>NW_019154153.1:1291373-1795088 GCF_002288905.1 Enhydra lutris kenyoni
AAAGAGCTCTGGAGGAAAGCGAGCAGCAGCAGAACAAAGTAATGTCTTGGGCCTCATAGACAAAGAGGAAAACAAAGTATCTTGTCCTCAGAACAGCGTAACAGGCATTCCCATCCACAGAAGTCTTCATTCCCTATTTGGGGATTCGCGGCCCCAGATGCACATGCCCACCATTCGAGACTCCCCTCCCCCAACCCCACCATCCTCTGACTCTCCACCGGCCACAGTCATCCCGAGATCAACTTTCCAGTTCTCCTGTGACTCTGAATCATTCTATCCAAAGTGTGTCTTGCCCTCCCCCCCAATCCCACCCATCCTAGCCCACTGTTCTCTCTTTAAAGTAGGGTGCATGTGAGGGTTTTCTTACCCGAGCTATTTCTTTGTTACCTAAATTCTCTCTCGTTGACTATGGCTTCACTTTTGCTACCTTTCCCCTCTGTCTCTCTTGGCTTAAGTGACCACCATCTGTGGAGGCGTTCTGTATCTCCATCACTCTTCCTGCGCTAAGTCTGTCTGGGCCCTGTGGACTTCTCCTGCATCTTCAATGGCAGAAAGTGACCTGAGCCTTGCTTGAGCTGGAACTTTCATCCTGTGAACCTTTGCTTCAAATAGCTCAGGGCCAGGTCCTTTACATTCTAGGTATGAAGCAGGTCATTGAGCTTGCTATAAATAAAAGATCTTCACAATAACAGTAACAATAGCTTTAGGGTGCTTTGCAAATGTTTCACCCTCCTTCCTCTCTGTTCCAGAGAGGTTCATAACTAAATTTATATCTGTCCCAACTCTTCTTGTCCTGAGGGGTAACCCCTCCCCCCCAAAAAACCCAAACCTCCTTTCAGTGTTGGTGACAGTGATCTATTGTTAGTAGAGTATCTATAAAGCAAATTTCCTGCTGCAAATCTGTGCGATATGAGGTTTCTATACACCATTCCTAAGGGAGGGAGGAAAAATGCAGATCATATCAGTTAATTGAGGAAGCACAGAAGGCTCACTCAGGGAGGAAGCTCAGCCTTGTCCTCACCTTTCCCTGTGCCAGCTACACGGGCATCCAAGGCGGGTGTGCAAGGACTAGTCCTTTGGTAAAGTTGGACCCTGGTTCTGTAAGACGCAATAGAGCCTGGAAGGGTTAGTGTGATGGGAGGCTGAACTAGGCATATGCTTGTCCAGGAAGAGCCAAACAGAGAATTCTATAATATTATGGTCAGGGTCTGGGACAACAAGGGTTGTCCAAGGCCAAATCTACCAGTTTAGTTCCTGGTGATACCTACCTCTGCTCCCTCCATTCTAGGAGAATTCATATTTTATAGGTTTTATTTTAGAGTCAAACCCTGCCTTGGATAAAAAGTTCAAAGGTCTCATCTTCTCTGTTCACATCAGAGGTCTTGGTCACATCGAGAAAGGAGCCTACTGGGGGGAATGTAACCTGGTCAGGCTGGCAATGCTATCCGGTGTTGACCTTGGGATTGCCTTGGGATTGTGCTCCCTTGAGCTCCTGGACCACAGAGCTACTCAGTTCTGCTAGTGGGCCCTTGTACCAGATGTGTCAGGGTTAAGGAGGGAACACCTTCAAGTCACCACTGGTGTCTTCTTAATCCCCAGTACATGATACCAGCCAGTCACCATCCCAGAGAATAACCACCCTTCATGCTGATGTCAGTGAGCAGGCTCTTGAGTCTGAGCTGCCTTCTCCATAGACCCTGGCATAGAAACTGGGCAGATGCCAAACATATCTCTTTAATAATTGTCCTTAAGGAGCTCAGAGCCTCCATGGTGCCTTAAGAAGAGGAGGGCTAGAATGGGGAGTTTGGGGTGGTGTGGGGTTGGATCTGATACTCATGGCCAGACTCTGGCAATTGAAATGGAGACATTTAGAGCTTGGAGAATTTGCAAAAGGCTCTCACCTTGGGGCGCTATGGAGGGAGCCCATATGTGATCATGATTCACCAGTAAATCTGTCTGTGCTGAGTCAGCCCAAACTCACATTTCAGGGCCTGGGAAGGGAGCCACAGGGGAAGAGCAGTTGGAAAAAGAAAGGGACTTAAAGTTTAAGAGAGAAAACGGCAAGGGCTGGAGGGATTTCAGTGCATTTAAAAACCAACTGTATAAAAAATGAGATGTGATTAGTAAATTGGAATCACGTCCAGATTTAGTTTAACTGAGGTCTTTCTTCCTCCCCATAGAATGATAAGTCAGACTGGGCTGACAATGAGTAGACATACTTGGTATTGAAACTGGCAACATTCAAGAGCCTGGTAAAGCCTCAAAACAGGAGAAAGAACTCAATCTATGACGTGGCCGGAGGGCCCACTGGAATGGATAATGTACCCAAAGATGACAAAAATTTTGGCCATGTGGGTGCCTTTCTGTTCTCAGTGAGGCAGGAATCTTGTCTTCCCTACTCCATAATTTACCACTCTTAATGTTATTAACACCCAGGAATGAACTGATTTACAGTCCAGTGCAGGGTTCCCAGTCTTGTTTTTTTTTTTTTTTAATGAGACGTATAGGATGGATGATATTCATATACATAGTATACTCTCTAAGGTATTCTCAGATTTTGACCAAACACTCAAAAATAAGCACGCTAATAATTCATTTTCATCATATACTATATTCATATTTGTCACATACTGAAGACTTCAGGCAGCATGAAGAGTGGTAAGTCCAACCCATTCTTGCCCGTTCATAAAAGTATCTGGGAATGCAAATGACCAAGAGTGAGGGTGTCCCAGGAACAATGTTGAATTTTTTTGTATTTATATTTTGGAAAAGAAACCATTCATAAACTTTGGTATTTCAGCTCCTATAATAACAAATTACTTGCTACACACTGCTGGACTGCTCTGGACATACCATTGTGTCTTAATATGATGGTGGAGTTCTCTTGGTCTAGGTCAGTATTCCAAACTCAGATCATACGTCCTGGGTGAGGGAAGGGAAACTTGGAATTATAGGAAGGGATCCATGAATCCATGGATACACCAACCATTACAGCACTCTAAATAAATAGCTTGCCTCGTGTGTACATTACCACTTTTCAAATGTGCACAGGTGTATAAGAATTAATAAAATTCAAATAATTTAAAAACTTTGCTAAATTCATAGTAGTTTATTATCATTATATATTTTACCAGTCAGGAACTATCAAAAGTACAATCTTAACATGGTTAAGGGCTACAGTAGAGAGTGTAGATGAAAAAATCAAGGTTTCCAATGATATATAAAAGTCCATATTTTAAGACAGGGAAGTGGACAAAGGAACAATAGGAAATTAGGCCAGGACTTCTCAAAGTGAGGTCACTGGACTACCAGCATGGAACTCTCTAGAAGTTGCTGGTCAAATTCTCTACTGGTGGGGATCCTTCATGAGCTCTCTTAATGAGTCCACCTAAGTTTGAGAATCACAATCACTGGTTCAGAAAGCATTGTAAAAAATGCTTCTTTAACATACAAATAGTAATGAGATATTACAAAGTATTCTCCAAGAGGTTTTAAAAGAAGAGAGAGAAATATACTTGCCTGAAAGCAGGACCATGCACAGATGATCCATCTCCAGGGACCATGATGTCCACTCCCAGCCCATATTTTAGGCATTTTCTTGGTCACTAGAGTATACTAGAGATAAGGTTCAGAGGGGGCATGGGATTCCCCACATAGTTATAGTCTCTGTATTGTTTTCCAAAAGCCCCTAGAGGGGTTGGATGCTTGCAAATGGGAAGATGATGGCCTTTGCCAAAGTAACTTCCAATTAGATAATTAAATTATTATGTTTATAGACTTTGTAGAAATCTGAAAATACCACCAAAGTTTCCCGTGGAGGGACTACAGGAAGCTTTCTGCAAAGACAAGAGTTTAAAAAATGGCTTCTTGGTGATAGTTTTAGCTTAGAAATAGATAAGTTATTGATTAGAAGTAGAATGACTGTCAAATCTCTTCAAGACGCTATGACAATATCTAAGAACAAGAATTCTTTTCTTTTTTAAAGATTATTTGTTTATTTATTTGACAGAGAGAGAGAGATCACAAGTAGGCAGAGAGGCAGGCGGGGGGCGGGAAAGCAGGTTCCCCACTGAGCAAAGAGCCCAATGTGGGGTTCGATCCCAGGACCCTGAGATCATGATCTGAGCCAAAGGCAGAGGCTTAACCCACTGAGCCACCCAGGCACCCCAAGAATTCTTTTCTATAGGAATCTAGAAAACAGAAGCAAAAATAAACCCCCAAACACACAGACTTCTGAGACTTATTTAGGAGGCACTAAAAACTCCAAGTTAAAAATTGCTTTTATCAGACCCAATGAAGAAAGGGTAGAATCAATGAATATCTGATAACAAGAATCAACTTGTAAAAATCCCAAGTCATATCTCCGGGATAAAGACAGCAAGACAGTTTAGTGATCAACTCCACAGTTCACAGTCATGGTTAGGAGCACAGAACCAGAGGTCAGACAGACAGACCTGCTATTTAATCCTAGCTTCACCCCTGAGCAGTTTGTGTGGCTTGGGCAAGTGACTGAAGTCTCTGAACCACAGTTTCCTCATCTGTAAAATGGGAATAGTAATAGTGCAATAGTGGTTATTGTGAGGGTGAATCAATAGTAATAGTGCAATAGTGGTTATTGTGAGGGTGAATCAAGTGAAAGCAGTCGGGCCACACTATCTGCACAGAGTAAGTCCTGATGCATGTTAACAATTGTTTCTGTATTTCTACTACTTTTACTACAAACCAAGGATTTTCTTTAATACCAAGATGTTCAGGGCATTTAGAGAGAGCTTTTTCTGGGGTGAGAGGTAGAGAGGTGTTTGCTCAAGAGCATTAAACTTGTGGGTTTAAATTCTGCATGTCCTTGGAACCCATCCTGTGACATTAAATCTTCTCCAGGGACTCTCTCCTGTTTCTGGCTTCCCAGAGCATGTATTCCCCCTATTCCAACATTTGCTGGCTCATTTTATTCTGCCTTAGATTTTCTTTCAGTGATTTCATGAGCACAAACTCCATCTCCCCAGCCAGAGGAAATGTCTCCTGGGTTCTATTCATACCATACCCCTTTTGCCCTATCTCTTGGAGCTTGACATGCAGTATGAACATGGGTGAGAAACAGAAGTATGAGACTGTGTATGTGTTTAGATGGCTCTCAGCGCTCCTCCTCTCCCTCCTCCTAGTAACAACAATGGTAACAATTAGATTAATAATCAACCCTCTGGCTTTTGAGTGTCCCTGTGCCTGGTACTGAACTGAGCTCTTTAAATGCTTTCTCTCATTTGACTCTCGAACCTAGACAGCCCTGCAGGAATGAGCTGTTGAGAGAGACATGAGCAGAACAGCAAAGCAAAGGCAGCTTTGCAAGCCTTGACTACTCACTCAGCCAAGTTCAGAATACATCAAGCAGGGTGTGGTTACTTCCAGGTCTTTGAATGGAAGATGCCGACCCCATTCCCTTTTCCCCCCAACACAATCCAACTGATGGTTCCAGTGCCCCTATTGTCAGCTGGGATCCCAAAGCAGAGACTCTTCTGGAGAGGATGCTTGTACCCCTAGGGGCCAGAGTTTGAGCCCTCTCCATACCACATGTTTCTGACATATCCCTTCAAGTTTGACCACATCCCACAGTGAGAAATACATATTATACTGCAACTCAGACATATGTCTTAAAGATTTTTATGAAACAATGTTTATGTTCAAGTGAGGCCTTCTGATATTTTCCTATTCTATTTCATTCTTTCTTTGAAGATGAGACTATGAAGAAATTGGAACCCATAGATACCACCAGTGAGAATGCAAAATGGCGTAGTCTCTTTGGAAAACAATTGGGCAGTTCCTCAAAATCTTAGAAGTAGAGTTATCAAATGATCTAGAAACTCTACTTCTAGGTATATATCCAAGAGAAATGAAAATGTACCTTCGTACAAAAACTTGAACATGAATGTATATAGCAGCATTATTAATAGTAGCAAAAAGGGGGAGATAAACCAAATGTCCATCAACTGATGAATGAATGAACAAACGCAATGTATATCCATACAATGGAACGTTATTTAGCCATAAACAAGAATAAAGTACTGACACATGCCACAGCATGAGTGAATCTTGAAACCATTATGCTAAATGAAAGAAGCCCAGTCACAAAACACCACATACTGCATGATTTCATTTATAGGGATTGCCAAAAATAGGTAAATCTATAGAGATAGAAAGTAAATTAGTGGTTGTCACTGGGAGGGAAGAGGGAACCAATGAGGAGTGGGTATGGCTTTCTTTTTGGGGTGAAGAAAATGTTCCAAAACCAAATTGTGGCAATGGTTGCAAAACTCTGTGAATATATAGAAAAACACTGAATTGTACACTTTAAAGGGATGAATTATATAGTATGTGAAATATATCTCAATAAAGTTGTTTAAAAATGGTGGCTGTGATCCAATCAATTGATTTCACCACCCCAAATGGGTCTCAACATGGCTGAAAATTACTGTTTTAGAACATGCTGCCCACCTCCCTGTCCCCTGCCTGCGCATGTCCTCTTCATGAGAATCACGGTTTGACCTGGAGAGTTGGGGAGCCTGCAGTCTTTGGGTGGGTGGATGGACAGGCAGATGGAGAGGGGGTGAATGTGTGAAGGAGGGGTGAGAACCATCTGTGGCACACTAGCCATCATCCTTCTCCACTTAAGGAATCCTGACTGCATTTTCGGCAGCACATGCACAGCAAAAAGACCACATTTCTCAGTTGGGTGGCCAACAGAGACTTCGTTGAAGTGTCTAGAAGAGTTCTAGAAGGGGCTGACTCTGCCAGGAAGGCCCCTGCTTTGATCCCTCACCCCTTCTCTTCTCCCTGCCTTGATTCAAACATGATGGCTCAATCTCTGGAAGCCACCTCATGACCCTGGAGTGGAGGGCAGTCCTGAGGCTGTCAAAGCAAAGGACATAAGGGGACTGCATCCCTGAGGCCTTCTTGAAGCCACCCAGACTGCCCACCTCTGCACTTCTGTTATGTAACTGAACAAACCCCAAATTTGCTTATGCCACTGAGTTGTCTCCGGTATCAGCAGCCAAAGGAGTTTCTAAACGATATGCCATCTAAATGAAGAAAAATTCCCCTCCATCGTATATGAGCCAAGGATAGACCTTTCAAGAAATAGCAGCTGCTCTGCCACCCAGGCCTTTCTGCCTCCTTTGCCTTCTGGAAGAACCTCTCCCTGAGTCCCAGGTCCGAAGGGAAATGAGAGACCAAATACCTTGTGATTTTAAATATCCGCAGTAGCCGGACACATCTCAGCACAGAGATGCCCAAGGGAGACATGATCTTGGTCTCTACCAGGATGGTCTCCAGGATGCCCCCACACACAATGAAGCAGTCGAAGCGGTTGAACAGGGAGACAAAGTAGGCCTGCAGGCCCAGGCTGTACATCTTCAGCAGCATCTCTGCAGTGAAAAGGGCCAGCAGTGCCTTGTTGGCCGTGTCTGGTGGGTTCAGGCGAGGGGGCAGGATCCCAGCATGGGGGTGAGAGGAGGGAGGCGGGAGAAGGAGAGAGAAAACAGTAATTATCACCACTGGAAAAAAGGCCAGGGTTCCCCTTTCCCAGCCAGAACACCTTTCCCCTATGTTGCTGCCAGAACAGAACAACTGGGGCCAAATGGCCAGGAAAGGGGTTCTCTAGTTATAATCACTGTAAACATAATCTACCAAGCATCAAAGGCTGTGAGCGCTGATTTTCTTCACTCCCACAGCTGCTTTCTCAGGGATGAGGAGGGAGGTTTTGAGAGGTGAGTCCTCTGCCCAAACCAATCGAGGAGGGGGGCAGGCCACCCGAGTCTACCCCATGCACTGGGAGACTGTCTACCTTCCAGTATTCTGGAATGAAGCCCCCGTATCTGCTTGACTCCCTGGGAGTGGAGGCACTGGCTAGGGAAGTCCTCTTTTAGGGCTCCAGGGAAGGGCGATGACTACTATATGCTCATGAAGGATAGCTCCTCAGGGTCAGGCCACTACTGACCTCCTTCCTGGCTTTTTGCTCACTTCATCCACACCCATTCTAGCAGACCCATCTGCAGGATACAGTAAGGCCTGAGGTATTGAAAATCTCTTCTGGGAAGTTGGCAGCCAAGGGTCTGAGATAGCCAAATAAAGGATAGCATATGTCCTTGTCACCTGGACACAATAGTGACTGTTGGGGCAGGCAGACCATGTGGGCCCAGCCAAGAACCACATCTGTTTATAATGAGGCTCTGCATTTTATTGTGGGGCTTGCAAGCTCTTCAGCTCTTGGTGACCCCAGCATGGCACCTGCCAAGAGCCACGGACACTGGTGGCTTTCCCATCAACCTTATGCCTGTGACTATTCCCTCCATGGGATTCAGGGCTGAGTTAGCAAGAGTAAAGAAGGATAGCACCAGGGACTGCCTCTCACCTTGGACCTCCGTGAGCCAGTGGGGCTGGTTGTAGTGTTCTGAGGCGATGGTGAGTGTGTTGAGGAACACAAGGAAGATCACAAGCCAGTAGAAGACATTAGACTTGACTGCAGCACGACACTTTCTTCTACAGAACCGATTCCACCGGCGCCAATAGCGGCTGGAAAGGGAGTAAGGAGAGAAGGGTGGGTGAGGTGGCTGTGAAATTCATTTTTCCAATCTGAAAGGCACCATCCTTTCTCTGGACTGTGGACTTGGCCTCTGCAGAGCAGTGCAATCTGGTGACCAGGAGATAAGCTTCCCGTCAGTTAACTGGGCTCTGCCACTTACTTGTGTGGTCTTGGGTGTGGCCCTGACCCTTCTAAGCTTTGGTTCTCCCATTTGTAAAAAGGGAATAGGGTCAAGCTCACAGGGATATTGTGGGGATTGATAAAATGCCATATAATACATCTGGTATAAATAAGTATTTTTATTTTATGATAATGATATTATTCAAAATTGTATTGCACAAGTAAGAGTATTATTAGTAGTGATGGTAGTAGTAGGACTAGTCCACGCCTGTTACTGTACTAGCCACTTCTCATGTCTTCTCTTTGATTCTTTAAATAACCCTGCAAAGCAGGTGTTACCCTGATTTTGAGAAGGAGAAAACTAAGGGCCACGGAGGTTGAGTACCTTGACAGACATCACACAGTGGCAGAGCCAGACTTGGTTTTCCCCCCAGCCCAATCTTTTGCCCAGATGCTGCCTCATCTGTAAAGTGTAATGGGAGAATCTGGATCAGAGGTTCTTTGCTTTTATGGGGTTATGGAAACTTTTGAGAATCTCATGAATGTTTAGATCCTTTGTTCGGAAGAAACGGACATACCCACACATATACACATTTCTATGTCCGAGCGCATGCAGCACATGGCCACCTGGAAGCTTGGCCATGGTCCATATAATGTTCCTTTGGTCTCTTCATTAGGGACTTAGGTCAATGATTCTCAATCCTGGCTGTACATAAAATTACCTGGGGAAGCTTAAAAAACATAACCATCAACCCTCACCAGTACCCAGACTCCAACTCCAAACTAACTTAATCTGATTCTCTGGGGGCTGGGTAGATTTTTAAAGCTCGCCAGGTGGTTCTAATCTGTAACCATGGCTGAGAACCATTAAGCTAGATGATCTCAAGGAGTCACTCACATTTTTAAATTTTGTGGTAGAGGACTTTATAGCTTCCAGTAGAAAACCAAACAACCAACAAAACAATTTCTAGATCAGGGGAAGTATGAGAAATGCTCTTTTGGCCATCTGGGCTAGAGAAGATGAAGGCAGTAGCTTTATTAATGGAAAAGAGGACACTGAGTTGACAGTGTTATTTTGAGACAGAATCAATAGGGCTTTGAGCCTGACTGGATATGCAGGGTAAGAAAGAAAGGTATGGAAGGGACAGCCAAAATTTCTAGCTGGGGTGATTTGGAAGAGTTGTACCTCTAATAATTACAGGTCCAGACAAAGAGAAGGAGTGCTCTGGGCAGGAAGGTTGCTACAACGAGAACGGTGGGGCACTCAGCTCAGGAAATAGGTTTAAGGTGCTTGCATGTCATGTGTGTAGAGAGACCCAGCAGGCAGCTGGAAGGCAACACCCTGGTTTGGGTAATAAAGAAGGTGGGAAGGGGCAAAGCAGCATCTCAGAGTAACAGTCCATGAATAGCTCTATTCAAGTCTGTATTCTAGGTTTCTGGAAATGTAGACTCCTGCTGCAATGGATTCCTCCACCCACCCCCAAAACAGCCTATCAAGATAGCTTGACTTCATTTGTATTTTCATTCTGTATTTTCTACCTAATATCTGTGGAAAATCCTGTTACCAAATCTTTGTTAATATCTATTATGAGATTAGAAACGTGAGAAGAAGATCTAAGAAGAGAACTGTCTCCTTGGAATGGCAGGAAGAACTTAGTTTTTGGCCTGCAGAACAGGGAGGGAAGAAAGAATGAATCAAATAGTGCTCTGATCTGACTCTGCTCATTGTGGGTGCTTGAATGCCATCTCCAGGAAGCGCTATCCCTTTGTTGGGGACACTTATCTGCTACTTGAGGCTAATCCACTACATAGAGAAGAAGTGCATCCAGGTCAGAAAATTAAAGTTTCTAAATGCTAGGGAGGCTTACCTTCCCTGACATACCACCTTGGGTAAGAGTGAGGATGGGGGAAGGTGAAGTAAGGGGCAAAGGATGAGATGAGGGGTCCTAGGTGGTCCTTAGCCTCCTCTGAAGTTTGCCAGCTCTTGGTACTGAGGAGTCTTATCTCAACAGGGCAGGACACTGCTTCTTTCCTGTCATTGTGGTTATTAATAATATAGAGAAATTGGGTACAACTATTTTTTTCCTGAAAAATGAATTTGCAGGACAAACTCATATATGACTTTAAATAGCTTACATTGTAGTTTCAAAGGGTGTTTTAAATAGATTTAATCTTTTGTTAGAGAAATCACAGATAATTGTTACTCAGAGTCCAAAGGACTCAAGTTTGTGTTCCTTTACAGTATGTAGAAATGGACTCAGAGTCAGTTTCATACTGAGAACTTGATTAAGCTCCTCTTTTCCCAAGTTTGGGATGTGGGGTGCCACAAGGTCAGGCCTGTCCCATGGGTCTGGAACTGCCTGACCCCCTTAAGGAGTGGCTGACAGAGGCAGGGTAGTAGCTGTCAAACGTGCTGTTCCCATGCACAGCCATTCAGGGGAGTCACATGGATTTGGGCTGGGGTGGGGGTGGGGGTAATTACTATCCAGAGAAAGTATTTAAAGATAATTATACACCTCCCACTCTTCAAAATATAGCTTTGCTTGACAACTGGTTTCCTGGCAACGCTTCCTACGGTATAATAAATGTAATGATTTATTAGAATGTGTAAATTTATTTGTGTGTTTACATATGCATGGAGGATATAGAAATTAAATGATAAAATAGGGAGGAGAAATTTGCCTGCTATTCACGTTCCCTTCATACTAACTAGAAAGTCATTTACTCTAGAAATAGAAGTTCCCATATGTAGACATAGGACAGAAGGGTGGATATGAATGTGCCTAATCTACTTCTTCAAAATTCTGTACTATGCATTGTACCATTCCCTTGGGAAATTTTTGCTCAACTCACCTGGGATCCACCTTACCTCTTCCTAAGTCTGGGCTTTGCTTTTGCCTTTCCATCTCCGTGGACTGTCACCACAACTGCCAGGACCTCCCCTTTCTATGTCCTGCCCATTCTTTGGGGTTCAGCTCAAGTCCCAGCTTCTCCATGGTGAACTTTTCTAGTCTCCCCAGGCTCAGAATTCCTGCCCCACTTACATCTGCATTACTCACTTTAAGTGTACATTAAAGAAATATTTGCTACTATCCTGGGATAGGTAGTAGATATGCATCAGTTAACGTGATAGGTAGTCTTTTTCTGCATAAAACTTAAGTGGGCAATAAAGATCCTTAAGCAAGCAATCAAAGACTGTGCTTAGCACCATGGCAGGCTTCACAGAGGTGCCACAGGGGTGCACCAAAGGAACTCCCAGCCAGTGGTGGAGAAGCCAGCAAAGGTTACGCAGAGGAAATGGCTTCCCATTTCCCCATGTTGTCAGTTTTCTTTAACTATATGGTTCTTGCCTCTCCAGGGAGATCATAAGACCCTCGAGGAAAAGGTACTGTGTCTTATACTTTGCTATACAACCCTAGTAATTAGTGCAGTCCATCTTACATGGTAGGGACATTTGACTGACAGCTTGACAGAACAGCAGAGATAATTCTATGCAGATTTACTAACTTCTTGCTGAAGACAAGGCTTGAGAGCTCTGGAGCTTTTGTGACCCAGCAATGAAAGTGGAATGAGGGAGGGGCAGTGTTACTAAAAGAGTTTGCTTGACACATAATTTTGGATAGACATCTAGAAGAGTAGACTACCTCAAAATAGTGGACAGTTTAGGCTCTTTCTAGTGGCTACAGTAAGTGCCTATCTTTAACTGAGAACAAGCCACACAGAAAATGATTAAATTTAATTCTTTTATACTATACATAAGTAATAGAATGGACCATTAGAGAGTAGACAAATTTGGATATGTGCCTTGTTCCAGCTGATCATGTCAATGAAGATGGGGCAAGACTGTCCTCCCAAATTTTAGAACCCTACAGGATTCACTTCAGAACTCTATAAAGTCAAGATCTGGAGACTCCAATAGGTTATCTGATTAATCCTTGCAAATTGCACAAGACTTCCTAAATCATTTGTTCCTTAACTGTTTGAATCCTATTCTGAACAGTGAGACCCAAATGTTGTAAAATTCCTCATTGTGACTAATTCCTCCAAGTGGAAACTTGGTTTACCAAAAGACTACCCTTCTATTCCCCTAATATTATAAGACAATTAATTGGCCAAATTTCCCCTAACGTCTCTCTTCTAGCATTTCTTTTAAGTAAACCATGACTTTGCATCATTCAGTATTACAAACAGAATAGGCTGTTTGGAAACTCAGATTGTCTTATTTGTCATTGTTAAACTGAGAAAATGATCAGAGTATTTTAATTTTTTAAAAAAACTCAAATTTTAGTATCTTTTTTAGAGTGCAGCAGGCTCTTCACTGCCTACAAGTTTATTTCTGAGTTGCAAAAATTCTCTCTCCATTTTCCCTCTATACTACATTTTTTCATTTAAAAAAATTTTATATATTTTTTAAATTTCTTTTCAGTGTATCAGAATACATTTTTCAATCATGGCTGCCACAACCAGGATGTAGGAAGTATGAGGAGATATTCCTCTTGCATCTGTATCAGCAAACTTCTCAGCAGACAGAAATGGCTCTGGGTCTACTTTGATAATTTTTATGAAATTTTCAATCCATTGCCAGCTTTTGATATTCCTTAAACACACGTCATCGGTGGGCTGTAGCATCTAGAGTGCCACCGTTTGCTACCTGCTCAGACCTTTTAGGGCCATATCGTCTGGTGCAGTAGCTACTAACCCCATGTGGCTCTTCAGCACTTGAAATTGGCCAGTCCAAGCCTAGACATGTCATAAGGTAAAATACACCAGATTTCAAAGACTTAGTAAAAAAAAAAAAAAGAATGTAAAATATCTCATTAATAATTTTTATATTAATTACATGTTGTAATGATAACGTTTTAGATACATTGGGTTAAATGAATTATATTAAGATTAATTTCACGTGTTTCTTTTTACTTTTTAACATGGCTACTAGAAAAATTTAAAAAGTCCTAATGTGGCTCACATTGTATTTCTATTCAACAACACTGCTGTAGAACTATGGGCCCATGCTTAAGATATAATAACTGAGCAGAAACAGGGTTCAGTATTCCCAGGCAGAACCTTTCACTAGGCTAGCATGGTGGTTAGCAATACAGGACCTGGCTACGGTTTCTGACTTGGCCATATGTGAGCATGTGACCCTTGGTCTCTCTCAGCCTCAGTATCTTCATCTAAAAATGGGTTGAATGATAGTGCTAAACTACTGATAGTATGCTTTTTGGGAATACAGGTTTCTCTCTTATTTCTGTTGTATCTCAAATAGTAGCAGCACAGGAAAAAACCTTTCTCAGAGATTCAGTGGTTGAAATACATGAGGTTAAGTAGATGGTTGAGCTGAGTCTCAAAGCTTAGCAAAGAGTCCCAAGGTTTTGCGGGGGTTTGGGGGGGCGCTGTTCCTCTCCTTTGTTAAAAGGATGGGCTGTACCATGGGTCACTGGGTAGAAAAATGTTCCCAGAATCTCCTGGGAAATCTCTTACTAGATAGAGTACATACAAAAATGTCGTTTCTCTTCCAATCCTTCAGAACATGTTCCTTCATTTGTTCACTCATTCATTTGTTCATTTATGATTCATTCATTTGTATGTAATGAGAATGATAATTTGGAAATATTTGCAAATGGATTTTTAGATCCCTTTACTTTTATTGTGTGGGGGATTTAAAACTGTCAGGAATACAAAGTGCTTTCTCAGCTTTGACTGTCAAATTAGACATTTTGTCTGAGGCTGTGTAAGCCTATTGTCTTACTGAAGCAAGACCATGCATTCATTCATTCATTCATTCAGCAAATATTAATTCACTCCCTATTATGTATTAACCACTTCTCTAGACATGGAGCTAAAGCAGTAAAATCCAAGCATTACCAAGAGAGAAAAGATTTTTTGTATTTCTAGAAATTTCTTTCATGTAATAAGAGCTAGGCCTGGTAGACTTGACCCTAGATTTTGTGTGTGTGTGTGTGTGTGTGTGTGTGTGTGTATGTTTGTTTATTTTTTTTTTATTTATTTTTAAATTTCTTTTCAGTGTTCCAGCATTCATTGTTTATGCACCACACTCAGTGCTCCATGCAGTATGTCCAAGATTTTTTAATGTAAAGGAGGTCTTGGCTTGAGAGAAAGGGGAGAAAGGCCTACATTTTCCAATTTCAGTGAATTATGGGAGAAAGAAGGTATCAGAAATAGAGGTGAAAGTCAGACACCAGAGTCCTCACTAAATTCTCAGCCCTGGGAGCCAAGTCTCAAGAGGTTGCAGAGGGTTGCTCTAGAGACACCCAAATAGTCATGGGGAGTCCCAGGGGTGCTGAGGCTAGTGGGTAGCCTCCACTGGTGTAGTATTGGGGAAGATGTCTGCAGGCCCCTGGGAAAATGCCAGCCTTTGGCTCAGAGCTTTATTCAGGCTGGTGCAGCAGCAAGAGGCAAATAGGTAGGTGAGCCTGCTATAGTGCTCTGTGTTCCCCATAGCTTGTTCATGGAGTGTGAAGGACCTGGGAGTGTCCACGCATTCAGATGAGGTATGGAGGTGCTGAAGTAAGGGACTGACAGAGCTTGGGGGTCAGACAGCAGAGGTCGAGATTTCAAGATCAAATGTAAATATGGGGGGCATGGACTCCAGCAGTGGATGTCCAAAGTAGGTGGGCTGCTGCACCCCGGTAAGGATCTGAAATTTCAGAGAGAAGCCCAGGCTAGCCATCAAACAGTATAGATAGGCAAAGGACTCAGAAGGATTCCAGAAGCAGCCCTTAACAAGCCCCATTTACTTCCCAGGATCTTGAAGTTCCCTGCCCCCATGCATCCAGACTCCATTCTGAAGAAAAGCCGGGGAAGTAGAAATATGAGAGACTGAACATTTTACCTTCAGGGACTATTTAAAGCATAGCACTGGGTTCCATTTACCCAGCTGGACTAAATTTTACTGTTATTTATGCTCCTGCTACACAGTGGGTGAGGCTAGGGAAGCAAGATTAGATCAATTACAAAACATAAACACCAATATTTTTGGCATGTACAAGCTTTGTGGGGGAAAATTCACATCTCCACTCCACAAATCCATTCATTCATCCATTCAACATATATGTATGACAGCCTACTCCTGGGCAGGCACTTAGCTAGGTTCTCTAGAAAGAATATGTCTGAGGCATGCAGAGCCTACTGAAGGCCTGTGAGCCAATAATTGTAGTGTTGTATGCTAAGTGCTGTGACAGAGGTATGAGCAAAGCACTATGGGAGTGGAGGGAGTTGAGTAACTTCCCTGGAAGGGTTTGCATAAGCTGTAGATGCAGTAACATCTGAGGTTCTTAACAAAAACCTGGATTCCCCAGATGAAGACATGTGGACACGATGTCTTCAGGGTGAAGAAAGAGTATACGGAAAGGCCTTGATGTCTGAGAGGACAGGGAACATTCTGGGGGCTGCAAGAAGTTCCATGTGGTTGGAACGAGGAGTGTAGGCAGAGGAGTGCAAGAGGAGAGGCTGGAAAGGTAGACATGGGGCTGAAGACGGGTCCTGTGAAAGGTTCTGAAACAGCAGTGTTGTGATCCTATGTTCTTTCCATAATCCTTAACATTCATTTCTTACTGTGTTCCATAAACATGAAGTAGGCAAGAATAGTAGCAAGTGTCCACATTATATTTATTTTAACTGGACTTCATCTTATAAGGAATGGAGACACATTAGGTCTTACAACCTCCTAGGGATGGTACTTGCCAAAAAGACTGGCCAAGAAAATTCAACAAATATCAACCCCTGAATTATATGCGGAATCTGATCTATAAGTCTTTTCTTGGTAGCCATCCAAAAGACAGCCATTTACTCCTTAGAATAACACCCTCACAGTAACCACCTCCCCCCTTGCTGTTATCTTGGGCTACCCAAAAGTATAGCCGAGGACAGAGCTGGTGTGCGGTAGGAAAGAAGAGCACGCATTTCACTCACCTGAACTTTGATTTGGAAATCCGGTGGCTGAAAGAGAAAAAGGAGATGTTACCAAGGGACATATATTCATACTCTTCCACTTAAAAGATGTTCAGCAGTTCCAGAGAAGTTTGATGGCCCTGGGTGACTAGAAAGGGTGCCAGATGGATGTGTGGAGTGACGTGGAATGACTTTGGAGAGAGAGAACCCTACTTGTCATCATCTCTTGGCATGTTTATGTGTATGAACGTGGACACTGAGGGCTGGCTCAGCTGATGTGTCTACAGATCTAGTATTTTCTAAGCGGAACCAATGGTCCCTGGAGAGGGTGGACACCACGTGGCACATAGCATCTGCCCAGCAGGTCCTGTGAAGTCAGGTTAGACTGTGTGTTGGGAATGAGCCATGCAGGAGAGGAAGGCCTCTCTGCATATGTGAAGGTCTCACCAGCTGGAAGCCACAGGCAGGAATATGCCATCAGACCCAGCTGCTGTCCCAGGAGTCCAGCCAATGCTGGGGTAGGAAGGGAAGATAAGCAAAAGAAGCCTGCCAGGAACTGAGAGGCCCCCAGTCTTGGCCTGAGGGCTGCAACTGGGCCTGAAGGAACAGAAACCCAGGATACTGACAGTCACGTACAGCCTTCCAGATGTGGGGGACTTTTGGGCAAAAGCACAGGACAGGTGTGACTCAAGGGGTCACGGTAAGGGAGGCCCACTGAAAGGTGAACCCTTCAGGGAGGCCCTGAGGGTACTGAGTTCATGTTGGAGAGTCCAGGGGAGACTAGGAGAAGGAAGGATGGGAGAAGCAAGGGAGGTAGGAGAGAAAGAGAGGAGAGGGAAGGAGGAGGAAGCGAGAGAAAGGGAGAGAGAGAGGGAGGGAGGAAGGAAGGAGGTGGGGGAACAAAAGCCCTTGAGACAAAGCAATTGAAGGCAATGTGTCAGAAAAGGCTTTGGTGTTCAGGGAGCGAACCGGGGAGACTGCAGGTGGAGCAGACATGCTCAGATGGACACGCAGACGGATGGCTGCAGAATGCAAGGTAGAGACGAAGAAAGTAATGGAGACACCGGTAGCAAGATGAAGACAGATGCAGACAGAAAACAGAAGCAGGGAGTTTGGGAGGCGGCCACCGCAAGCCTGTGTTGTCCCAGCTCAGCACAAAGCAAGCTCTGTCACATAGCAAGAAAACAACCCCTCTTGTTATTTTTTATTAAAAAAAAATTAAACCAGAAGATGTGACAGGTGGCAAAGCCATCGTGCATGAAATAATTATATCTCTGGGGCACTGAGAATCCTAGCCAAGTGCCTTTACTGCTCTGAACCGTTAGCTAATAACCTTTTCCCACCCCCAAGACTGCCTGCTAGGGCTGGAGTATTTAATCACATGTTAACAAAGCGTGTGGGAGGGGGACCAGGAGCCAAGGGCAGCATTTTTATTTAGAGCCACAGTTTAATGGGGGAAACAAATGTTTTCCAGCTGCTAATTGGGTGATGGAGAATCGGGGTTCTCTCTCCCCCAGCAGGCCCAGGCTGAGTTTGGGGACCTTCAGGGTCTTTACTAGACTTATTTTGGGCAGTTGATCTCTTTGCTATTAGGCAAAAGCCAAAGTGTATGACTGTGGCCTTTAGTCTCATGACTCTGTCTACAGAGTCTGGCCTGACCCCTCTCAGAAATGTCTCAATGATCCTCTCGGGGGTGTCCTTCAGTGCAGACCATGTGCTCTTTCCTTTAAGGCTCTCTCAGTCCAAGGGAGTCAATAGCAAAAGTGGGTTCTTAAAACCCCAAATCATATCTCCCAGGAAAATGACTCTAGGACATGGGCATAGAGGGGGATCAGAGCTGAGGTGACTTTTTGAAATGACATCCTAGTCCTAGTTCCAGCATGTTCATGAGCTATGGGCCCTTCCTTGGCATTCTGGCACATTTTGAAGAGGAGGAAATGGAGCAGAACTTTCTTTTCCACTTAGTTACAAGCTCTGATGTATAACCCTTGACACCATACTTGAAGACTGATTTTTTTATTGTTGTTGCTAATCTCAGGGGTTTGTGAGCATAATTTTAGGCTCACTGGGTCAGAAACGTTCATCCCCTTTCAAATACGACATTGCTTAAACACCCCTCTTAAGAAAGGGGGAGGGTATTGCTCTAGTGGCAAGTGTCTGGAGACAAAGGAAAATCCCAACAGTAGGATCCCACTTCAAGAATACAGAAGGACTCCATTGCTCAGCAGCCTCACCTCTTGGGGAGTTACCACTGGCTCAAGGTTTGGAAAGCTGGTCCGTCTCACTGTGTAAGGAAGCTGGGAAATCTAAGGCAGCCTGGTGTCATGGCCCCCATACCACACCCTGGGTTGGCTGGTGTGTGGCAAATGCTTCCTCCTACTGGTTTTTAAACCACTTTAGATTCCTCAGCAAAATAGAGGCTCTAGCTTTTCCAAATCCCAGTGGGGGATGCACAACTTGCTCAGAAGTCTTCTCGGCTTTTTCTATCATTATTGTCCTAGTGAGGTACAATTCCTACCTCGTGTTTTTAAATGACTCCTCAAAGAAGAGCTAGGAGGTGGACAGTAACTCACACTCAAGACCATCAGAGCAATTCTACTGGGTTGGACATGAAGTTGCTTCAACCCAAGATACTTTTTCTGCCCAAGCCTCTAAGACAAACCTTCCAGGGAACCATGATTTTCTTTGTTGATACTAAGGTTCAAAATTAGAGACAAGCCCAAACCCCTTTCCTTTTGCTTAACTACTTACTTCTTGGGGGCCTATTTATATTTCAGCCCTTCTCCCCTTCTTAGAGTAATGAGCACCATAATGTTTACTACCTGCGGTATGAACTAGTATCTCCCTGAACTGTTCCAATTTGCCTTTAATGTAAGTCAGATGGCCCCAGGCTGACACACATCTGACTCAACCTCCTTGATGCCATAACCTCAACACCATCCACAGCTGTTATTCCTAGAGGGGTAATGGACCTCTTCATCACAGAGCACTGCTTCAACAACTGGGTGCTGAACTCAGTTGCTCCACATTCTGACCAGATTCTCCTTCTCTATTCATCCTTCTGCTCTTGCTTCGAACCTAGTCTTTTCCCTCACTGGGTCTTCCCCCATCATTCACTCCCTTCCAAGGCTCCTGGGCTAATGCCAGTCTTAACTTCCAGTTCCTGGCTTGGTACTAGCGTCAGATCGATGTTGCCCTCAACACATGGCCTGGGACTTGTACTTTGTCTGCCTTGCTACACTGCTACTCTGGTTCACACTTCTGTTTTTAGAGCTTCTGGACTATGCAGGCTGCCAAAAAAATCTGTCGAATCATTTCAAGAGGTTGCCTTCACATTTACAATGTTGGGCTCCACTGTGGCTTCAGCACTGCTCAGCGATCTTTTAGTGACCTCTTGCTGACTCACTAGCTTGAATCTTCTGTACTGTTCTTCAGGTTCCTATGACACCTAACCCTCACTTTCTATGATGAGATGACAGATAATTTGGTATGTCTCCTATCATTGACTTTCTGTATCAGAGTCTATTTCTGATTCTATATTCTTTATAGAACTATAGAGTTTGAGAACTTGGAAGGGATCTTTAGATGTCACCTGGATCTATGGTTTGCAATTTATCGGGTTGTAGAATGTTTTATTCATATGAAATCTTACATGGAAGCCCGAATGTACAAGTGTTGAAAATGGCCCCCAGGAATCCTGCGCTCTGTTAGGAGTGTCCTGAGCCAACAACCAAGCCAACTCCCTCACGTCCTGGAGGGCCAGACCAAGACTCAGAAGTGCTTTGGTTGAGGTCACATGGCTAGTTGGTGGCTGACTGGGACTTGACCCCAGGAGTCCTGATGCCAGGTCTCTTTTTCTATCTTCCAGTTAGTCCAAGAGGTAAGGAATGCCTTTTTCCTGTGTAAATCTAGTGTCTCCAACTGTGTCTCTGAAGTCAACATTCTACTCTACTTAGGCAATGTCTTGCTATAATTACTCATTTCCATCCCAGCATCTTTAGATCCTCCATTTTCACTGGTCACTTCTTTGCTGTGAAGACTTCCCCAGTGTTCACTATGAGGAAAAAACAAAGCCTCACTTGGCTGTTGCTGACTCCCTTTCTACCATCTTATTTCCTCCTTTCCCTTCCACGGCCTCACTTCTGGAGGGAGTGCCCTTTGCTGGCTCCTTCTCACCCCTCTCCTTCACTAAGACTCCAGCTCCAGCAAACAAGTCCTAGAGAGTATGGCTCCAGAACCCATGACCACTTTCTTGATTTCCATATGTGATTCTAGCCTGAGCCAGCATCATCTCACACCTCACTAACTGCTATTGAGGCGCTGAACTGTGTTTCACTGTGTTCTCTGTTGATCTTTCTTCTACCCATTCTTTCCCTGACATCTAAGTGATCCTTCGAGAATGCAAAAATAACCCAGTCAATCTCCCTAGCCAGCTCCATGTTCTTGTGGCTTCTCACAGTCTTGTGATAAAGAAAAAGATACTAGGCGCCTACCAGGCCATACTCCACCTCTAACCTCCTCTCTCCCTCTCCTCCCAAGTGCCCTGTCCTGGACACACTGGCCTCTCTGGTCTTCCCTCCAAGGGCCTTGAAACACACTGTTGCCTTTGACTGGAACACTCTTCCTCACTCTTCACCTCAATATCATTTCTTAGCTTAAATTTAAATCTTCAAAAAAGTGTTTCCTAACTTGCAAGTCTAACCTGTTATTAACCCTACATTATAGCTACTTTTCCTTCTTAATACTTTGACTTATTTACTTGTTTAATGCCACTTCCACACCAGATTGTAAACTCCAATGAGATGTATCAATATTTTTCTATTGCTATGCCTCACCATCACTTTGCACCAAGCTGCACACACTGTTGAATGAAGGTACAAATAGATAGTTCTCTCTTGAAACTCTTTCTCCTGTGGCCTTCCTGCAAGTGCTGCTATCTGTTCTCTTAACACATCTCTTTACTTGTTTTTATTCTTCTGTCTGTCCTTCCCAAGATTGAGCCCTTGGCCAATCCTCATCCTATAGCCTCATTAATAGTTTTTATACTAATGACCTCAAGGGTGTGGCTCTATCCTTGTTCAAAGCCAAGCTTTGGACCACCATGTCCTGTTACCAGCATGGCATCTGCAGGTCCCTCAGTTGGACCCTTGCTTCAAATTTTACTTCAGCATCCTTATTATTTTTTGTCTTCAAACATTGATGTCTCCTTCTTCTTCATCAACTCCCTCTTCACAACAAAATATCATATTTCAGTTCCTTTTTCCTTCTGCCCTCACCCCCTCAGGGATCATCTTCATCAGCCCTTCTCACTACATATAAATTCTCATCCTGACCTCATCTGACTGCATAAGACTTTTACCTCTTAGCTTTAAAAAGGCCAGCCCCTCACTGTCTCCTCCCCATCACACTCAGTCTCAGCCCCCAGCCTCTTCTCATACAGTTTCTCCCACAAGGAATGTTGGCAATCTTATCCCATGGTTGTCTGAGGCAGGGAATGGGATGAGGCTGGATAAAGAGATGGGGAAAGACCATAATTTATTAAGCATATATTATAATCCTGGGACTGGGTCTAGGTGTTTTATATGCACAGAGTAGAAGCATAAATGTGGATATTCATAAGGATAACAGGGACCATTTCTACAGAGCTCTTCCAGCCTGCAGAATATGTCTCAAGAAAAGGAGAGATAAACTAGAGGTGCCAGCTTCCCTTTCCAGAGGATAATCATGTTCTCCTTCCAACATAACTCCATGTTCTCCTGATATTTACTCTCAAGTGATTTCCTAAGGCTAGGAACTTTCCTGGTCCCTCCTGATTTGCAACTTGGGCTATGCCCCAAATCTTGAGTTGCAGGGTCCTCCACCATCTTCTCTACACCCCTCCATGGTCTCAAGACCACAGGTTCACTGGGGTCCATTTGCAAAAAGTTGAGTGCTTGCTTTGTATGGTTCCAAAAGGAGAAGAGGGAAAAGCTTGGACTGCTGCTTAAAAACGTAATTAGCCCCATATTTTAACAACATTTTGACAATAATTGCTTCCCAATGATGCTGAGAAATCTGCAGTACAGACTCCCTGGTGCCACTGTCAGAGTGAGTGATGCTGAAAGCCCTGTGTACCCTGGAAATAGAAGTTGCAAGAGGCAGTCTGTTCCTAAGTCTTGTTTTCCCTTCTCATTTCTTGGAGACCATACTCAAGGCTGGCATGGCTTGTGTTCAGACTCACCTGTGGAGAATCTTTTTAAAGGGATGGGGGTTTGCTCAGACTATTGAGTCATTTCAGGGATGAAGGGTGAAATAAGATGCTGTTCCACTGATGGAGCGATTTAGAAACTCATTTCGTTTGGGACTGGTCCTACTCACAGCCTCCTCTATGCCATGCATTTCAGTGAGTGGGATGAGCTTACAGTTCTTACCCCATCAAGCCCACTTTCAAGAGTAGAACCTGAATGCTCCAGGAGGCCTCATGCCCAAGGTCAATGTGAATCCCTGACAGAATAGGACTTTAATCTTTGGATTCTGCTGAGATGCTGGTAATAGAATCAGCAGTTTGCTTATTTTTAGCAGTAAAACTATTTTTCCTCCCCCCCTTTTTTTTTTTTTTTGTGGGGGAACATTTCCCAGGGACTACTGGTTTCCATTTTTAAGATCAAAGATGGGTGATGGTGATAGTTCATGTGTGAATTGTCCCTCTGTGCACCAGGCCAGTCCTGCGCCAGTCTGCTCCCTGAAGACTGAGGCCTGGGATCTGACCCAAGGAAAGGGAAGCTGTGGGCATCTAGGCTGGATCTGCTTTTGGAGGAGGTGTCTGGCCACGTTCCAAGCTAAGCACAGGTGAATTTTTTATTAACTCAAATTTGCACTTCAGGCATCTCTGTTTCCCTTCACTAGGTGGGTAACTAGAGTTTCAGAGAAGGACCAACATGTTGATTATCTCCCAGGGTATTTTCTTACCTGTTCGCTCTTCTTCCAGGTCACATTTACCAAAATGGAAAGGGTGGTTAGCAGGACCCAGGAACCCTCACCTAGGTGCCTCATGTGATGGGGGTTAGGAGGCTGGGAAGAAACAGACTTCAGAGCCACCACCAACCTCCCCTCACTGTCCCCCTACCCCTGTCCTGTATTTCTCTGATGTAATGGACAAGGGCTCCAAATCCTGAGTCAGACCCTCCCAGGAGTGCAGAATTAGAGACTGGTCTTAATGTTAAGACTCCTGCCCTTGCTTAGGAGCCATACTCAACCCAGAGCCTTCTTTTCTCTACAGAAGTCACTGCCTGAGCTTTCTGTTTCTCTGACCTCTGCTGCACCCACAAAGGGCCAGCCCATTGTGACTTCAGGACACAGCATCCCTGCCCACATCCCTGGAGAAGCCCAAGTCTCTGGGCTCGCCGTGCCTACTCACGCCAGCCTGGCCCCGCAGTTCTCTCCCTCGATGTCACCTCCAGCCACGTTTTCGGTGTTGACAGACTCGGTCTCACTTGTGGGCATGCTCACTACAAGAATCAAACGGATGCAGAACAAGGCATTGAGGGTGGGGAGGAAAAGGGGAGAGAAGAGCATTAGTTTGCAAAACACCTAGTCCCAAGATTGTGGGCTACCTGGGAGGAGGAGAGCCTGAGCAGTATCTGTTAGTTGTTGGGGAGCGGGGGAGGCAGAGGTGCTGCTGTGAGCAGGTTGGGGCACTGGCACTGCCATGGCCAAGTTTGGGGGTTTCCTTGACTGTCACACCTACAACTTGTCTAGGGTGAGATTAACAAGGTTGGCCTTACTTCCTGAAGACACTGACCATTGAATCCTTTCCTGCCCTCAACTCTGTGACATCAGAAAAACTGCACAAGAGTTTCCATTTGCATCTACTACTAACCATAAAAAGAGGAGCTTTCATCAAAATATTTTATTTTGCTTTTTCCCCCACCCACCAATTCTAAGGGGTTTCATCCCCAAACTTAGGGTCCAGCTTGTTTGTAGGAAGGATGTTTTTGTTGTCTCATGAAGTACTAGAAGGGTGTGGAAGACCGCCCCCTTACTTGTAGTGCATACTGGGTCCTGAGTCGGTTCCATCTAGGACCATACCTGAAATAGGGAGCTTAAAATAAATGACAATTACCAGAATCGGGTATTAAGATTCAAACTAGCACTACAGACACCAGGAATGGGGAGCATAACCATGGAAACCACCAATTAAGTTTAAATGTGACTTGAAGATAGATTGCAGGTAGACTGGGATGTCATTTCCCCTTCCGGCAATCCTGACTGACCTTCCAACCCCAGCAGGCTGACTTGGGATATAAACCATCTAGTGCCCTGGTGTCAATCTGTCCGGTCAATCTCCACTCCCTTCCCAAGGCAGCAGTGGGCTGCATTTCCAGAGTGGCGGGAATTTTTTAGCTTGGAACCCAGTGTGGTGGCTTAGAGAAGCCATTATTTTATCATTATTTTTTATTTCAAATAGAAGTTTCGCTCAAGAGAATTCTTCCTCTTCACCCTCTCTTACCCTTTTAATATGGCGCAACAATGAATTTTATTTTTGGTAACCCTTGTTCTTCAGAGTGGCCGTTACGGCATTGGTCCTGGTTTCGTTCTCCCTGCAGAACAGAACTCCTCATGTGGTGGAGAAAATCACTAACTCGAATCAGCCACAGAATCTGCAATTAGTGAGAGTGTGGCATCGGGAGATGTGGCACCTTGTACAAGTCCCCATGGGGCCACCACAGCCCAGGAAAAGATTCTACTGGTTATATGGATAATATTTTTGGATGGAGATTGTCCAAGGTTCATTTCTTTTGGATGAAGACAAGATGGGTGGGTGAGATGAGACTCATTTCAGGAACATGCAAGATATAAACAGAAAGCCCATGACTTAACATATGTTTGATTGTCATGTATGAGAGAACTCTCTACCCTAGGACTCATTTTTTAAAAAATTTATTTTATTTTTATAGTGTTCCAAGATTCATTGTTTATGCACCACACCCAGTGCTCCATGCAATATGTGTCCTCCTTAATACCCACCACCAGGCTCACCTAGGACTCATAATACAGTTGGGTAAAAAGAAATCTAGATGCCATTTCAAAGAAGGCTGACTCTGGATGAGCCTTTAGATATTACCCAGCTCTAGCTTATTCCCTTCAATTTATAGGACAGGAAAGTGAGGTTTAGGGAAGGGAATATGCTCAAGTTCACACAGCATGTTTGGGGTAGGACTTGGTCGCGAATACAAGTGTCATGAATCCCTGTACCATGCTTATCTTGTTTGCCCCTTTGTTGACCAGCTCCCTATGCTATACCTTAAAACAAGATGAGGTTCTTATAGCCAAATCAGGCTCTAGAAGCATCATAAGAACATGGTAAATAACCAAATGGTGGTGTTGAATTTTACAGCATTTACACACCCTTTGTAGCCTGAGGTCTGAGGGAGCTGGTTTTAGCACTGGGAGCTAGGAAGACAGTACCTTCAGAGCTTGCCAGGTCCCTTCCTCCAACTATACTAAGGAAGAAGTCATATAATATATATATATATATATATATATATATATATATATATATATATATAATATAAGAGAGCCTTCAGTTCTTTCAATCCATCTATCTCTCGTCATCTCTGACCTAAGTTTCCTTTAACTCTTTAGGCATCATTGTTTAAAGTTAAAGAACCCTGGGAGTACCTGGGTGGCTCTGTCATTTAAGCATCCAACTCTTGGTTTTAGCTCAGATCATGATCTCAGTGTTGTGAGATCAAGTCCGGCACTGGACTCTGTGCTCAGTGGAGTCTGCTTGGAATTCTCTCTCTACCTCTGCTCTGCCCCACCCCCCAGTAAACAAATAAACAAATAAACAAATGAAATCTTAAAAAAGAATAAAGTTAAGGAACTCTGACTTTGTGACACTTTGCTCCCAGAGAGCTCCTTATGTGTTAGTGGAGTGGTACGATGGTGGTGATGCTAGGCTTAGAAATACAACCAAATTAGGAGTGGATAGGCTTGGGCTTTAGGAGGAACCATAACATCTCCTAAATCAAAGAACTGCCTGTACCAGTACCAAGTTGGCATTTATGGTAACCTTAATCTTGGCTGCACTAACCAAAGGAAGGGTTCCATCAGGGAATAGTTGCTGCTGATTGTCATGTCTTCTGGCTTCATATATATATATATACATGAAGAGACGATAGGGCAGTGGCTTTGAGTGGGACAAATCACCATCCCTTTGAACACACACACACACACACACACACACACACACACACACAAAATACACATTCATGAACATTGCATCACAAGACATTGAGAAAAATGCCCTCCCATCTAGTCTGGTATGTACCAATGCACATTTACACACATAGAGCGCAGGGGAACATTACCATGGGTTTCTGTGGAGTGACTAAACCAAGCAAACTTCCCTTTCTTCTGATCAAGCAAGCCCGCTGGAGTGCCTCCTTTCACAGACAAGATGGTCAGTGTCAAGAACCAGGAACAAGACATCAATAGAGAGCATGCAGTCAGCCACGGGCAAAAGAAATAAACAATGAACTCAGCTTTCACATAGAACATCCATTTTTATCTTTGAACATAAACTAAGAAAATTATAAAAAGCAATAAACCAAAACACATAAGAAAACATAACAAAGTAGAACCAAAACCCTAAATCACATGAATTAATGACACAAAACAAATGATGGACCTTGAAGAGAAGGAGTTACTCCAGCAGAAGTATCAGTCTACATTGGTCTATCTAGTTAGTGGCTTTGAGGGAAGAGCTTTCTGGGAGAGGCCACCACTCATCCCTGCCTACAGGCTCCTACAGCCTCCAGTATGGTAAGTGTTAAAATCAAACTAGCTTTGGTGCTACCCCTTCACTTCTACCCAATGGCCAGGTGACTTGACCTCTTCCTCATCGGTAGTGGATCTACCCCTCCCTCAGCACTTACACTCTGATCGTGCCACTAGCTAATGAAAAACAGTCCATGGATCTATTTGCCCCTTTGTCCACTTCAACTATTCAGTCCCATTCAGTAATGACCCACCAAGGGCTTCAGGTCTAATCATATCCAAACCCTATTATGTTTCTGCTTTTAATCAGTTTAAATAGGTAAAGTAGTTGCTCAGTTTCTTGTCTATGGGTAGTCTTTTGAGGAGTTTGGTGTAAAAATGAGAAGAATTCTATAAGATTCTTTTGGCTCTGGGCTATAGTTGAAGAAGAGGGTGCTAGGGAGATTGTAAAGACACTGATTACCACAAACGGAAGAGGGGGAGCTCTGTATTCTGCAAATAGACTTTGAGTTCTGGATGTCAAATGCTTTAACTCATACCAGAGAAAGAGAATTTTCCCGCTCTGTTTGACAAAACTAGCATGAACTTCCCTCTGCCAGGCCTGTACGGAGGGTGCTGGGGGTAAATGGTGAGGAGGCTTAGTCACAACTTATTAATGAGGTGGGAAATCTGCTACCACTCAGGAAAGCAAGAGTGTGTCCTGGTGGTGAATGGGTAGGTGGCCCCATCAGTCCCAGGAAAGGGCATGAAGGGAAGGTCAGTTCAAGTTTTTAGGTGCTTCTTTATTTTATCCACTTCCTTTGGAACTTGAATCACCTTCAGTGAGCATCCCTGAATGCTGCTTGCTAGTGAGAATTCTGAAGACCGGTTCATGAAAAAAAGGATCAGTCTTATTTTTAACCTGGGTAAAGGGCCATGTCCCAACCACACATCTTTAAAATACAAAGCTTGGAATAAGCAGACACTTCTCAAAAATCCCATATGAGAAAAGCACTGAGGGTCAGGAGCTGAAATGATTGGCTTGGTCCCAATTTGCCTTCTAGCAAAAGATATGTCTCAACATACAATGATAACCGTTACTGAAGTAGGTATCTTATAGTGAGTGGTCTTTTGTTTGGAGGTGTACAGGGGTCAACATGAGGCTGCCAGTTATCAAGTTTCTGTCTGCTCACTGTTGTCTGGGGAAACAAGAGCACTGGCCAGTGATGGAGAGCCCAGAACACCATGACCTGTTATAGAGAAGCCATTATTCAGCTTCTGGCCTTGGCATCAATATTGCCCCATATTGTTTGATTTCAGAAATAACTGCATGATAACTTTGAAAACAATAGAAAAAGCTTGATAAAAAACATGGTCAGTCAGTGTATGACTGAATTTGACCAGGGCTGGTCTTTTATGTGGGCAAAGTTGGAAGCTACTGGTGTGGAAAGTGATTTGAAGAGCATGTAAATCATCTCCCTTACGAGTGTGCAGTAGTTTTTGCTAGATCTGCTCTTTTGGGTCAAGTCATATATCTGAAGGTTTCTTGCTGAATTGAAAATCTCTCACCTGGAGGGAGCAGTACATTAATATATTAGTGCCTATTTGTGATAGTTTATCCCCAAAATACCTAAGGGAATATAGATCGGTGAAAATGCAGTTTTGTGTTCCTATTTTACTAAGGGATTAGATGGCAGGATCATAGGTGATTCTTTAAGGGATCAATTGCCCTAGGGAGATGGACTTGCATTCCTTCTTGGAGTCTGAGTGCCCAAACTGTTGGAAACTGAGAATGATAAATGCTGGATACTTATTTGGTGGATGAGCTGGAGACTCTGCCTCTTCCTGTGGCCACTCAGAGATGAACTGCCTGGAAATTAAGGCAGAAAGAGAGCAAAGAACCCAGGTGCCCAAGGGGACTTCTCCTCTAAAGGCACCCCTCTTGATGCTTATAAAGTGAAACTTGATGTGTGCTCATCTGCACACTGTCACAACAATATGCCTTCTGTGGAATGAAGTGTGATTCTTGAATGATTTAGGAAGGATATTACTGAAAAAGAATGTGAGAAGGGAAGCTAGTTTTCTGACTTTCCAACTTCATTGTTAGCTGGTGCTATGCATCCAATCTGGGTCTCTGGGCTGTCCTGTTCCTTGACTTCTGCTGAGATTTCCAAAGAAAATGAGATTTTCCTGGAAGAGTAATTAACAGCTGCCATTGCAGGTGGTGGATAACATAAATACATTTTTAGTCATATCACAACTGCTACAATGAGTTGTGTTGACTCCATCTCACCAACAACTGATTGTATTTTGAATTAATGTCTTCTCTCCCCAGAATATTTTCTCTTGGTGACAACTCTTGCTTGAATGGTGGCTGGTAGATGATTTCTACGTCTCAAGGGAGATGCACAGATCTTGTTTCACAACAACCAATGTCTCCCCTGACCTGCTTGGAGAACAGTTGTGTGGATACTGGGGAGATTTTAATAAGCCATTTCCTACATGGCTGGAAATCATACGAATCATGCTGGGGGAGGAGCACTAGGTCTAAGCCATGGTGAAGATTGGGAGTGCCTGGTACACGTGGGTTTGCAAACCTTCTGAAGGTTTATTTACTAAAATTTAAGAATCCTCCATTAATCACCAGATAGTGCTTTGAAAACATGGCTACACAGATCAGCTAGCCAGCCCTTCCAAAGCTGTGGTCAACTGAGAAGTTCTCTGTAAAACTAATGTCTCCAGTCAGTTCCGTACAAAGCTTCCGTACACGTGGTGAATCTGCTCTGGGTTGTCGTTTTACGTTTGCCATAAAAAAATAGGAGATCTCATTTAGCTACCGTGATGTAATATGTATCCCCAAAGATGGCCATACTCACCCACATGCATAAAAATGACTTCAGAAGGGGCTCTGACCAAGATTTGAGAGTAAGAGCAATGTTAGTTTTGATAAAGAAAAAGAAAGTCACTAAGGTTACTTAGCAACCAATCCATAAAGGAAACAGTAAGCAAAATCTTCTCAGGTATCCCTTCCTTTACTTTCTTTTTCCTTCTCCCTCCTTCCCCTACTTCCTTCCTCTCCCTAGGCTGGGGGGAGATGCATGGAGAAGCATCCGCACATAAAACATCTGGCCTTGTTTCTTGAGGCTGTCTGTCTCAGATATTTTTATTTATTTATTTATTCATCCATCACAATTGACCGAATGACACTAGAGCAAACTCCACGTGAGGGAATGAGGAACAGACCTGGGAGAGATGGAGAAATCTACCTAGTTCTGAAATCTTTGGTCACCCAAATGGCTCTGACACTGTCCCATGGATGGGCCTTTGCCATATTCTGTGGAGACTCTCAGCAGGAATGGCTGGCCTCTCTTGAGATCTGCTAAGAGAAATGCCCGGTCGTCATTCTGGAAGTTAGCTATCAGCCTCATTACCCAAGTCAGAGAAGTTATCAACTGTTGTCAATCTTTTTTTTTTAATTTTATTTTATTAAAAAAAATTTTTTTTAAGATTTTATTTATTTATTTGCCAGAGAGAGAGAGAGAGCGAGAGCGAGCGAGCACAGGCAGGCAGAGTGGCAGCAGAGGCAGAGGGAGAAGCAGGCTTCCCTCTGAGCAAGGAGCCCGATGTGGGACTCGATCCCAGGACACTGGGATCATGACCTGAGCCGAAGGCAGCCGCTTAACCAACTGAGCCACCCAGGCGTCCCTGTCGTCAATCTTTTATCTCCTTTCATTGGGAGATGGTTGGCACATCAGGGCCAGACATCCTGGGTGTGGTGGGAATGTTGAAGCCCAAGGAACTGAGGGGAATTGTTATTCAACCTGAACTTCCCCAGTGCTGTGGAGACCCATATGGAGCCAATGGGCTGAATCCTGGGTCTGCAGATTGCCAGGCTGCCATTTGTTCAGGCTTCCACGTGCTCTTGGATGAACTGAACAATTTATTTTGCCATTTAATTGGCAACTGCCCATTTTATTATCTTTTTTGTATATGAGTTATATAATTAGTATTCATTTTCTCAAAGTACTAATCAAGTTATGACTAACATGCAAAAGGATTACTAATTTCCTACCCCCCTGACTCTAATCTGGACTCAAAAACTCCCTGTAATCTGGCTCCATGCTATGTGTGATGGCTGGGAGTGCCCCTCAGAAATTCATGTCAAGTCCTGGCCCCTGTACCTCAGACTATAGCTGTATTTGGAGAAAGGGTCTTTAAAGAAGTAATTAAATGAAAATGAGATAATGAGGGCAGGTACTAAAGCAATTTGCTGGTATGCTGATCAGAAGAAGACATGGACACACATACAGAGAAGACAATGTAAAGACACAGAGAAAAGACGACCATCTACCAGCCACGGAGAGAAACTCGGAGCTGGTCCCTCCCTCATGACTCTCAGAAGGAACCAAGCCTGGTGACACCTTGCTCTTGGACTTCTGGCTTCCCAACATGAGACAATAACCTTCTGTTGTTTAAGGTACCTTGTCCATGTGGGATGCTTTGTTAAAGCAGCCCTGGCTGACTAAGACACTACTGATTCATCCTCATTTCCCGTTACTTCCTGCAGAAATTCTCCACCCAAGTTGGGCTGCCCTACTCTTTGTCCCTGGAATGTGTCATCTTTATTTGAAACTCTGGGCTTTTGTAGCTATGATGTCACGTATTGTACCCTGTCTACCTCCCCTTCACGTATTCCAGGGGTCAGGGAACAATAGCCCTTGGGCCAAATCCAGACTGCTACTTGTTTTGTAAAAAAAATTTTGCTGGAATGCAACCAAGCCCTTCGCTTCTGTTTTGTCCATGGCTACTTTCACACCACAGCAGCTGAATTGAGTGGTTGCAACGGAGGCTCCGTGTAGCAGCAAAGCTGAAAATAACAACCAACTGACCCTTCAGAGAAAAAGTGTGCTGACTCCTGCACTAGTCAAATTTCATCCATTCCTGGAGGCACAGTTCTCATCTGTGGAGCATTTCAGGCCCACCCACTGCCATAGGGTCCCCTCTTCTGAGCTCTTGGAACATTGGGATCCGTGAGGGTTTAAAATTAGGACGTGGATTTAAGTTTTAGTTCCAACCTCTCCTAGCCATGAAACGGGTGGGTTATTTAACCTTCCTCAGGTATCCTTATATGTAAAAAGTGGTTAATGATACTATCTAGTTCATGAGGTTCTAGTAAAGATTAAGTGAAATAATATTTATAAAAACTTTGTACGTGGTAAGTGATACAAGAATTTGCTAATTTTAATTAATTTTAAATTAATTTTAATCTGTTTTTCTTATAGTTTTCTGTATGAGTATTAGATTATCTCTGTAACGAAATTATCATTTTCTCAAGGCCAAAGTCTTTATATTAGAATTCTCTGGACTTCCTCTCAGATCCTAGTGGTATGAGATTTGGAACTATAACGACAATACTTTCTATCTTTAGGGAGTTTTAAGGACACTCCTACATGCTGGACAACCTGAAGTTTCATCCTTCAGAGGCGTCCTCCATCGCTTTCTGCTATGCCCTGTACTCCAGGAGACTGACATTTGTAAACTACATCAACAACTTCTACACTAGGGCTTTGTGCTGTGTTGACCAATGGGAGGTGCTGGCAGGACGTCTATGAGGCCCGAGGAAAGTGAATCAGCGGTATTTACTTCCCTGGCACTGCCTGCAGGGCCGGTATACATTGGCTGCCTCTTGTTACTGAAGATCACAGGCCTGATCACTTGGCCCTCTCCGCATGACCACCCTCTCCGATTTCTGGAAACTGCTCCTTCACTTCGTCCCTTCAGGTCCTTCCAGCCGGCCCACAGGTGCTATCCAGAGGGTCCTGCATTATCCCTTGTTGACTTCTGAAACCTTCTTGCCTCTTTTAGTAACCTCTCCTACAATTATCTGCTTTATATTTTATGTCAGATAACATGACACATGTATCCCCCCTGTTAAGTGAAAGGGTAGTCCCCAAGAGTGGAACTTAGTTGCCTCCATAGTGAAAGCTTGTAAATGGCACAAATGGCTGGCCTTGCTCCAGGACTTTCCTGGCTACATCAGGCAACTTCTGGAATAATTTTGCTTAAATACAGAAGAACTAGTTGACAAGAATTAGTGATGTAGGATGTTTCAGCGGGCACGGCTTTAGCTCCATGGCAGAACAGAACTGGACATTCTGGTTGTGGTTATGGCCCCAGGACACTCTCTTGGGAGAAACTATGCTATGTTTCATTTCATTTCATTTCATTTTCTCTTGCCAAGTAAACAAAAAACCAAACCAAACCAAACCAACCAAACAAAAAAACCCCCAAACCCCAAAACGCAACAACTTAGAAAGTTATTTCTTACTACTTTTCTACAGTTTGATACATCAAACACGTGGCCAAATATAGTCTCAGGCTGACAGGTGAAGGAGCCTTTATATGCCTTTATCCAGCTCAGAGTCTTAGGAATCCCCCTACTACTGTGAGTCTAGGAAATGCTAAAGATGATCCTTTCCTTGGCCTTGCCATGAAATAGGTCCAGACCCTGTACAAATTACATGATGACTGAGGGTCTCATCTTCCTCATTTCTTACATTAATAAATTAAATCAGGTGATGGGAAAGAAAGGGAAAGAAAGAGAGGGAGAAGGAGAGGAGAAAAGTAAACTGTAGAAAAGGAGAGAGTGGTGAGAAGCTAAAGCGAATTGGAGCCCAACCATGGTGGCCTGTGTGGGTTGAAAGGTCATGGTGAACGTTGCCACAGCCCCCAGAGCGTTCTCAGAAGCTTCCTGCCAGCCCTGGCCCAGCAAGGCTTCCTCCACATAAGCAATTAAAACCTGGTTGATGTTAAGCCATCAGAAAGTAAATATAAAACAGGATTAAATATTAAGAAGCCAAACAAAGTGGCCTTATTAAAAAGGCACAATATAAGTACGATGTGCCATCGTAATAATTATTATTACTGCTATAAACTGGGAAGAGGCATAAATGCCTGCCCTTGTTCTGCAGCTATAATCCAAAGAAGAAAACCAGGGTCATTGTACTCTCAGCAGGCCATAAACATCTAGTGTTCCCAAGCAGAAAATTTCTGTCCACAATCGTGGCGCCACGGAGTCGGGCCATTGGAGCGGGTAGGGGGAGGTGGCCGGTGACCGGTGGCCGGCGGAGGTAGGGGAAGGAAGTTCAGCCTCCTTAGACAAATATCCGAACTTCGGCTTTTGGCCCTCCTTCCTCCCCCACCCTGCTGCACCTTCCCTGGGGACGGCGGGGCAGTGTGGAACATTCTCAGACCCTCGGGACGATGGAGGAAACAGGACATCCCATCACGCAAGAGAGCCAGGACATCCCCCAGGCAAACAGAGCTCAGCCCAGCCACTGGGGTTGAAACGGGATCTTCTGGACATGGATGATGGTGGCCTTTCTGTGTAGGATCCCTTTGGAAGCTCAGTTCTTTTAGGGCACAAACTGATTTTAGGCTGAAAGAAGGACATTATTCTAGTTCCCAAAGCCTGGTTTAGCAGTAACTGGTCGCCCATGTGGTATGATATAACAGGAATGGAGAGCGACTTGCTTCCTCCATCCCTCTTCAAACAAGTCCAGGGATGTCTACCGGTCATTCCTTCATTTAGGGTCTTTTACCCTCAGAGGGCAAATACTCTTGGATGTGTAATAGTAGTATCAGCCATTCCTATCTTAATACTAATAGTATTGAATAATTGTTTTTTGATCACTTACTATATAATAGCTCCTCCTCCATACACTTTATATACGCTGATTCAAGCCTCGAACCATCCTATGAGGGATTGTATGTCCCCATTATGTGTTCCATATTATAGATCAGGAAGTTGAGGCTTAGAGAATTAAGTCACTTATTCAAAGCAAGCAGCTAAGAAGATCCAGCCTTTGAACTATGGTATGCTATGCCAAGTCTCCCCTCTTAGCCATTATGTATATTGCATGAATTTATAAAGTCCTTTCTTAGTCATAAGAGAGGACTAGAGAGCCCTGCAGATATGCCTGGATCACTGAGAGGAGAAGAGAAGCAGAAAATACAGGTGGAGGTTCTGGGGGAGAAACCACTTATTTCATAATCCTGCCTAGGGCCTCCCTGCCAGCTCTTTTATGCTAAGAGGGGGAGGCAGGACACAGAGCAGCATGGTTAGGAGCCTGGGCTCTGGAGCCCGGTGGCCTGAGTCTGTCTCCGGTCTCTGCCACTTGGAGCTCTGTGACATTGGACGTGGAACTTCACTCCTTTGTGGTTCAGTTTCTGCACTGCAAACGGAGATCTGAGTAATATCTGCATTGTACGGTTAGAAGGGGTGGCTTTCATTTTACAGATGGGAATATTAAGGTCCAGAGAAGGTCAGTGATGCGCCCAGGGTCACAAGGCTAGTTGGCAGTAGAGGGACAGTCCTCTTTCCACCATGCAGTGCTGCCGCCTTTCTCACTTGCCATTCACACGCACCATGGAGAGGATCAAAGTTCACGCTGGCACATCACAGCTGAGCTCTCCCCTTGTCTGGAATTCGGAAGTTCCACTGCTGGTGAGTTTTATACTTTGCACCCTGTTCTCTGCTGTTTCCAAAGGCTGTAGAGCTCACAATTCACTCTCATGTTCTCTTCTCTCTCAGACTCTGTCTTCCCCTTCACTGTTTTCTGCTACTCGAGGCAATTTTGACCCAGGTCAGATTTCCAGGGGCCCAGCAGAATCTCAAAAGTTGCGGGTACCGCCTTGAGTGAGGAGCACTCTCTCTACGGAAGGGTCTTAGCCTTGCCTTCCCCTCCAGCGTGCAAGTAAATTGTTGCCTTAAATTAAGAGGCTGCCTCCATACGCAGCATTTATGTAAAGTGAGTCACTTTAGCTCCTAACTGCATGGTGTCTCCTCAGCCCCGTCATTTAATCGGTGAGTTTATGGGCAGCTGTCAGAATACCAATCAGCTCGCCCCCTTCTGTGGCAAGTCCTTTCCTTTAATTAATCTCCCCGCTCTTCCTGCCGGGGGCTTGCGCTTGTTACTTTCCTCCTTCTTTCTGGGGTGACGATGCATTCCGGGGTCCATCTTGTTACTTTAACGGCCCACATCTGTCATGGAGAGGTCCCTCTGCAGTGTCACTTCACACGATCCTAGACCCCCACCCAGGGCAAAGACCCAGGGAAGTGGTGCTCCCCTCCTCTGCATCAATCAGATCCTGTTAGACTGGGATTCGGAGCTCAGGATCCTGTTCAGGGAGGGGCAGCAGACAGAGGTGGATTTCTGGGACAGAGATCTTATAGGATGGTAAAGGGTGGTATGCCATGTTCTAGGCACAAACTTGGAAAGGTTTAATCTAGATAAGGTAGGTTAAGAGGTCTCATCATGGGGCCCCTGGGTGGCTCAGTCAGTTAAGCATCAGCCTTCAGCTTGGGTCATGATCCCAGGGTCCTGGGATAGAGCTCCGCATCACGCTGCCTGCTCTGCGGGGAGTCAGTTGTTCCCGCTGCCCCTCCTCCTGCTTATGGTTCTCTCTCTCTCTAGCTTGCTATCTCCCAAATAAATAAAACCTTTTTTTTTTTTTTTTTTTTTTTTAAAGAGGCCTCATCACCCTCTTCAAATATTTGGAGTCTTTGCTTACAGGGGCAAGATACTGCCTGCTTAAAGTAGTTCTACAAGGAAAAGTTATCAAGAAATAGCTGGAGGGGTGAAGAGTTTGCCCTAACATAAGAAACGTGTCCCAAGTGGCCTGGCTGCCTTGGCAGTCTAGGACGTAGTCATTATTGGGGGTTTTCAAGTCTTTGCTGGGGGTTTGAGAGGAGCTTCCTAAGGTTTCTTCTGCTGAGGAAACACAACTGAGCTTTACAACAACGGTGCTCGGACTGACGCATCCCCATGTTGTGGCCTGTTTGTGGGGGGTTGGGCGGGGCCCAGACAGAAGGGGTTCCTGGAGCCCTTACCCGATTCTCTCTTCTGCTGGGGAGCTTTCCCTCGGCACGTTTCCCAATGTCACAACACTGTGTCGCACCACAGAAGACCCTCAGCCTGCCTCCTGAGGCCCCTGTGATTTGGTTTGCTCCCCCACCCAAAGCCCCATTCCACCTCCAGCCAATGGATGCTCGGGGCCAGGCATTCAGCTCTCCTCTCCACCTCTGCTGTGGACAAGCTTGGTTTGATGCCACTGTTTGAGGCTGGCCAGTCACCACGCACCCACTTACATCTGTGTGCCTTACATCTGTGTCCCTGTTCCTCCTCCATGGGCTCAAGACCCTCTTTACCTCCAAGTCCTAATGCCTTCCTGAATTCCACGGAATCACAGCCTTCTTCCCCCGCAAATAGACACTGTTTGTACCAGGTAGTTCAGTGCTCTTAGTTCTTTCTCTGCTCGCTAGAAGGAGTACAGCTCTGTTTGGTGTCAGTCTCAGGAAACGATGCCATTTTAATTCTCACGACCACCCAGGGAGACAGCCAGGGAAGGCATCTTCCTTCATGGTTTCTAGGTGAGGAGACTGAGGCTGTGCAGGCGCAGAGCCGGGGTGAGGATGCAGGTCTGGTCAGTTGTCAGCTTGCTGCTGCTCCCCCAGCCAACGGTGCCTTTGACTTTCTGGCTCATGCATGGAAGGAAGAGCCGCACCTCACTGACTCACCCGCTCTTCTCTACTTTCCTCTCGGGTCCTTTTCTTTCCACCGCAGCCCTCAGAAAGCGAGGCTCCTTCTGTGGCATGATGCTGATTTCCCTGGGAAACCAGATGGGAAGTGTGCAAGGCCGGGAGCAGGACTCCATTTGGGCCGGAGGCTGGAAGCCCCCCTGCAAGCGGTCAGTCGGTGTTCTTCCACGATGCTCAGAGTGCGGACGGGCGTCTCTGGGTTGGGGTCAAGGTCACCATTGTTTCCTTCCTTCCGTTTCATCAGGGCGGGGACTGGAACACGCACAGTCAGCCACGCACTAAAGTCTCCTTCCTCTCTCTTGGGCTATACTGGAGAAGGGCCAAGACTAGCTGCTGCGGGGTAGGGTGCTCATGCCAACAGCAGTGAGGTGACCCTGAACCAGGCAGAGGAGGAGAATCAACCCCAAGCCAAATGTGCAAGGAGAGCTGGGGGGTGGTAATGCCAGACAATGTCGCTTTATTATTCTAGTCCATAGTCTCTCCCTCTAGACTCTTCCCCTCCAAATTTAATCTGAATCAAAGGTATTATTCACCCTTCATCCCTCCTCCCTCTTTTCCCTAATCTTAAAACTCTTCTGTAATTTCTCAGGAGAGCTGGGCTTGCTGGAGAGGCTGACTGTTCTTCCTTTAGAAGAGAGAAAGTGTTTTTGAAACCTAGAGAACTGGGACAATTGTCTTCAACAAGCAAAAGGCCTGGAGGCACGGGCTGGAAGTGGGAATGCTAATGCTCCAGTAAGTGGTTTTAGATGGGAGGCACGACCTTGGGTTCACCTGGAACTCATTCTATGAGGCTTCGTGCTGTGGGCTCAGTGGCCCAGGAAACCTAGAAAGAAGGACACAGAAGTTCTGGTTTTCAGATGGAGTCTCCACCACGGTAGGTGGGATAAGGAACAGGCTTCTCAAGTAAGGAAGGGCAGGGCTGCGTGTGTGGCCTGCATGATCAACAGGTGTTGGTAGGTCTGTACAGTGGGGACATGGGGACCTCAGGCAGACTCATGCAGCTCTATTGGGTTTTGTCACTTGCGTTGTGGGAGTGCACCCGATCTGATGGTTAGCTGCAAAGGAGTGAAGATAGGGTATTTGCCCTATTTGGGAAAAGCAGAAAGGAGACAGTAACCCATTTTTTATTCTAACAAGACTGTAGGGGAGTGAGCCTCCTTGCAGATTGGAGGTACCAAGCACAGAGGTCAGGCTGCATGAGGGTGGGGGAAAGAGAGACGCAGGCAGAGACGTGTTGCAGAAACCGTCTGTGCCAGAGACAGAAGCCCTGCATTCCAGGGTCCTCCTTAGCCCTGACTCAGTGTCTGGGGAGGACACATAGTCTGAAGAGCTCTGTGCTTCCCTCATTTGTTACTGGGAGGACCAATGAGAAGAGGTGGGCAAAGATGTCAGAAGCACGCCCCTGACAGAAACGTAAGGCCGGAGGGAGAACAGAGAGAGAGAAGCAATTAGTGTGAGGAATTAGCTGAGGGAGGATAATTAACAGTGCCGTTGGGAGGGCCTTGTCGCACCCCTGACACCTCAGACCAGTGTGTGGAAAAGAAACAGCTGCAGGTGTCAGCTCAGGAGAAGGAATAATTTTTATAAAACCTAAAGGTGCACAAAGAGGGAGGGGGCTTTCCTCCCACAGAGTGTTTGAGAAAGTGGGGGTGAGACTCTGTCTTGTATAGATGCTATAGATGAATTTCACCCGGACAGAGACGGAGAAACCAGGGGCGCAGGAATGAGCTTCTGCGACACTTTCCAGTGCTGAAATTCTACTGTTCGATGCTTTCAAGGCAAGACAGTTCTTGGGATATTGGTTCTGGGCACACAGCAGGAGAGTGTGGGCCATGGAGTAGCTGCTGGATGCCGGAGGGAAGCTTCCATCTTGGAGCCACTGCTGCCCAGCCAAGAGGGAGGGAGCCAGGGTCTGCGAAATGAGGACATTCTCTCCCCAGTCCAGCCAGCCATCACTTCTGGGATATATGACTCAAAGAAAAAGACAGCGCCAGAGGGGTCTTTAAGGGATCAGAATGCTCAAGGATTTATAGAAAACTGGAGATGGAGTATTACTTTTGTATCCTAGGAAACTGAGACCCAGAAGAGGAAGAGTTTGTTTGAGGTCCCAGAGCTATTCGTATTAGAGCTGAGGCTAAGAACAAGGTCTCCTGACTGCTTTCCAGGGTCTTCCTGCCCCTAGATTTCCCCTCCCTATCACTAGGTATTTTGGGGGCTACCTTGTTCTTTGTGCTTGATCTTTCCTGCCGACAAAAGAGAAAGAGGCTTGCCATTAGAGTCAGACAGCCCTGGGCATGACCCCTGGCTAAGCCTCCTGTTGGCTGCCTGGCCTTGGGCAAATTATCTGAACCTCATCTTTTTCATCTGAAAAAGAGAGATAATATTACCAATCTCAGAGGCTTAAGTGAGGATTAAAGATACTACAAGCTAAAGGATGTGCTTGAGAAGTGGTAGCTGTTGTTCATAATTTTCAGTAATAATACTCTGTGTGTAGCATGCCTGGATGCCATATATATTTATTAGGGAATGGAAAAGCAAAATGCAGGCTAAACAGAAGAATCTCAAGATCACTTGTTTTGCATCTAAAAGGTCATCTGGACTCTGAGCACTTATTAGTGATGACATATGTACTCCCAGGGCCAAACCCTAAAGCGGGCTGCAGTTAACGGCTCTCCCTTTGGGGCCATCAACCCCCACCCCACCAACCCCAGTGTCTTCATCATTGTTGTCAGTCCTTCCATGAAATATTCATGAGGTTCCTACTGCGTGCTAACAGTGACTCCCCCGTGCCTTGGGCCCTGCCCTGGAAATGCTTATAGCTCTTGAGAAGAGAAGACAATCTATAAAAATCTTTACCCACCATTCATTGTGAAAAACTAAGCACAACTGGAAAGATAGCTGCATTTACCTCCCTTTTGTGCTCCTTTAATTCTTTTTTTAAACCCTATGTGAAACCCAGAACCTGCCAGAGACTGTGTTCTGGTCTCCTAACTTGCTGTCTGCCATGCTATGAAAGGTTATTTGCGACCACAGCTTGGGCACCATGGTGGCCCTTCTAGTCTTACTCTGGATGTCTCAGTTGGGTCAAAATGAAGTCACAGGGGTCCTTTTAGAGTGGCCCCGGCTACAGATCTCTGTAGTTTATTTGGAAAGAATTTTTGCTTCTATGAACCGGTGACAATAGTAACAGGGCTATGGAGCCCCAGTTCCAGTTTGGTTTTAAATAGATTTTGGTCTAAACATATTTTTTAATATGCAACAATTGGGTTAGTCTAATGACAAATGTCATCCCCTTCCATTGCCAGAGCAACATGCCATTTCCGTTAGGAGCGATGCTTCCTGGCCAGACTGAGGCATGGAAAATAATTTTGGGTCATCAACAATTCCCTTCAGTTTCACTGATCTGATTAAACTTAGAAACGGAAAGGGGAATTTACAAATTAGATGCTATTCTCTATTTATTACCAAAATGGTTGCTTTCCACTACATCCAGGAGATACAGTTGAGATCTCATTAAGTCTCAGCTTGTGATAACATTTACTCCATAAATCTCCATCGCATCCAGTGAATGAAACGAGCATTATGCCAAAGACCACATAATGGATAAAAATCAAACCTCTGCCCCCTTGGAAGAGAGTTGACCTTTTCAAGCCTTAAACATATTCAGCTTTCCTATCCTAAAGAAGCAGTTAAGCATTTATTCTTGGTACTCTCTTAACCATTTCCTGACCACTGGCTAGCTGGCCTCGTGGAGAGAAATAGAATAAGGATATTTCTGATACTTCTCTGCATGGATTTGAAGAATAAAGGGGAGAAGAGGTGAGAGCCTGAAGAAAAACTCTATGGAATGATCCCATCCTCTCACAGAAGTTAGAAAGAAATGTTGGCAGACAAGAAATGGAAGACAAAGCAGTAATTTGTATGTCTCATTCATTATATATCCTCTGCTGTATCAGATCTGGCTCTTCCTGGCTTTAGCTCTGACACAGTGACAAGGCAGGCCCCAGTCATCTGCTCCTAATGGCAGAGCACCAGACATTCGGGCCAACCCCACTTTTCTCCCCCCATCCCCACCCCCTTTCTAATGGAGATTCATTGACCCTTTGCTAGCAGTGTTGAGAATACAAAGTTCTCGCCCTCACAAGGTACGCCACCCAGGAGATGGTAGAAAATGGATAAATAAATAGACGTGCTATATCTTGCAGGCCTGAAGTGGGTGTGCTAGGCATGAGGAGTGGGGAGGGTTACAGGAGGGGATAGAAGGTGGGAATGGGGACAACGCAGTTCCAAAGACAGATGGTGGAGCTGGACTTTCCAGGTAGGGAGGACAGAAAGCATGCAGATTCCAGGAGGGTCTTTGGAAGAACAGGCTGGCTTTCAGGGGTTGGGGAGTCCTGCAGGAGACCCAGTGCCAATTCACGAGTCTGGGAACTGCAGGTTTCTAGAATTGACTGAGGTATGATGGACTGGAAAAATCTAAATTTGGTTCAGACTCCTAGGACTAAAGCAAATGTATGTCACCTTAGAACTATAGGAACAAAACAGAGATCTGGAAGGGGTGTCCAGAGCTGTCTGACCCCAAACCTCGTTTTACCAATGAGGAGACTAAGAACGACTGCCAGTTGGTAACTGAGTGGGGCCTGGAAGCTTGGCTGGCCTGTTTTTTTTCAGGGTCCTCAGGGCCACTGCAACACATGGGACTGTCCCCACCCAAAACTATTATCCTTTTAGGAGAGAAAGGGGAGGGCCATTCATCTCACATTGTGTGTACCCTCAACTCCCCCTTGATTGGGGACCGCATAGATTAATGTGATCATGGAAGTTATAACTGATGAAAATGATCATATACCATCTGAGAGGCTCAAGAAGAAGTTCTATAATTTTTACTAAAGCTTGGGATCTTCCTGGTGAAAACCAAGGCCCTTTGCCTGGTTGTCGGCAAATGACCATTGCAACTTTCATAGTCCCTGTGGAATGGCAGAACAGGCTGCAGGTCGAGGGGCCTAGGACCCTCTACCATTTGCTTTACTTTTCATGCCAAGCAGAGGCTCTCCTCTCAGGTGATAGGGGCGATCTTTTTCTCTGCCTCTGCTGGGCACGGCAAACATCACACCAAGCTTTGAGTCATATCAGCTTACCAAAGCAAGTAATAATAAATATAATGAGACTCCAATTCTGAGTATTTCTGACAAGAAAGGGGTCCTCAATTTTTTCTCGCTCGTGTGTGTGTGTGTGTGTGTGTGTGTGTGTGTGTGTCTGTATCTATATGTCTGTGTTGCTATTTTCAGAGAATTTTGTTAACATAATAACTGGCCTGATATGAGATACCATTATCATATCTCATGAGTCATTGAAATGAGATATAACGGTTGGACAGGCTGATTTGAAGCTTGGAATTGGTAAGGTAAACAAAGGCTTTTCCCCTTAAAGCCAGCCTGTCAAGCATATAATTAAGGCTTTCCACCTCATCAGTAAGTCATTGAGAACAGATCTATTATGTCACACCCAACCAAAGCACAGACAAGTTTCAGGGCCATTGTAATAATTCTTTAACAGCTTTGAGCCTGTGTTTATATTTTCTCTTGACCTCTAATCTTGGACTGTTTGTGTTCTCGAGTATGAGCCGCTGTGAAGTCCTGTGCATGGGTTAGGTTATGCAAAACGAGCTTTATGTTGGCAAATGATTTTTAGAGCATGATTTAGGGAGCATCAAAGGCATTTTTTTTTTGTCTAGACATTTAAAAAATATCTTCATACCCATATCTTTTTGTAAAAAATAAAAATAAGACAAATTAACACCAAAGAAACTTGTCAAAATTCAAATGTGTATTTTTGGAAAGGACAAACTTTAACTTACTTTCATCAAAGTTCTGTTTTAGTGAATCACCCTTGCAGATCTTTGCTGGGGGTAGTTTTGGTCAGTCTGATGAACTAATATGAATTAAATCTCTGTTGCCAGGAGTATGTATTTGTATGAATCTAAATAAATGGCTAAATCTTTCTTTCTCTTCCTTTTTTTTTTTTCTTCCTAGGCCATCTGGAGATATCACCTGGAATAGGACATTCGACTCTCTCTCTGGTCTTCTTCGGTGACCTTTGCAGAGACCATTCATTCATGAGCTTTATTTTGGGAATCAGGTCTTCTGGGCAAACACATTTTTCTGGCTCATCCTCCCCTTTGAGGAGGGTTGGTGCTGAGTGTCATGATTCATGTGGGTCCTGCTGGAGGATCCGAACTGGGGGCAGGAGGAGGAAAGTTTGGACTTTCCAGTGAAGTCCAAGTTTAGGATTGAAATCAGGTGCTTGGAAATGAACAACACTGCTTGTTCTATTCTGGGAGGCCTTTGCCCAGTTCCCACTATGTTACCCTTGAGCACATTCTGTGGTCTGCCCTGGGAGTGTTGATACCTGCACGCATCTTTGAGAGAAAGTAAGTTTGTGAACACCATGAGTGGGGAGAAAATCTGCCCTTTGCTGTCTTCAGAAAACAAGCCAGTCTTAGAGGAGATAGAGCCCTATAGAAATAATCCAGATGCTTCTTTTAGACCCCAGGGCACTTAATAGGTACGTAAGGCGTGACAGGACACTGTGTGGTTCTGCCCGGAGGCTAGGAGAGAGACTCAGTGACCGGGACACCCCTGTGTGCCCTGGGGCTTTAGGATTCTGTGATTTTCTGATTGTGCTGGAGCCATCCACTTGACTTGAGAAGGAATCCAGGGTCTAGTATAGGGACACAGAAAGGTCACTGCAATGGACTGAATGTTTGTGTTGCCCCAAATCTGTATGTTGAAACCCTAATCCCAGTGTGATGGTATTGGAGGTGGGCCTTTGGGAAGTCATTAGATCATGAGTATAGAGCCTTTAAGATGGGGATTAGTGGCCTCAAAAGAAGGGGTCAGGGAGATGGCTTGTGCTCTTTTTACCACATGAGGACACAGAAAGAAAATAGCCCTTTATAAACAGGAAGAGGACCCTCCAAGAACTTGACCATGCTGGCACTCTGATCTTGGACTTCTAACCTCCAGAAGTATGAGAAATAAATGTCTCTTGTTGAAGCCAGGCAGTCTATGGGAATTTGTTCTAGCAGACCAGATGGAGGCAGGAATAATACTTAACTGGCCCAGTCTTCCCTGTTCCAGCTTTCCCTTTCCCCACTGCCTGCAGCCCAGCCTAGCGCTGACATGTTGCCTTCTGGATTTAAGAGTTCCATCCATCTTCCCAAGGGACCACCTTTCTACTGAGCAGCTCCCTTAGGGTGATTCTCTGTTGTTCTGACCAGGCTCCAGTCCCGTCCCACTAACCACGAGGCTTAAACGCAAAGTGATCACAATGATTAATAGTCCGGCACTTACAGCAGGTACTATAGTTATTTAAGAGGATGAAATCTTTCCTATTATATGGGAGCATAAATCTCTCTGGAAACACTGTAGTTATCACCAGAGGCATGTGCATTTCCATTTGATGAAGTAATCCTGAAGGATGGAGCTATCAAAGCCCTATGTTTGGGGTTGTTACTCAACCTTTTTTTTTTTCATAAGCCACTTAATCATAAGGGCAGGGATTAAATGGGGGTAGAGTCACTTGAATTCTACATGTGGCACCTGTCAGGGGAAAGGCACTGTTTGTTGGTGTGTTTAGTCATGGAAAGAAACAGGACTGGAAAGCAGGGGCCAAGGACTGACAGAGCTCCCAGACAAGATAAACCAGCTCCCAGTGGGGAGTCCTTCAGGGGGGCAGGTCACCGCTGTAACCCCTCCACCATCCTTGGGTCTGGAAAAGCACAGGGAATATTTTCCAAAGGCTTCTTGGTCGGCTAGCCCCCAGGACTCTCCTAGTGGATGCAGGCGACAGGTGGAAGGCCATCTTTGCAAACCATTCTCCTTCTTTGATCCTCATTTTGGCCGTATTGGCCCCTGAAATGACTGATCTCCCTGCTTCCAGCTTCTCTCTCCCTACAACCATTGGTTCCCATCAAGGTCGGGGTGGCTTTTCCACAGTGACCTCTGCTTAAGTCTCTTGGGTGGTTCTTCCTTATTCACAGGATAAGGTCTATATCTGAAGCCCTCTGGGACCAGGGCTGTCTTCCTTCTTGGCTCAATCTTTGGTTTCTCCCCATGCACCCTAAAGTAACATTTTTTTCCTTCCTCCTCCTCCTCTTCTCCTCCCGCCTCCAGTTACTTGCCTCTATCCTTGATATATATGGCTCCCTCAGCTTACAATGCCCTTTTTTTTTTTTACCCTTTTGGCCTTCTGAACTGTTCCCAGTCTTTGGGAGGGCACAGCCTCTGCCCTGTGTTCACCCAACCCCAGTTGTTCTTCCCCCTTCCCGCCCCTCTACCCCAGCACTTAGCTAGGCTAGGTTTTCTAGCCCCTGGAAGCTAGCTGGAGCTGAGAAATATTCTGGTCAATGAGGTGAGGATGGGAGCCATGCCCACACTCCTATGTCTGGCCATCACACTCCCTCTCCCTTCCCTCTGCTGCTGGCCTGATGCAGAGGACCCATGGAGGTCTCTGAGGCCCAGGGGCTGGTAGAACTGTGAGCAGGAAGACCTGGTTCCCAAAGTCTGTATGGAGACGAACTTCCCCTCCTACCAACACCAAACCCACACTGAACTGTGGTGCAAGAAGTAACCGTCACTGTGTCAGGCGCCAGACACAATTTGGAGGTTGCTTATGACAATGATTAGCCCACCCCGACTGACACAGCCCCTTTCAGAATCATTCCCTGGGTAGAAAGCCCCATCCATCCCCTTCCAAACGCCACTCCTTTGCCTCCATATTTCTCTATTACCTTTTCCATTCCTTCAACTCATTGCTATGACCTGCTTGTGCATCTGTCTCCTTCACTAGGCTGTAAGTCCCCTTAAGACCCTGCCTGTGTTTTTTCGTCTTGATATTCTGAATGGCAGAGGTCATTTTGGAGGTTTCCTCCAAACTCTTCTGCTACTGTAAGGCCAGCAATCTCAGGGTCTGTCCCCCTTGCCCTGGCCTCCCATGCCATGTGCCCTGATGATGGAAATGTAGTCCGTGGCTGATCTCCCTCCATCAACAGATGAGGATTTTCTACCGCAGCGAGGAATGACAGAGGCAGGAGCTGTCACTCCTTCTCCTTCACTACCAGCCGTCTGACAGGTAATATATCTTGATGTGACATGGGGCTTTTATCTCCCAGTGCTTATGTGGAAGTAAGGGAGGGGTGGGTGTTGGGAGCCAAGGGCAACTGTACTGTGGGTTGTTTTGTTTGGGGGCCGAACACTGGTTTTCGGAGAAAATAGATCAAAGGGAAATTTAGAGTGATTCATCTCCCCTTTGATCCTTTTGCTGAGCTACTTCCAGCTCCCAGGTGTGTCGATCTGTTTGCAAAGCCCCAAATTAAAATCAAATCAGGGCACCTACCCTGGGCGAGCCTGAGTGGGCAGATCCATTGGTCAAAGGGTTTTGTGGCTTCAGGTAGGTGAAAAGACTTCTTCGAAAACACCACATATGAACTCCTCACTGTGAGGCTGTCCCTGGCCAGAGATTATTCTTCTGGGCCCCCACCATGCCAAGGTTCCTGGGATTGCTGGAGGCTTGGAAGGGATGGCCCTGTAGCACTGCACAATCCTGCATTATCATGGGAAAACCATATCACAGCCTTCATGGGGTTTGCCAAGGAAGGAGAGTGGATGATCAGTGAGTTAGAACACCCCGTTCCTGAACCATTCTGGTGGCACTCTCTTTTAATCAAGTCCAAAACGGTCCCTGAACTGAAAGAAACTCTGATAGGTCATATAATTCATGTTTTCTTTTAAGCAAGACTGTCTCTTAAACCATTCCAAATGGTTTTTTAAAAAAAAAAAAAAAAGATGAAACAGATTTTATTTTAAGTAGGTTCAATGCCCAGCATGGGGCTTGAACTCATGACCCTCAGATCAAGAGTTATGTGCTCTACCGACTGAGCCAGGTGGGTACGACCTGTCCCATGAGATGGATAGTTTTTGATCTCAAGTTAACTTATTTGTTTTTGTTTTTGTTTTTGATTTTTGCTTGAACAAGATAATGTCACCACTTCCTTTCATGTTTCAAATGTAGTTCTTATAAAAATAAAGCTAATCTTTTCTCTTTCTTTAAAAATCAAACTCATGCCCCTTTTTGTTAACATTTAAGATCAGTTTTCCCTGCCACTGTTTTCCCTCTACAGCCCTCCCCCTCCTTCTTTTCTCTGCCCATCTTGCTTTGCCCATTAGACTGAAGGTGATCAGTGCTACTGATTTGCTACAGAGCAAAGCCTACTCTGGCCTCCCAGGAGGGTTAGCTGGCCCTCTTCTAGATCCCTTCTGGTTGGAGGAAGAGGACAGCCCTCATATCACTGAGGGGAGGGACTATGGTATAAGGAGTATATAGGAGTATAAAGGAACATAGTACAGAGTCAGCAGAACTGGGATCAAGGCCTGCCTAGCTGAGGCTGGGCAACGCACAAGCTATGTGACATGAACAAGTGAATTTCTCCAAGCCTCAGTTTTCCCATCGATAAAATGAAGATGGGAGTATCGACATAAGATTATCGTGGGGAGGGTTAAGTGAGATAATCTATGTCTTTCCTATCTTGCATGCAAGGAAAAGACATGTCCCCTATCATGCCCTTTCCCTTGTCTTGCCTCTATCAGGAGAACCCATGAAGGGCTGGTATGTGTCCGCTATCCAATCTCAGAACCCAAAAGCACAAGCTGCAGAACAATGACTCCCCCTCAGGAAGTCTCCCCCTTGATCTATTGACCACCCAGCTTTCTCTTTCAGTGGGTCTAGAATTCTAGCTCCTTCCAGCTGTTCTTCTAGGCCCACTTCCTCAGCCCCTGACTCACTTCTACCCACATTGTCAATGATGGTACATTTTCCGAGGGCCTATTGTGAGTATGGCTAAGACTAGACAAAAGGTATTTGGCCAAGTAAGTAGAGACATAAAACCTTAATATTCTTGATCCACAGAGCTGGGTTTGATTCAATTCAGTTCAATATTTTTTGGAGGAGGGAAGTCTCTGAAATATGAATCACTGTCCTGGATGCTAAGTGGGACAGCGAGTAAGAAGTTGGGAAAGCATAGTGTTTGCCTCCTGAGGGTTTTTTGTACAACGAGAGGGCTGGGCCATCTGTATTGACACCAGTGAGGCGGGGCAGAGGTCAAGAGTATCTGGCACTGCCTGTCGTGAGACGGAGAGTCTAGGAGGACTGAGAGAGTCTGGGAGGACTGGGCAGGGTCGGGGCAGGTGAGGAGGAGAATGTATGTCAGGCAGAGATGCATGGAAGTCCAGAAGCGAGGAAGTAGCAGGCCTATCTGAAAAACAAGAGTAGTCTGGTTTTGTTGAAGGGGAGTAGGGAGTGATATATTAAAGCTGTTGGCTGGGATAGATCTGAGGTGCTAAGAATACAGGGGGAAAAGGCTTGGGCTTTATTCTGCAGCTGTGGAGAGTCATTGAGAGCTTCTGAGCAGGAGACTGACCTGCTCTAGAAGTACGAATTCTGCTCTACCAAGCAGGGTGTATGGTAGTTTCCCAGGTGGTTACTACCTTGGGGAAGAGGGGCGGTAAGAAGGGGAGGGAGAGAGCCAGGGGATTTCGGTGGGGTAGGGGGACCACCTAAGGTCTGGTGGCTGACTGAATGGAGGAAGGATCACAGAAGAAGAGGAGGGAGGAGAAAGAGGGAGGAAGAAGTCGTAGCCCAGTAGCTGGTCGCTTGGAGGGTGGCGAAGCTGCTAAGACAGAAGAGGGCTCAGAAGACACTAGTTTGGGCTGAGACCCTGCCTGGAAGGCAGAGGGTGCTGTCCCCCAGAAGCTGGAGAAGAAGTGGGTCTTCCAAGCTCTGGGGCCCCACTGAGGACTCCTGGTCTTGCTCAGTTCTTCAAGAGCTAACAGCCTCTTTGCTCTGCCTCTGTGGGGCACATGGTTGGCCAGTGCTCCCAGGAAAACAGTTCTCACTTGTCCCGTTGCCATGGCAGGAGCGGTCTGGTGGCTCGGTGGGTGATCCTTTGTCTCTGGGAAACCTCAGCGTTGCCTAGCAAGTGCCTGGCTGTGTGCTTGCTGCCATGGGCGTTTAGGCAGTAAAGGCTAAACCAAAACAAAGGCAGGTGTCTAAAAATGTGTAAGGAACTGTTTTTTGGCATGTTTCTCAGCGGATGTTGACTCTATTCCTTACCATAAATGTAACCATTTGTTTTCTGGAGCTAGTTGTGTGTAACTGTGTTGGGGCACGAGCCTGCCTCATTCTCCTTCCTGTGGCATCCCCATGGAGCCCTGGGCTCTACAATGGTGCAACCAGCTTCCTTCTGTCTTGAGAAGGTGCTATGAACTGGGAGTCTCCCTGAGTGGGTGGGGGGTGGGGTGTTGGAAAGACTGCACAGGGGCCTCCTGAGCGGGAACAGAGCCCTTACTAACTTATGATGTCACAGACCAGTCAGGCACCCTTAACGCTGACCTAAGGCTGAATGGGCAGGCCGTCAAATACTGTTAAAATGCTATGTACCTTTTTCTTCTTCATTCCTCCAGGAGCCTACAGCCGCCATTCACTGAGAAGGCTTTCATGGTCTCCCAACAGGTCCAGGTCAGCAAGCTTTACCCCCAAACTGGTTTTGCTTTAAGAAATTTATGGCTGATCCATGAGATTGGCACACCTGACTTGTCCCTGCATAGTCGATGCCACCCCTCCAGTAGCTCTCCACAGCTCCCCAGGCTGGGACAAGGACACGCTTCAGGGCCAGAGTCTTCTCCAAAAGCAGACGTGCTACCTTTGGGAAGGCCCACCTGGGCCTCTGTGATGACATGATTCCCCACGTGAGGTACTGCATACAATCCTGGGTCCAGAAGCCCCACCTAGGGGTACTGATTAATACAAGAGCCAGAAGAATCCATGAATGAGTCTCACAGTGGAGCCCCAGTGTATAGTGTAGGGAGCACTTGGAGAGGGAATCATCAGTGATGCCAAAAGACAGTCACTCTGAGGGGACAGAATAGGGAAGCTACTCAAGTCTGGTGATGGTCTGAGCTTCTCTGCTCAGGGCAGGAAAGAACACGCTTGACCCAAGCCTGCTTATGCAGACGGACTCACAAATTCTTGTAAGTCCCTTGGCTTCTACGCACACTATTATTTCCAAGGCTTGGGGCTTTGTCAGGGAGGAGGGGCAGAAGGCGAATTAAGGGCGGCTGGCTGAGGACCTCACAGTGTGGCTTAGCAGGCATGCAAAAAGGGGAAGAAACCCTAGGGCCATGGGAGCCCCTAGGGAGGGTTAGGGAGGGTTTTTGCCCAGAACTGTCTGAAAAGGCTTCTGTGAGAAGCTCCACAGTGTGGTAGAATGAGTCTCATATGGATAATCAGGGGACCTGGGTCCGAGTCCTGCCCTTGTTAATAACCCACTCAGGTGAATTATTGTTCCTGTGTTGGATTCTGGTTTCCGCACTTTATCTCTAAGGCCACATTCTAACACTAAAGTTTTAGGGTCCCAATTAGGACCAGTGGGAGTTAACACAGGGGACAAGAGATCTCTGGGGTCTGCATGGAGTCTGTTTTCACTGAGAGGCATGCGGTCATGTCCTCTAACACATGGTAACTAAAGGGAGCAAGCTGAGAAGGGAATCAAGGAAAAGACAGTTGTTAGTGTTTCTTCTCATGATTGCAGAGCCAGATCCTTGGTGGGATTCTGTCACAGAAATCCAGATGCCTGGCAACCCCTGACCACAAGTCAAGTCCAGGGTAAATGCGGATTTCACTGATGAAAATGTAAAACAAAAGGAAAGGTTGGAATAACGATACACATGCCCTTGACACGTATATAATGTAAATCAGTGATATTCAGATTACTGCTCTCAAGCCACACGGGGCCCTTTTGTGGGCAACCTGCAGCTCTCATAAGCCCTCAAATTTCCGTATTTCAATAATCCACTACCCTAGACTCTGCGGGGCACAGAGCTGTCACGCGGCTTCGTCAGCTAATGATGATTGCCAAAGTGGCTCCCGTGTCACATAACTGAACACCATGGGCGTAAATATTTAATCCTGCTTATCTATGTGGAAATTCAATGTTTTGGTCCTACCGTCTGTCTGTCTTTTATAGGCTCATCCACATAAATGTCTGTCTTAGACTGCAAGCATTAGAGGTCTGTGAGTGCATTTAAATTGTCTTAATGGCACGATAGAGACACTCTCATATGGATCGATATTTAATACGTGCAGTTTTTTGATCCTGAGGAGGAAAAAGAGAGAAGAAATTTCTGACTTTCTCTCTTTCTCTATGTCTCTCTAATGACTGGCCTTCTGTCCGATTTGACATTGAAGCTGGGAAATGGGCCCAGCTCTTGGAGCAACGTGTCTCTCTTGATGACAATGGGTTCCGTGTCCGTGATAGTTTTGTAAGTGGTGCCTTCACAAGGGAGCCTTCTTGCTGCTTGGAGGGGGAGGGGTGAGGGGGAGGGTTCCACATTACCCCAGTCTTTATCCAGGAGGAGTAGAGCTTGGAGGCCAAGACCCATGCGTCTGCCTGCTTTGGAAGTATCAAAAATGCAAAGTGCACAAGCATGACTTTTGCTTGCTTCTATTCTTTTTGGCACCAAAATAGCTCTTGAGTGTCATTTTCTCTTTTTCCCAAGGCTGTCTGAAGCCAATCGCAGAGGCAATGGCTAGTACTGAAATGACTCAAGATTGAGAGAGAATGCAAGGCTGGCTTGTAGATACAGGCAGGCTGGTTTGCGTGAATCTCTTCCTCTCCTCTTTCTTTAGATGGCTCACAGCTAGACCACGTGTGTCACAACAACAGGAGGTCTGCAAACAATGCCTGATACCATCCTGTGAAGTATCTAGACCCAAGAGACTCATGAAAGAAGACTCTCATTTGCCCTCCAGCTTTGAACCTCACTATTTCACCCAGTGGTGGCCTCCACATTGCTAAGCCCAATGACCAGCTTTTAGTACTCACCCAGCTTGGCCTCAGGGCAACACAGATACTCCCCCTCTTTTCCTCCTGTCTGTCTGTCTGACCATACCTTTTTAAGTCTCCCTTGTTGGTTCTTCTTCATCACTCTTGTCTCCAAACATCACTGGGACTCAGGTTCTTAGGCTGCGTCTCACTTCTGTCTACACTATGCCCTACTATCACAGCTGGGTGACTATTGACTCTACAAATTATAATTCTGCCCAGGCTTTTCCACAGACTCAGATTTATCCCAGTTGCACACTCAACATCTCCACTTGGAAGTCCAATGGACATTTCAAACCTAAAGGTCCAAGATGGTTTTCCGGATACTCCCGCCCTGACATCTTTTCCTGTCATCATCTTCCCTAAATCAATAAATGATGATTCAGCTCTTACTACTGCTGAGGATAATTGTCTTGGGATCTCCTTGAATTCTCTGTCTCTCACATCCCATATCTGATATGCCAGCAAATGAGACTATTCTGGAGCCTGACCCACCACGTCGTGTTACCAGCATAAGGCAGCACCATCTCCCGGGGCAGTAGCCTATCTGGCTCCCTGCGTAACCCTTGTTCACTTCCATTTCATTCTGCATGTGGCAGCTGGGGGGATCCTGTCAAATATATATAGGCTGTGTCACTTCTCAGCTTGAAACCACCAGGGGCTTCTTGGCTCACCTCTAGTAAAAGTCCAAATTCTTACAATGATTTTCATGATCTACTCTTGGTTAACCTTGAACCTCATCTCCTACCACTGTCCTTGTTATTCACTCCTACCTGGTCACATTAGCCTCCCTTCTGTTTCTATGTCCACCATCCTCCTACCTTGACGCCTTTGCATGGGCTAGTCCCTCTGCCCAGAATGCTCTTTTCCCAAATATCTATGTTTCATTTCCTTATTGTCTTCAAGTCTTTATTCAAATGCTACCTCCACAGTGAGGTATTTACTGGCCACCTCTCAACACTTCTGTCTTCATAGTACTTGTCATTTTGTCACTCTCTGACATACTATTTAATTTATTGTCCATCTCCCCACTAGAATATAATTTCCACGAGGGCAAGGAAGTTTGACTATTTTGTTCATTGCTATATCCCCAGTGCCTAAAACAATGACTGGCACAGAGTTGCCCTTAGTTGATTGATGGTTGGAGGGAAGGAAGAAAGAATGAACTAGAATATATTTTTGCATATAATTTTACTGGCCACATTGTTTGTTCTGATAACTTAAAGAAATGCTTCCCTACTATGCTCTTTTACTCTGTTGTCTTCCCAACCCCTGTTCCTTCAACTTCTTCAGTGATTTTGTAGGTTTGCCTAGAAAAAAATGAGTCGTTGGATCCCCTCTTGATAAGCCCAGATACCACAGAATGTGCCATTGAACTTCCCTTGTGCTGGAGCCAACTCTGGGTCACCGGTGCGTCTAGTAAGGGCTGATGGGGATTCTGCCTGGAAGTTGCCAGAACCATCGATGAAGAGTGATAATACCCTTTTTCCCTTAAAAATTTTAATTTTTAATTAAATTCCTTATTTATAATTTTTTAATTAAGTTCCTTAATTTTGGAACTGCAAAGAACTGGCAAATATACTAAACTGTAATCTTTTAGCAATTTCAAAGGCCAAGATATTACTTTGAGACACACATGTAATTTGTAGCAGCACTTCTCCTCTTGTATTTGTTTTGAAGGGCAAATTATGAAGTTTTGAAGAAGAGAATATCGTTCTGAAGCCATAGACTTGCCTTTCCTGCAGGTCTGTTAGGTTGCCAATTCCTTAATAATTTAATCACATCAACTCTGCTTCTAATTGGAATTCTCCAATAGACAGTCCTTTGGACCCGTTTTCTGGCTCCATTCCTAAGTTTCTCACATTCACTTCACTGCAAGTGTTATTTTTTTTACTCTCTATATCTTGCTTTTTTGAATACTTATTCCCTTGCCCCATCCCCTAGAACTCTTCCACCATCAACTCCACAACTAAAGGAGCTAGGCTCCCATTCCATCCTCCCAGGACAGACTGATTGAGGACAAGAAGCAGACTCAAAAGTGTCCTCCAGCCATGTGGTGAGAGACACAAGAGCCTCCGGAGTCTGATTTCTTCTGTATTTGGGCTTATGAAAATGAGGCAGAGACCCTGTCCATTGGGGTATGCAGTTCAGTATGCTCTTCCTAAAGCTTAGCCAGCAGTGTGGGCAAATGGGCCTTGTCAATGTGGTCTGCTCTAGCAGCAGACAATACTCCATGCTGGAAACTCCCTGGAATTTATTCACTTAATGGGCAAGGCAAGGAAGCAGCATACTTCTCCTTGGAAGCTCTGGCTTTAGCCAGAGAACAGAATAACTATACGTCTCTGTGGATGGCAATTAATTGCCAAGTGAGTAGGGGATACTGCACATTTTAAATAACACAGTAAGAAGCATGCTCATCACCATTAATCATGAGTTAGGGGCTTCACCCCGACTTAAGGTGAAGAGAGGAGCCAAGATGCCAATTCCTGTGCCTTAGAGGTAAGTTTCTCTGTTACTCACAGGCCAATTTATTTATTCACCATACCATTCAGTCCACAAACGAATCAACTACTCCACAGTACCATCAACAGTATAATACAAGCTGCCAGGCATTTTTCCAGAAAGACCCTCAATGGCATCATTGTTCACTGTTACAATCCATCAAAGGTGCTGTCTTTGAACTTGCAAAACTACTTAGTAGAGCATAAAGGTCTCCTTAGGTTATTAAATTATGTTGTTATGAGTCCCTTATTGTTTGTGTGTTTTAATTTTGTATTTGTACCTTGAGCAGAATTATCAGAAAGGGAACAGTTGATAGATGTATTAAATCAGTCTTTGAAATGAGGGAGCAGAGATTTTGTTCTCTATTCACATCTTTGACTGTCTTCTTCCCTCTTCCCTCCACCTGCTCCTTCTCCCAGATTCCCAATTAGAACTCAGTTACTAATGAGCAGAAACACACAGAACTCAACTGGGGAGTTTGAACACAATGGACATAATGCCTGCTAATAAGGACAAGAAACTAAACTCATATCTTTATATATGTGTGTTAGGATATATGTGTATACACATTCCTACACAATAGGACATTAATACTCTAATGGGAAGACCATAATCTGCCTCCTGCCCAAAAAGATGAGCCTGGAGGAGGATGTCTGATTAAAAAAAAAAAAAAAAAAGAGTCCACCTTAGCAAAACCTCAACCGTCTTTTAGAATCTTTCTAAAAGGAATATGAAGCTTTACAGATCAACAGCAATTATATCACATCTGTGACGAATTTCTTTGAGTAGAGATGATTGTTATCAATGCATCGAATATTGCTCCAGCAAGACAAACTATAAGGACAAGTTGGTCATAGACAGTCTTGCTGTTCTGGCCCCTGTCTCCTCCCTCTCCCGGAACCTAACCCAAGACAGAAAGACTGCTCACTGTTTCGGGGCTTTTCCTCATCCATGCCTTCATCCTCATTCTCGGGGTCAATGTCCTCTGCCTGGGTGATCCAGTCCAGGTAGCCCTTCAGGTCCTCTTCTAGCTGCTGCTTCTCTCGAAGCTTCTGGAAATCTCCCCGAGCCTTGGCCTTCTCCCTCTCTTTGGAAAACTCTCTGGGGAGTGAGAGCAGAGGGGCAGGGCAGCATACAAGAAGGAGGAAGGCCAGGTGGGCGGGATGGAGAGATGGAGATAAGAGAAAACAAAGGGATTAATTTCTTCACACCAAGAGACCCACCCACCTGCCCCAGCTCTCCACAGACAGCCTTCTCTCCTCATCCCAGGCTTTGTCTCTATTCTCACATAAACAAAGTCTCCAAAGCAGACATTCCTGATGCAGGCCAACAGAGTACAAAGGGATGGATGAAGTCCATTTCCCTCATTCTTGGATCACAGTCATGGCCTTTGCCTTTTAATAACAACTATTCTCCCGTGACCCGGAAACCCCTTTCAAACAGTCACTAAAACCCCTCCATGACAGTTAGGGACTGTGCACTTTCATTCCTGCTGGAACTGGGTGGCCACTGGAAAACCTCAAAGTATGTCTGGGTGACAAAGGCGTTAAGGGCCGGTGGCATGCTGAAGCCCACTCAGCCGCACTGGCTCCCAGGAGCCTACCAGACATGGTTCTTTGCTGTTTTAGCTTCACTGATGTCTCCTTGTGGCTTGAAATTGGCCATGGTGGGAATATTTACACCGTGAAAATTGGCAAATGCTATAAACGAGGGCTCCCCCCACCCCAAAAGCCAATTGGTAGATATTTACCACTGATTTAAGGCCCAGGAGGTTTAACCACCTCAACCACTCTTCTCATTTCTAGAGTTTGTTTTGCCACTTTTAACATGCCTGGAAGGATTTCTAATCTAGAGAAAGTTCTTCCCCACAAGGAGACAAATGAGGACTCTAAACACAAGAAAATGTCCTGGGGGCTGCCCTTACAGTTAAAAAAGAAATCTAATCAGGCTGGAAAAATACATAAAAGCAAGATGATATGAAAGTTAAATGATGCATTCAGTTTAAAACAATAATGGGTAGAAATTGCAATTGGATTGGGATTTGCTGGGAGAAAGGCCTATTGAAAAATTTCTGACAGAATGGTATTTCTTTCCTATTTTCTGATTCTGTCCTGATTTTCTCTCTGACTTCAAATTCACTTTCTGAGCAAGGAAGGGGCTGGCAGCAGAATGTATTGATCAAGAAGGCTAGTTCTCAACTCTCAAAGCAAGTCTGTGTCTTTTCTTCCAAAATAGGTATATTAGGAGCATTTTGGTTTTTGATATTCACTTTATGGGAAACGGGCCCTCAGTGGTGTGTGTGCACACACATGTGTGTGTATATATGTGTGTATGTGAGAGGGTAACATGCACTGGGCATCTCGGTTAATTCACAGAGACAGAATTCCTCCTTCTTTCACCAGTACAGGCCTCGTTCAGGGCAGGAGGCTGCAGAAACCACCTTGAAGGAATTTCTTGAAAAGCACCTTAGAAGGAAGGATGCAGCAACAAACCACAGGTAGACGAAAGCTCCTGAATCCATCCAGTCATTTAGGGACGGCTCTACCACCACCTCCATTTAGTATTTGCATTTGGCTTGTGTTGCTTAGGAGAGCACAGATTTTTAGTCTTCACCATTTTCGTGGATAAAAAGGGGTTAGGACTGGGAGTGGTCTAGGGAATTTTTTAATTGGGAGATGTGGGGACTCTCAAGCTAATGAGTTTTCTTCAACTGCTGTCTTCATGATGCTCTGCTTTGGATGGAATTTTCTTCTTAAATTTGATTGAATCCAATTATAATTGGATTGAACTTGCTCTTTCTCCGGCTTCCTGCCAACTGGCAGGTACCTTCATTTCCTTCCCAGGGAGTTTAATGCCAGGGAAAAGGCCAGATTGACAGCTCAGAATGAAGATGGAAGCTTTAGCCTCACTTTGTTCCCTCCCTCCTTTTGCTGTTGGGGATGAGCATGGATAGATCCCCTACATCTGGTCATACCACCTGGCTGTAGACTTGCTCTCTGGAGACAGTCACTTTATACAGCAGTTCCTTCCCCATGCAAATTGACTCCAACAATTGCGCTTCCAAGACTTTCTCTGGACTTTCTGCCCACACACATTTGCATTCTCTATTTCTTTTCTGTGGAATGGGTTTTCAGTTGTCAGGGGACTGAATAACAGAAGGTTCACTTTAGCTCTTTTGGAATATTTCACAGAGGGTTAAGTTCTAGTTACAGAACAATGACCCATCCTTCTTCTGGAGTCAGGAGAATAGGGCTGGGATCAAACTGGAGTAGGAACAATTGACCCAGTCCTGTGTTACAGCATCTGCCCCGTGGAATGAAAGCTCATCATCCACACCCTAAGACTCTGGGGAGCTAACATAAACATTTGTAAGGAGAAAAGAAAATGAAGTTGTATTCGGGGTGTGAGGGGAGTAGAGACAGGGTCAGATCTGAAGCCTTACTGGCTTTCACTGGCTCCAGTGGAATGAGGGGCATAACTTGGCTTGTGGCTGGATGGAAGGTGAGCCAAGGTTTCTTTTTCCAGACTCCACTCAGTAAGAGATTTGCAGGGTGGTGGTATCTGATTCTCTTTATCTTCTCGCCTGGATACCAGCCATATGCCTGCTCTGGGGACTGAGCTAATGAAGACATGAAGCCCCAGCCTGACAGGCTGTGCTGGGCCCAGGGACCAGAGCTGGCTAGACAATCAGTCACAGCCATGGGATTTGTCATAAAGCAGGAACACAGCTCTTGCCAGCAATGGCCAACATGAAAAATGAGGGGTGGAATGGAGAGCTGGGGACCAGTCTCACTAATGTAAAGCATGCAGAGGGAGGTGTATGTAGAAAACCCAATCAATACAGAACGCTGGGGCTCTGGGCCCTCTGATAATCAACAGTCGATTCTTATTATTCATAGGTTCTGTATTTGCGAATTTGCTTACTCGCTAAAATTTATTTGTAACTCCCAGATCAATATATATGTACCTTTGTGGTCCTATGCAGACATGCAAAAAACTGGAGTCACATTCGCAGCTGAAGTTAAATACGGCAACACTCTACCTTCTTGTTTCAGTTCTCATACTGTAAACAGTGTACTTCTGATGATCTCTTTAGTGCCATGTTTGTCACATCTCTGTGCTTTCTGTTGGTGGCTTTTCTGTTAAATAATAGTCCCCAAGCACAGTGCTGCAGTGCTGTCTAGAGTTCCTAAGTGCAAGAAGGTTGTGATGTGCCTTAGGGAAAAAGTACATGTGTCAGATAAACTCTGTTCAGGCATCAGTTAGAGTGCTGTTGGCCATGAGCTCATGTTAATGAATCAACAATATATATTAAATAAGATGCCTTTAAACAGAAACACACATAAAATAAGGTTGTGTATTGGTTGGTTGACACAAATGTTGTGACTAGAGGCTTACAGGATCCTCGAATTTCTCCTGTATTTCTCCCAAGAGTCCAAGAGTAATGGCTTAGTATTCATTAATTCAGTGTTCATAGTGACCTCATAGACTATAACTACACAGATAATGAATGTGACTATAGATGTTCTGTCCATCCACAAAGAATGCATGTCCCGGCCTTTCTCTTGGATCCTTCTGGTCCCAGACATTTTTGTCTTAACTACAGCGCCATGGTCCAGTTGTGTTTTCAGGTTGCAACATGCTTCATCACCAAGCCCCCTGTTGTTTTGGGGAGAGAGACAAGCCCATCTCCTGGGAGGAAAGAAAACAGGAGAAAGAAGACTATCCACCTAAGAGATCCTGAGTTCCTTGTCTACTGAAGGCACATGTCTGATGTCCTCGGTTTGCAATCACTTAAAATAAAAAGTGACCAGATTCCAGAGTCTGGGGACTTTTACCTGACATAGCTTAAGTGCAATTTTGAGAATCTCATTGTCACTGCTCTAATTTTAGTAGGCTGGAGACTGAGATTTTTGGAGAGAAAAGCAAGTATAATCCAATTCTTGTCTGTGCTAATACCAGTCCTGTGGTTTGTGAGGATCAATAGATAATGAACATGAAACCATTTTGAAAAAAATCAAGCAGAGAAAGTCAATTATCGTATGGTTTCACTTACTTATGGAGCATAAGGAATAACATGGAGGACATTAGGAGAAGGAAAGGAAAGTGAATTGGGGGAAATCAGAGGGGGAGATGAATCATGAGAGACGGTGGATTCTGAGAAACAAACAGGGTTTTGGAAGAGAGGGTGGTGGGCGGTTGGGTGAACCTGGTGGTAGGTATTAAGAAGGGCAAGTTTCACATGGAGCACTGGGTGTGGTGCGTAAACAATGAATCTTGGAACATTGAAAGAATAAAATTAAATTAAAAAAATCCATGCGATATATATGATTTACGTTAACTCTATCTGGCCTCATGAGAAAGATGTTCTGAATACGTGAATGTTCCAGATAAAGGGTGCCTAACTGTCTGGTGACCAAACTCTTGGAATGTTTATGTTTTTCTTTATAGAGTGTCCTCTTCCCTTCATAAGTAGAACACTCTAGGCATAGTTTAACCTTTCCTTGGTGACTGAAGGACATAATTTATGAGGCTGTGTTACTGCGTTGGACTGTAAAATAGTATTGTCCTTAATTGGTGCGTGTAGGGTCTCAGGCCCCTCCAGTTCCAAAATGCTCCAAGGCTTTAGTTCTACTAGGCTGGTGTGGAGGGGTGTCTGTTCTCTCTCAAGGACTATTAACATTTGCAGGGGTGCCAGCCCCCATGTTAAACAACCATGCCCTGCTGCAGCCTCCTGAATGGGGGCTCTAGAGCTTTCTCTTGGGACTCTTTCTGTTCCCGGTGGCTGTTTCCAACAGCTGTCTCAAGGATTGCTTCTACCTTCCTCCCCATTCCTGTTGCTCCTCCTCATTGCACTTACTGCTCTTCACTTCCCCACTTCTTGACTCAGATTTAGGAACATGGGCTTAGCCAGTTAAATGGGTTTGGGGATTGGATCGTATCACATGGAGGTTAAGGATAGAGGCTATGGATTCACATTGCTTGGATTTAATCCTGGATCCTCCATTTTCACCTGTAAGGATTGAAGCGGTTTCCTCATCTGTACCTCTGTTTTCTTCTCTATAGAATGGAGATATAAATAGCACCTAGCTCATAGGATTGTTGTGAGCCTCAAATGAGTTATCAACCAAAAGCTCATGCACTGAGATTACCATGGAGACTGGTTACTGTTAATGCTATCATTGGGACAATGAATTTCGTGGAGTTCTGAGACTGTTTTGGATGCTTTTGGAAGGTTGGTTTAATCAAGTCTGACTGATGAATAATCAATTTTGTTGCATTTTTGTGATGACTTTTATGATATTGTCCTGACTGATCAAGATGCTGACCCAAAACTGAAACCATGGCTACCACCATGTGGTTAGCCAACAAGAGGCTGATTCTAGGTTTTGTCACTGCATGGACCCGGTGCAGGCCATTCAGAGTGGACAGCCCTTTTGACTGATTAAGAGGCCTCCTCAAACCAGGAAGGGGAGATGCCTACCAATCGACACTTCTTTGTCAGTGCAGAGGGTGCACCCAGCAGCCAAGAAGCCTTGGAAGATGTTTTATCAGCAATTCCAGAACTGTGAGGAGCAGACTGCCTCTCTGGGACTGGGTCAGGGAAGGTGCCCTGCTATATGGACTCCAGAGCTCACAGTTCTGAGGTCTGAAAGCCTTAGTGTTCCTGTTCAGTCAATTCATGTTGGGAGTATTACTACATGACAAGTTTTGGGACTGAGTTGGTCCAAGACATGGTCTTTGAAATGATTTTTCTCCCACATCAGCAGCTGCTGCCGTTTGACTTCTCTGCCAGGAAGACAATTTTCCTTGGGGGGAAGAGGCAAGAATGACTGTGAGTAGATATCCTGTTTAAGAAGGGCCTTCATTGGCTAGTGTTGATTCTTCATTTAGGATTCCTGGGGGGAGTTTTACTTGCTTAGATTTGTTCCTAATTTCTGGGGGAAGAAAGTAGAATCACTTTTTTTTTTTAAAGGTTCAAAGCTTATATATTCAAAGCTTATCAAAGCCTTGTATATTCAGTGGACGGTGATGGGAAGATGGAGTCCAGGCTCTGCCTGAGTTCTGGTCCTTGTTCTAATACTTAGAAGCACAATGACATCACCTAAACCTGGGCTCACTTTCCTCATCTTTAAAAGGAAAAGGCTGAGGATTTTATGCAATAATTCCAGTTACGATAGGCATCAAGTAAACAATAATCATTGTCATGATAGCACCATTATTGAGCACTTACTATATGCCAAGTATTTTACACAAACGCTCTCACTCTAATATCACAACAATCTATGAGTTGGTATTATTATCTTCATTTTTTTTTTTTGATGGGTAATTAAAGTTCAGGAGGGTGAAGTTGCCCAACATTATGCATCCAGCAAATGCAGAGCTAGGATATCCAAATTTGTCTTGAGTGGGAGTGAAGTTGGTTTTTTCAATGCTTTGATTCATATAAACACAGGAGCATTTTCTTGTGTTGTAACACAAAAATGAAAACCTTTATATCTTCCAGGCAGCTAATCAGGGGCTTATGTTATCCTGTTCATCATTTTTATCCCTGATGGAAGACCCTAGTTTCCTGTGTGGCCTTACCTTGGCAAAAGGCACGGTGTCATCAAAGTCCCTAACAGGCACCCACCATAGGAAGGAGAGGGTGGAAGCAGATTCTTCCCTTCACCAAATCCCAAAGACTAAACCTGATGCTTTTGCATGGCATTAGGCTATGGCAGGAGATGGGAGGAGCTGTTCCCAGGTCATGTACTTAGTAAAAATTAAATGCAATCATTCCTGTCATGCCTGACTTTCTCCCAGCATTAATGTCCTAGGAAAGGCTATTCAAAGCAGCTGACCTGTCTTGAGCAGGGCAGAAATAGATTGTCCCCCTCCCCCTTGTAGCAAAGGCAGCAGAGTAGGTCACCCATGAGCAGGTCATCAGGAGCATTTAGGTGTTAGGGCTTGGCATGGCTGGTGTGGACTTGTGAAGAAAAAGTTAGGCTGAGGAAAGGCCCAATGAGTCTTTGCAGTGTCAAGGTGGCCGTCCCCAGGGCAGCTAGATGGCCCAAACATATGCTATTTCTACCACTTTTTAACTTCATCAGAGCAAAGGCCAAAATTAGGCAAACTTTATACTTGTAGCCAAGTAGATACATTTAAAGGAAAGTATATTCCATCTCTATTCTCAAATAATCTATGGCTTTGAACAGCTAAGCACCATTTCCATTCAGAAAAAGGGCATACAAGACACGGACTGTAGAGTCTATGAATTAGAATCAAAGAAAATTTTATTTTTAGTTTGTATTTGTTAACTTATATTTTAAATCAAACCCTTATTATCCCAGTCCATTCAACAATGCGTAAAAGCTACCTTAAATCTTTACTGTTAGCCTGCCACAAACTGTAATCAGGCAAGTACCTATTGGCAAGGCAATCCCTACCGCCAAACCCTTTCAACTCAAGGCTCTCACCACACAGCTCCTCAGGTAGAAGGAGAAGCAGCCTGCCTACCTACTTAGCTGCTTCAGGGTAGGAGGGGGTTGGATGAGCTAGGAGACAGGTGGGCCTAAGAATCTCCTCGTGAAGCCCAAACCAACAGATTAATCCTTGTACATTTGATCTTCTGTCCAGCCAGGCCAAGGCCATTCACTTCAAGGCTCCTGAGGTGGCCTCTTATCCCAGGTTCATCAGAGCCAGAAAAAAGAATAAAGCCAGGAATAGCAGAAAGAGTAAATAAAATAAAATCAAGACCTTTTTCCTTGGTCCTGCTTACCCGCTAAGAACACCGAGAACCAAGTTAAGTACAAAAAATGACCCTATGATGATTAGTGTAACAAAATAGATCCAGGGCCAGTCCCTTCCTACGGCATCATTGACCTGGAAGAATGGAATGATAGTTAGTGAGGCACACTCAGCAGCCGAGCACGGCCAAGTGCCCATCACCGGCTCCTGAACACTGACCCAAGCAGTGCTGGGACCCGGGGATCCTCTAGGTGCAAATCAGAGGCCAAACAGCCTGCCCAGACACTGGGTCAGAATCTGTGGTTGAATGGGGACTTTTTTTTTTCTGGTTTTCCTGGCCTGTTAGGATCCCATCCCTGAGGACCCTGGTGATGGATATAGTGGGTCCTAGGACCTTGCTCGGCTGCATTGTAAAGAGTACATAGAAACAGTCAGCTTACCCGCTCAATACACCGAGAACCAGATTTAGAACGAAAAAGGATCCAAAGATGACCAGACTGACAAAATACACCCAGGGTAACTCATAGCCCATAGCGTCCTGCATCTGGAAAGATGAAGGCAGGTTAGGAAAGAGAGAGCAGAATGAGTTAAAGTGAGGAGGCAGGCAGGAAGGGTGTGGACAGAACTGGAGGAAACTGGCAGGTCTAAGCCAGGATCCACTGTCACCACTGGTACCATTGATATTCAAAATACTTCCCCATGATCCTGACCTGAACTCTAAATTCTGGCTCTCTCTGTTGTTTTATTTTCCAGAACCAGAAAACTTTCTTCAATGTTTTCACTTATCTAGTAAGGTGGGTCACCTAAAAAAGTGATTTCTTGAGCCTAGAGTGGTTTCAGGTCAGTTGGGTTTTTGTGGCATGGAGTCTTCTACTGCACCCAGGACAGCCTAACCTTGGTGTCAGGTGGGCCTTGGCTCTTCCTGAAGGAGCCAGACACCTAGAACCTTTGAAGGTGCGTGAGGAAGGAGAGCCCTTCCCAGGGGTTTTCCTGAGCTGGGCCTGGAATTTAGAAGCAAAACTGCAGTGTTTCACGAGCAGTCTGGGCCACGGACCAGGAAGGACTGTCGTTTTGGTTACTTATGCAGACAATAGTTCCTGACCTGCAAACACGTTTCCTATAGCCTGAAGACAGTGACCAGTACCTAACTGTATAATGGAGGCAGCCTCTGACAGGTGACAAACCCCTGCAGCAGCTGGAGGCAATGGTTTGCTGGGTCCAATGCTTTGGAGAACCACTACGCATTTCTTCCCTGGGCTGTGTTCATTGACGTCAGTAGGGTACCCCGAAACTGGTCATGATGGGCAGAGTGGGCAAATGACATAGATCAGCCCCCTCTTTACCCTTTACCCTTAAGAACTGGTGGTTAAACATTTACCAGCACATAGATGGCTGGAGGGTAGTTGTAAACATGATGTGAAGTTACAGAGCACAATTTTTATCAAACAGGAAATTTGTTCTGATTTAGGCTTTCAAATTTATTTCTTTTAATGCTTTCCAACTAGACTAAGCAGGATTTAGTCATATCTTTCTAAAATGAACCCCAACTTTGTCCTTGTGAAATTGCCTTACAGGAATCTAAATTCCTTATACAAGCTTCCCAAATGATTGATATTAGTGGATCTTTGAGTGTGGCCCTGACCTGTTTAGAAATGCACATACTCAGCCCTCCCTGAAACTATGCAGGTGGGCCCAATAACCCATGTTTTAGCAAGCCCTACAGCAAGTCAAGTCTGATGTTAAAGTTTGAGAACCACTGATTTACAGCTATTCTCCATAGCTCTCAACTTCAAATATAAGGACACGACAAATACCATGATTCGCTACCTGTCTCTGCTTTGTTACATGGCAGTGTTCTTTAAAGTGTGGTCTGAAGACCACAGCATCAGAATCATCTGGAAGAATTGTTAACGACACAGATTGCTCCCAAGTCAGTGAGCCTCATGACTCTGCACATTAATCACCCAGGGGATTCTAAAGCTAGGTACCTCAAATGAGTTACATGTGGGCTGGGATAGTACCTTCCTCAACCATTCTCAGGCTCCAAGAAACCTTACCCATGTGCCTGAGGATGCTGGACAAATACTACGTTCTCTGTGTGCTATGAGTAAAGCAGGTTGAGAAGTACCGCTCCCACCTAGTTTAACTGGTTTGAAGTGTTACATCCCGATAGGTTCTTTTCAAATCTAATACTATTTATCTGGGCTCACTATATTTTGGTTGAAGGAATCTACCAAATGCAGCCATAGCACAGAACACAAAAATTGTGTTCAGGGTTTGGGGGTCATTGGCTTGAACTGAGTCACTGAGCAAAAGAAGAGTTTCCAATGTAAGTCTACTTAACCATGTCGTAATTCAATTCAATTCAACAAGAATTTATTGAGCATTTCCATTCCCACATACTCTGCCATTTTTCACATGGTGCTTATCATTTTCCAATTCATTTATTACGTGTTTGTCTTCCATGCTAGAATGTAAGTTCCCTGAGGACAGGCAGTTTTGGTCTGGTTTGTTCACCAGACCAAATGCCAAAAACAGTGCCTCACATATGACAGGTACTCAGTAAATGTTGAGTGAATGAATGAACTTGTTATGTGCCAGGCACTGTGCTATGAATAGGAAGCCCTTCCTAGCATGGGGACAGATTAAAAAAAAAAAAAGGCAACTATAATGTGAGGTGGTAAATGAGGTTGTAGGAATAACTATAGAGGGTTCTAGAAGTGTAGGGGGAAGAGTGGCTGTCTGAGGCTTGGAAAAGCAAGCAACTGACAGACCAGGCAGGACTGGGTAAACCTTGCACCATGGGGCAATGAAGGCAGGAGTGTAGGGGCAGATAGGAAGCCCAGAGGCCTTGTGATCCTGGGACAGAATTGGGGGTTTCCTAGGAAGTTGGCAATTACTAAAAATAGAACCCACAGCTGAAAACCCATCCTGGCTCTGGGATGGAGACTTTTCCCAGTGGCTGAGGGTGAAAATATCCAGAAAAACAGTGGTTGTTAGGAGAAGCAGGGTAGAAAGGTTTGTGTGTTTCAGAGCTTGCCCCCATCACAGGGAGCCTGAAAGACTCCTTTAACCAGAAAGTAACCGTCAGAGGCAAGTCTACAAAGGAAACCAAACCAGCAGAGGAAGGTCCAATGACCACCCAGGAGGAGAAAAAGAAAACTGCACCATGTAAGAAGGGGCAGGACTGGTGAAATGAAGTTAGGGAGGAGAAAGGCATAAGCATGATGGTGAAATAGCCAACCATAGGCCATATAATGATTGTAAGTATGACCATGTGATTCCAGGGTTTTTATGTCACATTTTATTATGGGGAACCATGACATAAGCCTTTCACTATTCTTAGCAGTGGTCTCATTAGAGTCCACATTTGTTCAACAGTATTTCCTGAGTGCCTACTGTGTGTAAGATATTGTGTTCTGAGCCAGTGAGAGTGATGGGGTTGAAAACAGCCTTGGGATAGGAGAAGTCATCTGTGAGGAGGTGTTTATGGAAACTGGATCCAAGGCCATGAAGCCTCTATGTGTCCTAGGTCTTCCTTTCTCAGATTAAGTCTGGCCAGTGAAGGTCAGAGTCCTCTCTTCCTCCCTAAGTTAGGGAGGGTGGGGGAGGTCAGGAAGAGCTGATGGAAGCTGTGGACTCCCACCTGAGAAAAGGTCCATGCCCATGAAGTTCTGCCTACAACCCCATGGGTGCATGGGCCCCATGTTTCTGATCAACCAGCTGCTCTGTGCTAATCCGGGAAGAGCTTTTCCCAAGAGTGGCAGAGGGCGCCTGTTCTGCATGAGTTCTCCTGCTTCGCCTCAGATCTCAGACCTCCTTACTTAGGACATATAGGAACATGTAGTTGCTGGAGGCAATGGCACACTTGCTGCTGTTCACCCTCCCAGAGCTGCCTCTGGAGCCTGGGCAGATGGAGAGTGGGCATGAGGGCTGGCTGGCACTCAACCAACCGCCTTGGAATGAAATTTCTCCTTACTGGTTCCTCATAACCCTAAAGAAAATACAGTTCCCTGAACCACATCTCTCTCATAAGTCAATAAACCCATGAACCTTGAAGATTTCCTTGGGCCCTTATTCATTTTTGGGTGTCCTTTCCTTTGTGTCCTAGGTGAGTGACTTCCAGCATCATTAAGGGCTTCAAATGGAGGGGGCTACAAGCCACATTGCCCATACGTAGCTCATAGAGAGACCTGTGATAATCTTATGACCCACAGATAAACTCATGACCCATAGATATCCCATTAATATCCTCATAACCTTATGACCCATCGATATCTCATTGATATCCTCATAATAACCTCATGACCCACAGATATCCCATTGATATCCTCATGATAACCTCATGACCTATAGATATATTCATGACCTGTAGATATCCCATAGAGAGCCAGGGACATATCCAGGAGACTCATGGTGTCTACCTCTCCCTTATTCTATGCTTCTGCTTTGGTCTCATCCTTGTTGTGAGACAGTTCTTTCAAAGGTTTAAGATGCAGAATAGCAGGTGAGGGGCAGGAGGCAGGAGGACAGATGGGAGATTAATGAGCTTCCAATGTGTTCCTAAGACCCTATCACTTCTTCAGCAAGCAATGCTCAACAGCTACTGGCGAATGATTCTCTGGTCTGTCTGGCTCTGGCCTGAGAGGAAAGTGCCCCCTTTGTTTTCTCTTTTACTTTCTCCTCTTTATTCTAGGCCACCTACTTTTGGGGGCAGACTGGGTAGAGAGCATACAATACTGGATGGCTCTGAAGTAGGGCAATGCCTGGAGTGATGAGATTGATGTCTTAAATCAGCTGGAATGGAGCTATTAAGAAGAGAGTGAATAAATAAAGACATATTTTAAAAAAATGACCTAGATTGCTGACACCCTTATTTAGAGGTGAAAAAAGGATAGGTTTTCTCAAACCATTAAAGCTATATGTTTCTTAGGTTTATAACAAAGGAAGCTTTGTGACTTTTTTAAGGAAGGCACATATTTAGACATTTTGATGTCCACCATCAGCAGCCATTGCAGCCTCCAGGCTCAAGGACTTATAGGATGACCCCAGCCTTTGCTGAAACACATGCTTGATTATTCCTAGAATCTACAGACAGCCCAAAGATGATACTCAATGAAAAACACAGAAGGACCTCCTGAAAACAATATCTAGTTCCTTGAGGGCAACCTCAACCATAAACGTTCAAATCCAACATACATTTTTTTTTTCCAAAGAAGATAAAATAGGAGGAACAACACCTCCTGGGTCCTAGTGCATCAAGGCCACTCTCAATCCTAGCTGATTTCCATGCGTTTTCAAGTTGTGGCAGTTTCTCCTAAGGTTCGTTCCACAGTCGCTGTGGATCTAAAAAGACTAAATAGTTTCACTAAATGCCAAGAGGCCTGTCACTTGACAGCAAAGGCAGGAGATGCAGACCCATAAAAATCACAGTGATTTCCACAGAGTGTAATTAGAGGACAGGGTTTGCTGCTGTCATGAATGCCAGTACCCAGGGCAATGTCTCAAAAAATCTGTGACTACTCTTGACCTTCGTCACCTTGCATGCAGACACAGGGTTTCCACCCATAGGTCAATGAGTGAGCAGCAAGTCAGACAACAAGTTTAACCTGACTCCTTCCTGACCCTGCACCTGTTTATTGTTGTACGTGGAAAACTCATGACTGCCTCAGGGCACAGGTGAAAGCCTGGATTATGTGGGGGAAGACACCAAAAGGCTCCTAAGATGAAAGCAAACCAACACATTTAACTCCTTGATCTACTTTTTAAAAATCCCTGAACTCACATGGGATCATGGGGATCATTGACATCCTGGGGGAGGTTAGGGAGTGTGAGTGGCCCCAAGTATGAACACTTGTGTAGGAGACAGCAGGCTCATATCCAAAGGAAGCCCTGCTTATCTGTCCTGGGCAGCAACCAGCTGTGGGGTCAAGTTTGATACTGGTGACTGCACCTTTAGGCAGGTGGCATTTCAGGCACCTTGGGTGAGAGCACTTTGGGGGAAGATGAGTTGTTTCTTGGTTCTGTTGAGAGAACCTAAAAACCAGTTCTCTCCAATCTCCCTAAATGTTATAAACTTGCTTTCCCCAGGGGGAGGGGGGAGGAGCCTCAAAGTGAGTGAAATTCCTCTTTCTCCCTGAAGTGTTCTGTGCCAACGCAGAGCTCTGAGTATACTGCCTTGCTAAGTCATGTTTCCTTATGTGTCCTCTATCTCTTCAATTAGATCTTAAATTCCTTGAAGGCAGGACTTCATCTCTCCATCCCTCTACCCCAGACCCTACTCAGTCCCAGGAACATAGCAAATACTCAATAAATGTTTATTAAATAGATTATTAAATAATAAGGACTCATCTAATACCAGTGAAATGAATAAAATAAAGCCTAAAAATTAAGTAAGTAATAGCATTGAGAGTTGCTAATTTTCTTTCTCGACATGCTTGTAAACCACTGGTTTATTGTCTAGATGACATTCTTTGTCTAAAATAGCATGGGCACTAAGTGGGGAACACTCTAATAGAAGCAGATGAAAAGTTAAGAACTACAGGGTCCTAAGTAGGACCTACCACTTTCTCTGTTTGATACCTGTGAAAAAGCCCAGGATGCTGTTTCTAGGTTACTTGAGGATTTTTTCCCAGCTCTTCACTTAGAATGACTATTAGGTCATAAATAGAACTCAGCTCCATTTCCGCTTTCTTGATGCCTTCAGAGACATTCTCTATATTCTATAGTGAAAAGAGGTGGCTTTTTGAAAAAAAGATGGAGTGGGGAAAAAATAGGGTAAAGCCTGATTCAACCTGCCTGGATGTAAAAGACCTTTGTTATAAATGAAGGATGTTTCGGCAGCACCAAGAGCAGATGTGAATGTCCATCTCTGTGTGTATGAGAGTGTAGAAGGAATTATCTTCCCAGCATGTCCAGACATGTAAGTGGGATGACAAGACCAAGTGTGGAGCTGACAACTGCCTCATGAAAGGTTAAAATACTAGAATTTTGTTCCCAAGTTCTCCTGTTGAACCCAAACTAACGCAGATACTACAGAAGACACTATTTGTGATTCTAAAAATCTTTTCTTTATATGACTTCTCATTAAGTATTCTTTCTAATTCTATTTTTAAGCTCAGTTTCTATTTTTTAAGCCAATTGTTGGGGTGGGGCAATGGGTGGTGTTGGAAAGAAGTGATCCCACTATGCTTGTGGTAGGTAGGGTTGGGCATGAGTCCAGGGAAACCTAGACCTGAGTGATTTTACTGTGCTGCACAGTATGTAATATTCTTGGGGGCTCTGGATCAGGAGGGTATTCATCCTCTTGATGAAGGCTTATTCAGGCATCTAGATTCCAGAAGAGCTAGATACGTGTATGTTTGGGTGATGCCTACTTCTAACTGCTCCCTCCCTTTCCCACAAGTCTCACATGTAACTTTCTCCAGGTATTCCAAACACTGGGTAAGCGGTCATGTTATTCTGTCCCCAAGAGCACGGGGCTATCTCAAGTACAAACTCAGCACCTGACTGATGTTTATGTTAATTAACTGTGATCTGGATGCACTGTGGAAGGGATAATGATTTTCAAACAGACTCAAACCACATCTAAGAATCCTGAAAATGATCTTGATTCAGCAGCCTCTTCTATCTTCAGGAAGGCACATTCTCAAACCATATAAGATAAGTAGTTTTGAATTACATGCAGAAAGTTAGGTGTGTTTGGTTAAAAAAAAAACAACATAAAAATCTGAACATAGAAATAGAAACTAATGGTGATGCTATACACTATTGGATTCTTCCCTCTCTTGGTGGTTCATTGTTTCTAAAGAAGGCTGATACTTTTGTTTGCTCACCATTCCCCACCATTTTAGAAGAGACATGGACATTCTGAGAGTAAATGGGGCTTTGGCTTAAGAAGCTATTGCTCGAGGAAACCACACCTCAAACTGAGTTTTAGCTTAGTTTCCGAATCCCCAGTGTCCCCCACTCCTTACCCTGTCATCTGCAGATTCGGTAAAAGAAGTGTTTCAACAAATCTTCACCTTAGTTGGAACCTTGACCCAATGTATGGCCAGTAACTTTAACTAGCTGTTCTAGTATTACTTGGCCAAGTTTGATCTTCTTTTTAGTCCACTAACTCTTCAAATCATAACAATGGGATGAAATAATGGATGCCACAGAAAAAGAGAAATGGATTTGATATTATCCACAGTAGGAGGCAGGTGTCTGCCATTTGCTACTGTTGACCTCCCTGATCCCTTCCATCCCAAGCTATATCCAGTGATTGAATCAATTGCTTCTTTAGCACTTTAATGGCTGATTCTCTCCCTAGGAACATCTAACAAGCTGTTTGATAGTTCAGAATGAACCTGGCTCTGGGGTTTCCATTCATTGCTATACTTGAAAATCTTGGTTGATCCTTCCAACATTCTGAAGACTTGCCCTTTGGATTTGAAGGGAAATGCATTCTTCTGAGTGGAAGACCCTGCTTCTTCAATTTCCATGGAAACTATAGCTTCCTAGACTGGTTCAAATCCAGTGGCATCAAAGCAGCACCATGCAGATTGAATAGGTTAGGCTTCTAGGGGTTTTCAGACTCCTACTCGGGATCAGAATCACTCGGAGAGCCTTTCAAAATGCAGATACTGGGGCCTAACTTCGGAACTTCTCATTTAGTGGCTTGGAGGAAAGTCTGGGTATCATTATATTTAGAAAGTTCCATGTTTTATGCTAAAGTACACTGAGATTTGAGAGTCTGTGGGTTTAGAGATATAAGCTCAGAGGCAAGAAGGAGGAATGCTGAAGGGGGAGGAAGTAAGAGGGAGAGAAAAGAAGGAGGAAAGGAAAAATGGCCATAGAAAGGTCAAAGCAATTAAAGAAATTGTCTGAAAGCAGGAGCATTGGGCTGGGAAGTACTTCCATCATGAATACCCAAGTATGAGGCTGTTTCAGCTTTACGGTATGTGTGTGTGTGTGTGTGTGTGTGTGTGTGTACATGGGCATGTGTGTATGCGTGCACGTGTGTGTGTATGCATGCACACACACACACATACACATAGTATGGCCGTTTTGGGAAGGTGCTGGGAAAATCAGAGAGGCATGTCCCATGAGCCTGGGATTGTTCCTTCACCTCTGACACTTTTTCCGTTCCCAGCCTGAGCTCTATCACACACACCCCAGGGGAGAAAGCACAACACAGCTGCTGAAAAGTGGTAGTTGCAGTTGTATGCTTTTTCTCATTCCCCACTCTGGCTGTCATTACGACAGTATTTCTTTGGGTCACATCTGGCTGGTGGGGTATCAATGACTTATGTTGGGGGAGAGGGAGGGAGTGATGAAGGAAGATCACAAAAATACACCAGGGCCATCAGCAAAGTAAATTATACCTATTCCCCCAGCCCTATACCCACCCACCCACTGCCACCATGCCCTCAATTTACCACCATGGAAGGCGTTCCTATAGCAACTTAAAGCATGGGTTTGAAGCTCATGTGATGAGGCTCCAAAGCATAGTTCCATGTGCTCATACATTACATGGCCCATAGCAGAAACTGCCCATGTACAGAAGGGTATTTCTGTCCTTGGATAGCCAGAGAGATCTACCCAAGGTAGAAGGACCACTTGGGAATTTGATCAGCTTTACTAAATGAAATAAATTTGCCTAAGCATAGTACATTCAATTCCCTCTTTTCCTCTTAGAAATTATTCAAAGCCAGTTTTTTTGAGCATGGGCCAAAAAATGTTTTCCAGTATTTCATTTTAATTTGAGAAAGAGGTGACTTGACCTTTGTCTTCTTTTCAAAGTATCACAGCACAGCAACTCTACCATGGCCCGGTTCTAGTCATACCATCATTGTTCAGTTTAGATTTACTGTTTCTCTAGACTGAGATTTTTAGTCTGAACTGGATGTTGTTTACATCTGAATCCTGTACCTAGGAGCTTCTCTGGCATGCAAGGAATGCTCAATAAATGTTTTCTGGGTACAAGGTTCTCAGGTAAGTTTCAAGTAGTCATTTGCAGAAAGTATGCATTTGATAGCAACACTGGGTTTCAGCATGTTGACCTGAACATAAAAACTTGATAAAGAGGATTTTTGAATCAATAGGTTATGGAGCTCATGAAAAAATTAAAAGATACAATACCCTGTATCACATCTCTGTGTTATTACAAAACTCTTCCGATTTTAAGAAGAAGTCAACACCTCTCTTGGCACCAGTTCCTTTCTATCTGGCGGCTCTGTTCAATGGGAAGCCATTTTCTTCCCTCTCTTCCCTCTCCCTCTTCCCTGCTTTAGTATGTAGACACTATTCCCCATGCAGACTCTTAGACTGTTTTCAGCATGGCCAAATAAATTCGACTATTTGCAAAACTGTGGGTGAGATGGTATTTTCAAGACTGGCAACAAGCATTTTTCACCCAAATGCTGGAGAACAACACTGGATTCTGGCAAGTCATTTCTCATGCTCAAGTAGGAGATCCTACAAAGAATTATATTTTCTGGAGCTTTTACAAATAATGGACTTGACTCTGCCAGAAAGGAGACAGCTCAAATATGGTGTGTATATTTGCCTGTCCCATAGGCAGAAATCTGGCACTTTAACAGCTTGAAGGTTGGCAAAGTAGTATTGGCTGCTGGATAATAAAAGGGGCATCTTGAAGGTAAAAGAAGATTTACCAATGACTGGTTGACACGTAGGAAGTAGTGTTTCTAAATACGCACACATAACCAGCAGAGTGTTTTGCTAGCAGTGAAAATGATGGCAATGTGTTTGTCTGATGGACTACTCTAATATGATAAGATTAACATGAGAAATAGAAATATAATAGCATGCCATAATACTAACAGTTCAATAAAAATTGTTTCTTGTTAGAAGACCAGGCCTGACTTTTCTCCTTAGCCCTAAAAATTAATAATTGTGCTCTCTAGCTCTCTTTGGGGGGACAGATGCAAGACAAGGATAAGAACAGAAGAAATTCTACAGTTTCTACAGGAAGGGGAGTTGAATAGAATCCTTGTGTCAGGTTTAGCCAACTCATTCACAGATCATCAGCTATAGGCCCGTATTTCTCACTATGGTAAGATAAACTGAACGATGACATTTCTCTTAGGCTGATGGGTGGACAAAGAGACTCATTAGGGTGCAAATTTCATGCTTTGTTTCTCATGAAAGACCTGGAAGAAATCAAAGACATACATCAACTATTCCATCAAGGTGTGTATGTGACCACAAAGTCATGGGAAGAGTGGAAGAAAAGGGAGATGTTGAGGAAAGGCTCACAGCCGTCTGCACTCCCTGCCTCTGCCCATGTCAAGTTACGTACCCAGTACAGCACATCTGTCCAGCCCTCCATTGTGATGCACTGGAACACCGTCAACATGGCGAAGGCAAAATTGTCGAAGTTGGTGATGCCGTGCTTGGGCCCGTCCCACCCGGGCTTGCACACAGTGCCGTTCTGACACTGCCGCCCATGGCCTGTCTCCAGAGCACAAGGGGAAGGATCATCTTCTGCTGGAACATCTTGAATGACCAGGGAAAAAGAGAAGGCAGCAGAGGGGATGGAGAGAGATGGGCAGAGAAAGGAGAAAGAGGTCAGAGAGAAAACTGGCAGGATAAGGTTGATCGGCTAGGCAAAATAACCACAGCAACCATAATGCAGAACACATTTTCATTAGTTCCCCCACAGACAAATTAAACAACATAAGGAACGAGGTATTCATTTTAGGCTGCCATTGATTTAGGGGGTCAGTACTTTGAACTAATTGTAAAACTGTATTTTAACCTCGTTAATTGATTTCAAAGATGGTAAGGCTATTGCACATTCTGCTGAAACATGTTGTCATCATGGTCAATGGCAAATGGCCAATTAAAAGCTAATGATGATGCAATCACTCCAAGTGGAAAACATTCTGGAAAGTGATAGGAAGTCCACCTTTTCTTTCTTTGGTGATAACGTATCTGTGGAGCCTTCCATTGGAATACCAGAGTTTAGGGTGAGGGTTATATTGATTGGAAGAATCTCTCACATAATCAGCCAAGAAGTCCCATTCTGTAACACTTTCTCCATTATGTGTTACAGGACACATTACCAAAGATACAAGTCATTTTATAGTAGAAGCCTTATGCTGATGAAGGACAAAATATAAATTCTTCCCATGAGGGGAAGTATCAACAATAGTGGTCTTTATTACAACCCTCGAGCATAAACACTGCTGATTGTCATGTGGAACCTTGCAGCACTGCTCTTTGGTTTCCAGCATGAATACCTTTCAGAAGAGAAGACTCCTTTTCTGACATCTAATCAAGACAGACCTGCAGTGGGTGACAGGGACAATACTCCCTAGGTACCGACAGGGCTTTTTCAGGAAACTGTACAACATATCTCCTGTGGCTACAGATGGTGCTTGGGCTAATTTCACATGCTGGGAAGAGTTACTAAAAAATTAATAATTAAGATGTAGCTTATATTTTTGGTGTGGAGATCATTGGTAAATTGAAATAAGACTAGACTGATCTAAGGGCACCTGGGTGGCTCAGTCAGTTAAGCATCTGCTTTCTGCTCAGGTCAGGACCTCAGAGTCCTGGGATTAAGCCCCACATCGCACGGGGCTCCTGCTCAGCATGGAGTTTGCTTCTCCCTCTCCCTCTGCCCCCTCCCACAACCTTATGTGTACTCATGTGTGCTCTTTCTCTCTCTAATAAATAAAAAAACCCTTAAAAAAAAAAGACTAGACTGATCTAAGAATTCCCATTATGGTAAAATACTGGTAGCCTTGACCCAGTTGTGGAAGGTAATAGTTTGAATTTCACAGAAGTTTGTGAAATTAAGGACATTGTCTCATGCATTGTCTCATGTCTTATAGAAGGTAACAGTAATAAACAGAATAGACTTCGGTCATAACAAATGATTGCCTTTAACAATAATGAAGATATGCCCCCAGATAGAGAATTTACTTATAGTTCTTCATTTAGAGAATAACAGATCACCCTGGGTCTTTTCTTATTTCATATGCATCACAACAATTACGAATGTCTAGTACCTCTGGATTGAAGACTATTGGTTGGTTGGCTCTTTCTCAATTTGTGGTTTCAAATTTGAAACTGTTTACTCCAAAGTGGAAGACAGGAAGAGGAATATTAATCCTAACTAAGAGACAGTTCTTACGAGAACGGAACTGAGCAGTATGGTTGGAAATACATGCTGGAGTGTGTCTTCTTGGCTTTTTTTACTTTTTTCTCTCTTAACAGCTTTATTGAAATATAATTTACATGTCTTACAATTCATCAATGTAAATGTACAGCTCAATTATTTTTAGTAAATTTATATAGTTGTACAGCTATCACCACAACCCATTTTAAACATGTCCATCATCCTCCTAAATTCCTGTGTGCCTGTTTGCAGTCAATACAAGCTCCTCTCCCCAGCCCCCAGCAACCTGATCTACACTCTGTCTCTACAGCTTTGCCTTTCCAGAAATTTCATATAAATAGAATCATACAATATGTGGCTTTTTGTGTCTGTCTTCTTTCACTTCGCATAATGTTTTTGTGGCTCATCTGTGTTGTTGCCCATATCAGTATAGTATATTTGTTTTTGTTGCCAAGCAGTGCATTTCACTGTACGTCTAACCATTCACCAGTGGATGGACATTTGGATTATTTCCAGGTTTGGGCTATTGTGAACCATGCTTCCTGGCTTATCCTTGGCCTGGTGCTTCAGGTTGTGTGTGGGTCTTTGTGTGATGACCAAAGTATAAAGGCCTGCATCACTGGTCCCTGAACTGTTTGAGGGAATGACAGTGTCCACCCCATTTCCTGACTCCAGGGTCTGGCTCCCAGTAGGGTTCTGCTCCTAGAACTGAACTCTAGTCAATTTTTTGTGACTTCTGAATTTTTAAAGTCTTTGGAGATTCGGCTGTGAGTTTAAACAACAGGAGGCTATAAAAAGAGGGAAACTCAGAAATCAATCCCAACCCTAAAGAATGCATAAAAAAGTGGGCAACAAACACCTAAAAAATTGAGAGACTGGGAAACCAAGAACTAAATACATTATATGTTCTGTTGGGTTTCTCACCCGTTCTGGTGATGACTTTCTACTGTGATATGTTCAGTCACTGTGATAAAAGTGCTGGAATGATATAGGAGATGGGAGCAAAAAAGAAGGTGAAAAAACAGAGGAACAACTTGCATTTCTTTTTCTCCTGTTTTGCCTTCTAGTGAATAAAGATGTTGTTAATCTTTGTGTTGTCACTGCTCATCTGACAGCCTTCCCTGTGCTTTCTATTTCTGAAACAGGCAAAAATAAGGCAAAAGTGAAGGTTGCTAAAGTGAATGCTGAGTGTCCTCAAGGAAGAAAAACATCTTTTGGGTTTTTTTTTTTAATTTCTTTTCAGCGTAACAGTATTCATCGTTTTTGCACCACACCCAGTGCTCCATGCAATACGTGCCCTCCTTAATACCCACCACCTTTTGGGGTTTTATAGAAAAATATAGGTTGAAAGGAAAATGGCATCAAGGGGAAGGGATCTCATTAATAATAATAATAATAATAATAATAATAATAAAAGGATGAGATTCAGAGAGATTATCTAAAGGCTCAAACACCACTGCTATTTTAAACTATCTTGAACAACAATCAAAAAAGATTTGAGAACAATTAAGAAGCAATGATGATCTGGTAAAAATAGATATCTATAAAAAGCACTGAAGGGAACACTTGAAAAATGTGAACACACACACATCAGCAGGTCCTTGCGACATGCACTTGAAGGTGGGGGGAAATTAGTTTGAACATGAAAATTGTGTTGGTTTTCTTCTGCAGAGTCATGAAGCCCCAAGGAGGAAAGCAGGAACAAAAGTAGGAGAAAGAAACAAAGATGTAGGCCTTATGCTTTAAAACAGAAGTGAAGTAGAATCATTCTGGAAAGTTCAAATTAAGTTTGTGGTGAAAGAATGGAGGAAAGATTAGGAGAGATTTTAGAAACGCAGTTAATACCAACAAAAACATGAAATCCTGGGACAGTGCCCGTTAGGGGTTCCAAGGAGAAATCACAAAAGACAAAATCAATTACTTTTTTAGGACCCAACTTTAAGGAGTGAATACAATGAGAGTGATTTCATTTCTAGGTTTGAACCAACCAATTCTTTGCCAGCCTCAGGGGTAATTAGTGTGCTTGGGAGAGCGATTCAGAGTGGCCTGGCTCAGAGTGCCATCAGACAGATGGGACAGCGAGAAACAAAAGGTGCCGGCATATGGTGATGTGTCTGTTGAGGAACTAGGAAGGCGCCTTGCAGATGCCTCTGGGATCAGAGAAAAACTGCCTCTTCAGAGACCACCTCTACAGGGAACTGGAAGGGCAGCCTACAGGCTGAATTATGGTCAACCCAGCCAGCTCCAGAGCTTTCTTCAGCCAAAGCATGGCTCAAAATCTGATGTGTCCTACAATCTACAAGCACATAAAATTCCCAGCCTGAGAAAAAGTCTTAGAGTGCAACAAGAAGAATTTGATCTAAATTCCTTTATCACAAAGGCTCACAAACACTTTTGTATAATCCAAATTGGCAGAAAAATATGGTAATTCAACACAAAGTCTGAGGTTTATGCAAAACATCACCCATTCCAAAGGTGGTATATAACTCTCCAAAACCAACGTGGGGGTTGGTTTCAAAGATTGCAGGGTTTTGGTCTCCTTCTCTATGGCTGCACGGAGTACGTCCAGATTCCCATAGTTTTTTTTTTTTTTTTTCCTTCTCATTAGTTTAGTCACTATGTAGGTGGAAGAGGCTCTGATGACTGTGGTTTCATGTTCTGTTGGGAAGGATGGAGTGAGGCCCTGGATTTGTCATCAGATGGCAGATTTAGGAAGGAGGAGCTCCAAGAGCTCCTGATTGCAGAGTGTTGAGTGAAGAGGCATCTATAGCCAGGTGTCCTCAGCCCCTCTTCCCAGCAGGGAGCTTGGCTCTACACAGAGTGAGGTCACCTTCCTGGAGCTGGCATGGCTCCTCTCTCTGGAACACTTCTCTCAGTGTCTGTCCTCTGACACCCTGAATCCCCAGACTGATGGTCCTTTTCACCATGGCAGCTCACTTCCCTTCTGACTTGTGGGGTGAAGGTAAAGCCCACTGCTAAATAATCTGATGCATCTTCTGGTAGGATGAAGGCAACATCTCAAGTATTTCTCCTAGTCCTGTTTTTTGTTTGTTTGTTTTTTAAATCAAGAATGGAAAACAATACAGTTCTAAAAAGGCCACTCCAATTGGTGAGGCCAGTTCTGGTCTTTATCCTAAGAGTGGGGAGGCTGCTATAAACATTGGCAGGCCGTTGGCGGCTGTTTCACCAGACTGTGCAGCTGTAGTTCAGAGAAGAGCATCCTATCCTGTGTCTCCTTTGTTTATCGTGCCCATCATTTTCTTGCCGGTTGAGGCCACTGCAGGTCTGATAACAAAGCCCAGTGATTTCCAACATTCAGGGTTGCTTGTTAGCACAGGCCCTTAGAGGATCTTGCCACCAGTGAAAAATGTACTTTTGCTGTTTTCCCAGCAGGATGATAGAAGCCATGTGCAGCTCTGGTAGCAGTGCTCCCTAGGTAAGTGGTTGGTTGCAGAATAAGGCTGCTATCATTAGCTCTATGGCAGAAATTCACCATTTCATTCTCTTCCTGCCCCTTGGCATGCTGTTGGTGAGAGCCACACCATCACACACACCTGCTCTTGGGGTCTTTGACACTCAACCTCCCTATGACAGCCTGAGGATTTTGAGTCTAAAGAGTCACTGATCATTTCAATACGACTGCGTAAACTTTAGAGACGAATGGTCCGGCTCTTAAGTGGGACTTAGAATGAGCTCTAACAAAGCTACACAATTAACATAAATTTATTGGTTCAGGGCTGGCTATAGACTAAACTGAACAAGAAGGATTTGAATTCAAGGGGAAAATACTATTCATTGCATTATTTGGTATTCCTCTAAACAAAGCTGGAAATCTCAGAATTTTAACTGAAGGCAAGATCTGTCCTAATATTAAAGAACTTAGTTTTTTTTTTTTAAATATGACAGTTTATTTTTTAAAAAGATTTTATTTATTTATTTGACAGAGAGAGATCACAAGTAGGCAGAGAGAGAGAGGGGGAAACAGGTTCTCTACTGAGCAAGGAGCCTGATGCGGGACTTGGTCCCAGGACCCTGAGACCATGACTGAAGCCGAAGGCAGAGGCCTAACCCCCTAAGCCACCCAGGTGCCCCGACAGTTTATTTTATACAATTATGGCTCAAATAATTAGGAAGTTCTCTCCAGGGTGAAAAAATGGTCTCTTAAATAGACTCCTTATCAAAAAAGTAAAAACAATGGTGTGAATCTGTAATCATAGGTTTATGGGTTTGTTGTTGTTGTTGTTGTTGTTGTTGTTTTAGGACTATGGTCACGTAGTGGTGACCTAGAAACTACAAATACACAGTCAATCCACCCGGTTAAACCAGACCATCTAGATCAGGTACTCTATTTTGATTTCTGAATATGAATAGCCTATGTCATTCCTTGTTGTGCAGATCTGTACCTCCTCCCCATCGTAAAGCAAGAGGGGTCAAATTTAATTTAATGCCTGGGCTGAATGGGAAGGAGAAGCAGTACAGATGGAGAGAAATGAGTTATCTTTTAAAGCTTCAGACAGATGTCTCCCCTTTCTCTACCAAGATGTCAAAAACCAAGATGAAAGATCTGGTTGTTGGAAAAAACAATCACATAAATTTAACACTTCTAATCCTTTTAGGGGGGAAGTATTTTTTTCAACAAGTTTTTGTTTTAAACTATTTTACATGTCTGCTGAAAAGTTCTGTCAATTCCTGTTTAAATGATTTTTTTTAAAGGCACCACTGAGATTTTAGTAACCTAAGACAACAGTTTGTAATATATCCCACAAGCCAAAATTTTAGTCCTATTCAGAGAAGTGCCTAATGGTTCAGCATTTCTTGTTAAATATACTGATTTATGGAAAGACCATGGGGAGAGAAGTCTCAAGAAGCACCCCCTCCACCCCACCTTGTGACAGGGGGCCAGCATCTGTCAGGCCTATGAAGAGAGAAGCAGAAAACACAGCACAGAGGAGCCAAGATCAACCCTGAAGGGTGCACAGAACCCAGGGTTGTGATGGAGGCATCTACTGGCTGCTGGCAAAGCTGCTTTCCTGAAAGGGCTTTGGATGACAAGTGACACTGAAGGACCAATGGACAGACATATACATGCTCATTGCATCAGTTCTGATTCTTAAATTAAAATACTCCAGGTTGTCTAGGTGATGTTTCTTGATTCACACAGCTCATTTAACTGTTTAGTAGTGCTGGACAGAAACTTGTAATTAACTGTTTTAACAAAGACCTATTTTATTAGAAAGAAAGTAACTAAGAGGAAAATAATACCAACCTCTGCCTCTCATTCCACAGAATGGAAAGATGAGTACCTGAATGGAGGAGGCCTTCCCTAGCACCACTGATCACGTGGTGGCTGTTCACCCCGTTACAAGGAAAGTAGCAAAAAGCCAGGGAAGCTTCTTGAGAGCTGACCACTGGGCATCTTCCCTTACCTGCTATGCCCTCCTGGTTGTAGCAGGTCTTATGCATCTTCCCCATGAAAAGCTCCAGGCCAATGATGGCATAGATGATGATAACAAACAGCACTAACAGGGCAATATGCAGCAGGGGCACCATAGCCTTGATAATGGAATTCAGAACCACCTGGAGGCCTACAATGACAAAATCAGACAGTAACAGTGAGCACATCAGTTTCCATTTATTGAACCAAACGCTATTTTGGATGCCATACTGATGTAATCTCATGCAATTTTCATAGCAACTCTACCAGTGATGTATCACAAGCCCCATTTTTTAGATGAGGAAAGTGAGGCTTAAGGTCACACAGTTAGTGAGTGACAGAGTGGGGATTGATATCTCGGTTGGCCTGACTCCAGATCTTTCTCAGAGGCACATCCAAATGAAAGGACTGGCAGATGCTGTGCTTCTAAGGGGAAGAACATATTGTTTTATCCAGAACTATCCAATTTTCTAATATCCTAACATCTTTTCGTCCCAGACCAGCATCTCACTATAGTGAGAGTTAATTTTGACTAGAGATAGCCCTGCAAAGACTTGCTTATCACTCAGGGTGAGATTACTAGAGCCAATGGCTGACCCATCTGCTGGAAAGCACAAATCTGGTTGCCAGGCATCTGGGAGGGTGGGACTTCCATTGTTGAAACTGATTCTTTTTTTTTTTTTTTTTTTTTCAAAGATTTTTTTTTTTTTTTTTACAGAGAGAGAGAGAGAGAGAGAGAGATCACAAGTAGGCAGAGAGAGGAGGAAGCAGGCTCCCTGCTGAGCAGAGAGCCCGATGCGGGCCTCGATCCCAGGACCCTGAGATCATGACCTGAGCCGAAGGCAGAGGCTTTAACCCACTGAGCCACCCAGGTGCCCGTTGAAACTGATTCTTATCTCATGATACATATAGGTGGTGAGACCTCCGTGGGCTTCTCTCTAAGGACTACATGAGTGGACCTTTCTTCCTACAGATTTCTAACCAGGCCCCTTTCCCTCAGGACCGAAGTCTGAAGAACATTATAGCCTTCCATTCAAAAACCCCAGTGAAGGGAGTTCATGATTAATGGGTATGTACTTTCCATTTGGGAAGATGAAAAACTTCCAGAGATGGATGGTGGTGATGATTGCACAATGTGAATATACTTAGTGCCACTGAACCATACACTTAAAATGGTTATAATGGCAAATTTTGATATGGATACATTACCACAATAAAAACTGAAAGTACCCAGATCCTGTCAGGAAAAAAAAAAAGTAAATGAAAAATCCTGTTTAGCACATGGGTCTTGTCAGTGCATTCCAAAAGTCTATAGGCTTATACTGCTGTCTTATGGGAAAAAGGACCCCCTAACTTATATTTTTTTCCTGCTTTCTCTCTCTCTTTTTTAACTTTTTAACAATTTTAATTTAATTAAAAAATTTTTTTCAAGATTTCAGGACATGTTTAATTTATAGTTATAGGCAGGGCTAATATATCCAGAATAAATTCCCCTGATGTCTTTGGACAGCATTTGGAAATGATAGTATGTTTATTTATACTTTACTTTAAAAATAGTTTCTTGGTTGGGATGCCTGAGTGGCTCAGTCAGTTAAGTGGCTGCCTTCAGCTCGGGTCATGAACCTAGTGTCCTGGGATCGAGTCCCACATGGGGCTCCTTTCTCGACAGGGAGCCTGCTTCTGCCTCTGCCTGCCTGTGTCCATATACACTATGGTAAATAAAATATAAAAAAAAAATAGTTTATTGGTCAAATTGTTCATCATCTAAGAATGTCGAAAAAAAAGTTTGTGTGTTAGGATAAGGATAATTGGAGGAACTGTAAGTAAAACAGAATTTTTAATTCTTTAAAAAAAAATTTAAATTCAATTAACATACAATGTATTATTTGTTTCAGGGGTAGAGGTCTGTGATTCATCAGTCTTCCATAACACCCAGTGCTCATTACAACACATACCCTCTCCAATGTCCATCAACCAGTTACCCCATCCCTCCACCCCCTCTCCCCTCCAGCAACCCTCAGTTTATTTCCCATGATTATGAGTCTCTTATGGTTTGTCTCCCTCTCTGGTTTCATCTTGTTTCATTTTTTTTCCTCCCTTCCCCTATGATCCTCTGCCCTGTTTCTTAAATTCCACGTTTCAGTGAGATCATATGATAATTTTCTTTCTCTGATTGACTTATTTCACTTAGCATAATACTCTCTAGTCCCATCCATATTGTTGCAAATGGCAAGATTTCATTTTTTTTTGATGGCCCCCTAACTTACAAGCTCAACCATAAATGACACCAAAATGCTCTTTGTTTAAAAGGGATGTTTCAAGTTTTCATTTGCAAAATGGTGGAGAGTTACCAGCAAGTCACCCCCAGGTTACCCCCAGTTCCAAGAAAGCTTTCTGTCAATAGTGAGTACACCAAATCTTCATCTCCTAGGAGAGACATGGGGGGAAGGGCAGATTCTCCTTCCTTACATGGAGGCTAATTGTGCAGAAAACCTATGGCCGCCTTTGACATACATATGATAGGACACCCACCTGTGCATCACACCGCACAGGGCACTTTTAGCGTCTCCACCTGATGTGGCTTACCAGCTGTGGATATCCTTCCCCTGCTCTGTATATTGGGAGAGTTTCACCTTTGCATTCACCCACAGTCCTCCTTCTGCACTGGATAAACAAAGTCTGGGTCCCCCTCTCCCCAGACCCCAAGGCAGCCACTGGTGTTCTGTGATTGGTGGAGTAATTTTTCTCAAGGCTAATTAGAGGAATTCTCCCCAGTTATTGAGCCAAGATGGGGAGAGGGAAAAAAATAAAAAGAAGAGAAAAGCTGGAATAATTTTACCTGTGAATTAATGAGAGTGCCTTGCAGCCTACCATTAGAACAAGATGTTTTCAGATCCAAATGATTTCATTAATTAGCAAGTTGTACACACATTAGTGGTAAAGTATGCGAACCCATGGAAGAAGTTGAAAACTGAACTGCAAAGCAAGTTTCAGAGGTGTCTGCTGGCAGGGGAGTGCTCTAAGTGCTACTCACTGAAGGGGGAGGGACGTCTCCCAGTGCTGCCTACCCAGGCCACCAGTGAGCTTTGTTATTAGGCCTTCGGTTCCATAGCCTGGGCTGGTGAGAAAGTGGTGGGATACACAGAATGGGAACCTCTCCTCTGCTCTTAGAATAAAGACCAGAGTCTCTCTTGTGCCCTTCAGTGTGGCACAAGGGCTGGACCCCTATCTATTTCTCCATCCAATCCCATCCCCTGCCCCTCACTTTCTGTGTTCCTGGTCAAAATAGCTTTTCTTTTTGGCCTCAAATATGCCATACTGGCAGATCTCAGAGATCTTGAGGGTTCAGTTCCAGACCATAGCAATGAAAGGAATATTGCATTAAAGCAAATCAAGTGCATGTTTGTCTTTCCCAGGACATGTAAAAGTTAAGTTTACATGATGCTGGAATTTATTAAGTGTGCAATAGCATTATCTCTAAAAAACCAACATACACACCTTAATTACAAAATAGTTTCTTGCAAAGCAATGCTCACCATCATCTGAGCTTTCAGTGAGTCCTAATCACTGATTACAGATCACCATAACACATAAAATAATAAAAAAAAGTTTGAAATATTGTGAGAATAACCCAAGTGTGACACAGAGACACAACATTGCTGGGAAAATGGCTTGATGGATTTGCTGGATGCAGGGGTGCCACAAACCTTCAATTTGTAAAAAAAAAAAAAAAAAAAAGTAACATTTGCAAGCACAAGGTATGCCTGCATCTCCCTGCCACGGGGCTGTGAAGCCTGCTGTTCCCTTGGCCTGGAAGTCTTTCCCCTGGTTACCTCCTATGTAGTCTTCATCTCTCAACCCAAGCATCTCTCTTTCTGCGGATCCTTCCCCAAGCTCCCAGACAGAGAAGTTTCCTCTTTTATATATCTCCTTGGAACCATTTCCCTTCCTTTGGAGCATTAGTCTCACTTTGGAATTATATGTCCAGTAAGTGGTTTTTATGCATTTTTATCTGTCCTTCACACTGGGCTGATTTTTGTGAAGACAGGAACTGCCTGCTCTTTTCACCAGCTTAGCACTGATGCCCAGCTTGGTGTTGAGCCCATGAAAGGCACTCAGTGAGTATTTATTGAAGGAGGGACACAACTTTCAATCTAAGTAAATGCTTTTGCTATCACGGTGCTCTGATGGCCTTTGCTGCAATGGAGTCTGCTGTACAGGTAAGGATGTGAATGGACAAGTAAGTTTCAGGGGCCTGCAAACTCAGGCAAAGACTAATGAGTGGGCTATAGAGAGGTCAACAGGAAGCCACAGCAGCCAGTGGGCTTCCTTCCCACCATCAGGCATGCTGCCAGAGTTCTAAAGTACTGCTCTGTCCCCCTGCCCCTATCTCAGCCAGGGGCTGTACCACCCACCTGAGCTCCCAGGCCAGAAACTGATTCCTGAGGCTCTTCCCTCTAACTGGTTATCAAGTCACACAGTTTGATTTTGAAGTGTCTTTAGACAAGAATGACTTATTTTTACTACATAACTAACATGTGAAAAATCATGTATTATAGGAAAAACAGAAAATCATAGAGAAAATAGAAAATACTTATGACAGAGAAATTACAAAACATGGGAAGCAAAAAGAAGAAGTTAATCATCTCTTATTCCACCACCCAGAGATAATCACTTTTAGACTTTGGCATATATTTTGGACATTTTTGTTCATGACTTGTTTTCTTCTTCTTTACCCTCTTGGTGTTCTTCATTCCGTTAATGTCTCTTTATCCAGTTTTATTCGATCTTCTTGCTGCAGTTAGAAATCTCATGCTAAAGCACAAACCAGAACGTCTTGTCCCCCCGATGAAAAGTCCTTCGATGACCCTTATCCCCTACAGGTAAAACCCACTTGTCTCCTTTTGTAGTTTCATTGCATCCAATTCCAGTTTACACCTTACATTCCAGGAATACACTGAACTGTCTGAAGTTCTCTGGCTTCATGCCTTCCTATCTTAGCATATGCTGTTCCACCATTCCCTGCAGCCTCATTCCATCTTCTCATCTTTGTATCTCAGCACATAGTAGTGACTCAATGCACATGGAGATAAATCACATTTGTAAGCACAGGTTGCCTCAAAAAAAAAAAAAGCATAATGATGAAAGAATTGGAGACAACGTCATTCAATAATCTTTAGATGAAACTGAAGATGTATTGTCAGGAAAAGATAAGAATCATGGAATGGGAAAGGCACAGGCAGGGAGGGTGATATCAATGATTTTCACATTATTTAAACTGCTATTTTGTGGAAGAGGAATTAGATGAGTTTGATATAGCCATACACATGGAACCAGGACGAGCTTGGAAATTTCCAAGAAAGATTTAGATTCAACAGATATGAAAACTATCAAAAAACCAGACCTATCTGAAGAGGAGTGGGATGTTTTAAGAGATAGTGGAATAGCCAAAATATGGAAAGAGCCCAGATGTCTGCCTGTCAACAGATGAATGGATAAAGAAGATGTGGTACATGCACACATACAAGAATATTACTCAGCCATCAAAAAGAATGAAATCTTGCCATTTGCAATCACGTGAGTGGAACTAGAGGATATTATGCTAACAGAAATAAGTCAGTCAGTCATAGGCAGACATACCATATGATTTCATTCATATGTGGAATTTAAGAAGCAAAATAGGTGAGCATAGGGGAAGGGAAGGAAAAATAAAATAAGATGAAATCAGAGCGGAAGACAAACTGTAAGAGACTCTTAACTCTAGGGAACAAACAGGGTTGCTGGAGGGGAGAGGGGAGGGAGATGGGGTAACTAATGAGCAATGGATGATATATGCAACTGATGAATCTCTCGATTCTACCCCTGAAACTAATAATACACTCTATGTTAACTAAATAGAATTTAAATAAAAATTTTTTTAGAAAGTAGTGGGCTCTCCATCTCAGATGTGTCCAACCATTGACTGAGTAAGTTCTTGGAGGAGGTGCTTTATGGGCATTCAGCCATGGGGTGAAGAATTTCTTGGGCACACCAAAGCCTCCTATTTTCTTGTTAAACTGTTCTGAAGATATTACCATGTGTGGGTCAGGTGCAGCTCTCAACACTACTTGAATTATTCCATTTCCTCCTGGCAACAACCTGTGAAGTAGGTGTTATTTTTTTTTTTAAAGATTTTATTTATTTGCCGAGAGAGAGAGTACAAGCAGGGGGTGGGGCAGGCAGAGGGAGAAGCAGGCTCCCTGCTGACGAAGGAGCCCAAAGGTAGATTCAATCCCAGGACTCTGGGATCATGACCTGAGCTAAAGGCAGACACTTAACCATCCAGGTGTCCTGAAGTAGGTGTTGTTATTAACTGTATTTTACAGATGAGAAAAGCAAATCCCAGAGAGATTAAATGACTTTCCAATAGGTACACAGCTGGTGAATGGTGTGGGGTACAGGGCTGGGTATAGCCCAGAGCCTGTGGGCTTTGCCATTGTGTTAGATGCTTCCCCGTACCACCTACAGTGTGGCTCTCAGTCTCTAAATTCTGTGTCTGTAAAGAACTAACACATGCTTGCAACATCTGCAGCAAAGGTGAGGAGCCTAGGCCCTGCTTCCAGGAGAGCCCAGATATTTCCAAGGCCAGTCCAGGAAAGGCTTCTAGTTCCTGCCTACTTTCCTCACAGCCAGACTGGGATGGCAGAAGTCAGGCTGGTGTGTGAAAGATTGGGCCAGAATGCTTTCTTTCCATTCCATCATACAGAATTTGGCTCTCAAGCCCCAGATGCTTAATATCTTCTCTTTGGAACTGGCTCACAGCTGTCCCAGAAATGGCTCCTTTAGCTCAAGCTCTAATTTGGAAAACACATCAGCATTTCTCCACCCAAGTGTTCTTCTCAGATAAGCCACGCTTATGGCAGATAAGTAATTGCTAGGCCCTTCTTCAGGGCTAGCTGCTCATGTTGGTGGAAGCAAATGGGCCTTAGGCTTACCTAGGTGAAGCAACTGCTGGAAAATGTCCTGTGAACACAAGATCAGTAAAGGCTCACAAACAGGATGAGTTTATTTTCCTAGCCTCACATCAGGTTATGAGAGCTGACAAATATACATATACTTATGGGGACAATGTTTGATATGAGAACTATACCAGAAAATTTGGAACATATAGCTCCACACAGGGATTAAACATATAATATTGAAATCCAGTGTCTGATAATTTGCAGTTCATGTCAGGTAACCTCTTGGTGGAAGGAAAATCTCCCAAAATGCCTGCTGCCAGACCTCCCAGGGAGACGGGACTTTGGGAAGTGCCACCATCCAATGCTGAATTTAAGAAAAGGACAGAGATGGGGCTTGGTGGCTTTTCCTTTTCTCTCTCTTATGTTGCTGTTAAGCCCTGGACAATTGCCTGCATAACTTTAGGGGTTCAAACTGAAAATTCCAGGTTAGGAAAGGCTTAGAGGATCTGAGTATGTAAAACATCCTGTTTCTCCTTAAAAGATTAAGAGGAACCATCATTCAGTTATGGAAAGCAAAACCTGGCATCTCTCCTGAAGACAGTGTTGAGATTAGCCTGAAAGTGCCCAGGCTTCCACGCCCATCATGAGATGGGTTCACTGTGATGGATACAAGGCTGAGGACATATCACAATCTTTTGTTTTATAAAAGAGCATCTTCACTAAGCCCTGCTTTGGTGATGAATTGTTCTTCACAGGGCCCCAGGGGTCACATCAGGAGAGAGTTTGAAAATGACTTTGTGAGCAAGAGCCTGAAGAAGGAAAATGAAAAGTTACTGGGGCTGAAAAGTAATGTGCAGAAAGGTTGTCTGATCAAGTGCTAGGCCTATAGGCCATGTAAACTCTATTCCCATGCTCCTTCTTTTGAACTCAACTTTCAAGTCATTCTAGTGTAAAAGGAGAGGAAAGGGAGAAATAATTGAAGACCCCCAAATTGGAGATCTTTGCTAATGTTAGTCTGATTTCATTGTCTAGTTTCTGCTTTGACTTACAGCTTTTTTTTGTTATTGGTGGTGGCTAGGAATGTACATTTCATGTCCCAACTTTCCAGACTCCATGGCTCCAGCCAAGCACTCAGAAGGCAATAAAAATGATCAAGAAATCCTGATCATAGAATCAATAAGGAAACAATGATGAGAATCACTAAACTAGGAAAAGAGTTTGGTTTGGATTTAGTGTGGTGGTGGGAGGTACATGTTTCTCATAGATAGACTCACAGTTTGGGATCACCTAACTCGCTACTTAAATTTTCACTCATTCAAAAGATATTTATCAAGCTATGCTTTATGGGCCACCTGTTATGCTAGGGTTGGGGATAAAGTGGTAGATAAGAGCTCTGTAGGCATTGTCCTCACGGAGCTTGTAATGGAAGCCAAACATGAATCAAACAATCACATAATCAATAAATAATTAAAAACTTGTTAAGAGCTTTAAGGGAAGAGAACAAGTTATGGCAAGGATCATCCTTTGGTAGGGATGGTAGAGGACGGCTTCCCTAAGAGGAAGAGAACCTTGCCAGGTGAGTGGGCAGGTAGACAAGTCCAGACAGAGAGGTCTGTAAGTTCCAGCTGAGGAAGGTTGCCTGAACAGCTGTGGAAAGACCTATGGCTCTCCTGTCCTGCCTCATGCTTTTCCCTTGACTTTGTTCTGCCTCTTAAAAGACATTACTGGAAGGAGATTTGGGAAACCAGTTTACTGCTTCTGTTTGAAGTGTGGGGAAGCAGAAATCACTTTCACTTTCAGAGAAAGCAATTCAGGAAGCACGGGGAGAAAGGCTCTCCTGACAACTTCCTCATTTGTAAAATGGAGGAAATAATCCTCAGCCTAGCCACAGAGCAAAGGAAGGCGGGGAACTGGGTCAATAGAACAGAGGTTTTATTGTGCTTTGCTCTACTGCACTCTGTAGATACTGCTTGCTTGCTTTATTTATTTATTTTATTTATTTATTTTTTTAAATAAAGGTTTATGATAATCCTGCACTGACCAAGTTTATTTATGCCATTTTCACAGCAGCCTTTTGCTCAATTTGTGTCTCTGTGTCACATTTTGGTAATGTTCACAATTTTTCAAATGTTTTCACTATTATTATATTTTTATGGTCATCTGTGATCAATGAGATCAGTGATCTTTGATACTATTGTAATTGTTTTGGGGTTCCATGAACCCCACCTATATAAGATAGCAAACTTAATTAGTAAATGTTCTGTGAAACACAACAATATTGAAATTAGTCCAATTAATATCCTACAATGGCCTCTAAATGTTTAAGTGAAAGGAAGAATGATGTGTCTCTCTCCCCCTCCCTTTAAATCAAAAGCTAGCAATGATTAAGCTTAGAGAGAAAGGCATGCCCAAAGCTGAGAGGCTGAAAGCCAGACCTCTCACACTTAACAGCCAAGTTGTGAATGCAAAGGAAATGTTCTTGAAGGAAATTAAAAGTGCTATTCCAGTGAATGCATGAATGATAAGAAAGTAAAACAGGCTTATCGCTGATATGAAGAAAGTTCTGGTGGCCTGGAGAGAAGATATCACTAGCCACATTCCTTTAAGCCAAAGCCTAATCTAGAGCAAAGCCCTAAGTCTCTTCACTTCTGTGAAGGTTGAGAGAGGTAAGGAAGATGCAGAAGAAAAGTCTGAGGCTAAAAGAGCTTGATTCTTGGGGTTTAAGGAAAGAATCCATCTCCATAATATAAAAGTGCAAGGTGAAGCAGCAAAGTGTTGATGTAGAAGCTGCAGTGAGTTATCAGAAGATCTAGGTAAGAACATTCATGAAGGTGGCTACACTAAACAACAAATTTTCAATGTAGACAGAACAGTCTCATATTGGAAGATGCCTTCTAGACTTTTATAACTAGAAAGGAGAAGTCAATGCCTGGCTTCAAAACTTCAAAGGACTGGTCGACTCTGTTAGGGGCTAATGCTAATTTAACTTAACTGATTTTAAGTTAAACCAATGCTCACTTACCATCCTATGGCCCACAAAAATTATGCTAAATATAGTCTGTGCTCTATAAATGGAAAAACAAACCTTGGATGACAGAATTATCTGTTGACAATACGGTTTACTAAATATTTTAGGCCCACTGTTGAGAACTACTGCCCAGGAAAAACAGATTCTTTTCAAAATATCACTGCTTACTAACAATGTACCTGGTCACCCAAGAACTCTAATGGAGACATACAATGAAATTAATGTTTTCATGACTACTAACTGAACATCCATTCTGCCACCTGTGGATCAAAGAGTAAATTCAACTTCCAGGTTTTGCAATTTAAGAAATACATTTTATAAAACTACAGCTCCCATCGATGGTGATTCCTCAGATGGATCTGGGAACAGTAAATTGAAAACCTTCTGAAAAGGATTTACCATTCTAGATGCCATTTAGAACATCTGTGATTCACAGAAAGAGGTCAAAATATCAACATTAAGAAGAGTTCGGAAGAAGTTGGTTCCAACCTTCACTGATGACTTTGAGGGGATCAAGAAGTAATTGCAGATGTGTTGGAAAGAGCAAGAGAACTAGAAGTGGAGCCTGAAGATATGACTGAATGGCTGCAATCTTGTGATAACACTTGAACAGATGAGGAGCTGCTTCTCTTGAGCAAGGACAGTGGCTTCTTGAATGGAATCTGGTGAAGATGCCATGAAGACTGCTGAAATGACAGCAAAGGACTTAGAAATATTACATAAACTGATAGAGCAGCAGCAGGATTTGAAAGGATGGACTCCAATTTTGAAAGAGGTTTTACTATGTGGAAAATGTTATCAAAGAGTATCACAAGCTGTAGAGAAATTGTTCATGAAAGGAAGAGTCAATCAATTGCAGCAAATGTCATCATTATCTTATTTGAAGAAATTGCTACAGCCACCCCAACCTTCAGCAACCACCACTCTGATCAGTCAGTGGCCATCAATGTGGAGGCAAGACCCTTTACCAGCAGAAAGACAACAAGTTGCTGAAAGCTCAGATGATGGTTGGCATATTTTAGCAATAAACTATTTTTAAATTAATTTATGTACCTTGTATTTTTTAGACATAATGTTAATACATACTTAATAGACTACAGTATGGTATAAACTTAATTTTTATATGTATTTGACACCAAAAAATAAATTTGGGTCATTTTATTACAGAATTCACCATATTGTGGTGGTCTGGAACTGAACCTGCAAATGTCTCTGAGGTATGCCTGTCCAGCTCTGCTGGATCTTTTGGAGACCACTTTCATCACCAAGCATTTGATTGACTTGATATAACTGAAGAGGGATTTGCGGCCCCACATAACATGCCACCAACCCAGGAAGCCTAGATGGAAAGAGATGTCCCACCAATCTCAAACCTGGATAAGGTTCTAAAATGGGGCAGACCCCATTCTTGATAAAGTCAGCACTTTCTGATGGAGTTACTGGTGGTTTTGTTGTTGACTCAGGACCCTGTCAGGGCATTTTAAAGAAGTCATATCCCTGTGTCCAAGTCTGAGGGAGGAGTCAGGACTGTCCTCAATATAGGCCACACCCAGGAGTTTAGAAAACAATTCCTTGATTTAAGCTGGCTATCCTCTCTTCGCAGAATGGTGGGCAGAAAAACATGCGACTTAATCCAGAAGTCTGATTAGCTGGATGATGCTCAACTGAGAGTTTGGTCCCACCAAAGGGTGGTATGCCTTCTGTACTTTCCAACAAACTTTTAACCAAATTTAAAGAAAATGACAGAGTCATTACATGGTGAGCCAATTCTAAGCTTCCTCACAAGCCTCATCTCAGAACTGGATGCTGTCTAAAAGGAATATATTTCCATTAAAACAGGTGCTCAAGTAGATTATTGTCCCTACCATGCCCATTAAGCCCCATGCTGTCCCTAGACTTGAATCACCTTGGACCTGGGACACAGACATTGAAGAAATTTAGATAAAATACCGACATTTTCCAGGAGGAGAATCTAGAATGAGGCTTTCCTTCTTCAGCTACTTCTCTCTAAGTTTCCCCTGGTAGAAATGCTATCAGAGGAGCTCCCCTTCTCTAACAAAGAGCAACTGGTATACCCAGACAGTAGAAAGCTCTTCTTCTAAGGGCCAAGTTTGCCTTTCTCCAGGATACTACACACGACTTTGCATCCCTTACTTGTGAACCTACTGAGCACCTATGAAATACCGTGTTAATTGCAGGGTGGGGGAGAAAATGGTGGGGGGAAAAGACAGTGTAGTGCAGTGGTTAAAGCATATGGACCCCTGGAGCCAAATGACCAGGTTGAATCCTGGCTCTACCACTTCTCAGACAAGTGATCTTGGACAAGCTATTTGATCTCATCTTAATGTAAGGATGATGAGTACCTACCTCACAAATTTGCTGTGAGGACTAAACAAAGTTCACAACAAATACTCAGAACAATGTGTCGCTGGTAGTAAACACCGTTATTATTGTAAGCATGGTCAGGCTATCAGTGGAACTCTAAAACAGATTAAAATTTATTTAACACAGAACCTGTTAAAATGCAGATTCTGATTCAGGCCATGTGGGGTGGAGCCTGAATTCTGTATTTCTGACCAGGTCTGGGTGATACTGAAGCTGTGGCTCCACTGACCACACTTTGGGAAGCAAGGCCGTAGAGCATGTTGGTCATCCTGGGAGGTCGAGGCAATCTCACCCAGCCTTGCTGAAGTATAAGATGCTCTTAAGCAGGTATCGGATTTTCACTGGGGTAGGGTGATCCTTGTCACATCACTCTTGTCAGGTAATTAGTGTGATCAGTAAAGTGTGTGAAGTCAGCATTGGATATAGAAACTACACACACTAATTGATATCAGTGTCCTATAGGATTCTTTAAAAAATGAAATAAAAATACATTTTTATTTTATTTTATTTTTCTAGACAGAGAGACGTACACCTACACTGAGCTGCTGGGGAGCAGAAGTGATATATGCTAGTGTCTCCTTCCAGTAACAATAAAAGCTATTTAACAGAGTTATGGAAAAGACTCGGATGATTGTGACCCAATCCTGCAACATTACAGGAAGGAAGAGCTCTGCGTCAATTTTCCCTCTTGATAGTGCAGCCTGTATCATTACCACTCTTACCAAGCTTGCATCTTTAAAGGTTACTTATGGTCACCAACTGGCCAACCCATGCCTTTGCCATGGCCATTATTTTCATTGGCCTGTTTGATGCCATTGATTACTCCCTTCTTTCTGAAACTCTCTCCCCCCTTGTGTCTGTGACAGGTAGTTCTTCCACATCTACAGTTAGTTCTTTGCTTTCCTTCTCCTCCTTCCCTTCTAGATCTCTTTTAATCTGGGGAATATTATGAAGACAGAGAAATGCATGAACATGCCCATGAACAGCTGTAAGCTAGATGGAGAGGCAGACACGGAAACAGCTAATTGCAGAAGTGGGTGACAATGTTCCTAAGAATTTTGTTCGAAGAACTGTGGGAGCATAATGGAGGGAGAGGAATGTACATGTGAGCTGTGTCCGTGGATGAAGCTTCCTTCTGCTCTTTTATTCAGTAAGTCTTCCACCCCTTGTGTGGCTGTGTCTAACTCTGTTTTTCTCAGGAAATTCATTCACTTCCACCTAAAGGCTCAGAATTGGTCCTCATCTTCCAAAGTCATCCCTTATTGATGTTTAAAAATGAATGCTATTGGGTGGCTCAGTGGGTTAAGCCTCTGCCTTCGGCTCAGGTCATGATCTCAGGGTCCTGGGACTGAGCCCCACATCAGGCTCTCTGCTTGGTGGGGAGCCTGCTTCCCCCCCTCTCTCTGCCTGCCTCTCTGCCTACTTGTGATCTCTCTCTCTCTGTCAAATAAAATAAAATAAAATCTTTAAAAAAAAATGAATGCTCCAGAAATTGGCATTTCTAATTGTGACTACCATCATCATCAACAACATCAGGTTGTGATTATTGGTCTAAAGCTTACTTCTGATTCACATGAACCAGCTTGGGCTGGCTAGAAATAAGAGGTGTGATAAATCTCACAGATCATGTTTTGTGCCTTCATTTGGCCAATTTTTTTAAAGATTTTATTTATTTATTTGACAGAGATCACAAGTAGACAGAGAGGCAGGCAGAGAGAGAGAGAGAGAGGAGGAAGCAGGCTCCCTGCCGAGCAGGAAATGCAGGATTCGATCCCAGGATCCTGAGATCATGACCTGAGCCAAAGGCAGAGGCTTAACCCACTGAGCCACCCAGGTGCCCCTGGCCAATGGTTTTACATTGGTTTTTAGTAGTTTACAAGCTTATAGTAAAAAAATATATTAAAAAATATAGGTCTAGAACTAGGAAGACAGGTAGTTCTCTCTTGGGTTAAGGAGGAAGTTTATCACACTGAGGTTCAAGGGTGCCTGATGCATTTTCTTATTGGAAAAGAGTCTTCCTATGAAGGGAAGAAGAACTCTAGTCTAGATAGAGTCTCAAGTTTTATTATTTTTTACATGTTCTTATTAAAATGTCTTTATTCATTAGAGGGTTCCATTTCTTTTTAATTTAACCTTTCCATATTAATAAATTTGTGCATCTCACAAGTGGTTTGATGAACACCAAAGGGGGACTGTTGTTCTAGGAAAGGGATGGCAAATATTCTGTTGCCTAATAAATTAAAAACTGTAAGAGTAATTAAAATATCAACCTTCATGTTGAATTAATTTTTTGTATTAGCAATATGGGTTGGAAAGAGAACCTCAGAGAAAGAAAGTATTTAAAAAAAATCCTGATATTGAAAGAAAACAAATAAGGCAAAATGGAGACAAGATGTTCCAAAGTGAACAATAATGATAATATCAGTTACCATTTCTTGAGGACTCAGCCTGTGGTGGTTACTGTGCTAAGTGCTTTACATATTTCATTTCATTTCTCCAATGATCTTGGTAAAGATAAATGAATTGAGAGTTAGGCAAGACAGATAACTTGTCTAATATGACACATCTGGAGCTGGAATTAAAAGCTAAGCTGAGTTTACCTTAAAACCTCAACCGTTAGCTACTATTCAGGCAAAAAGGCAGATAAACTGCACTACTCTCTGACCCTGTGCTGTGGCAGATGTTGTTATCCATCATGGCCTCTTTTCCTCCTGTCCCTGATGGGGCCTTGCAATTCCTCTCAACAATATCTCTCTCATGACAACTCTAATCCATTGGGAGTCATTGGGATCATGATTTGCCACCCCTATCTATGCTGCTCCCCTACTGGTGACCAACTCTATCTTTCTGCTACAGGCAGGATAGGAAACAGGCTTCTTTTGGCACTTGCCAATGATGTAGATGCCTGGGCCTGCACTTTTTCTTTTGCTTTAAACATTTTTGAGAAAAATTGTGAAGTACAGCATACATATAGAAAAGTGCAAAAAAGAAAGAGGTTACAGAGTATAATTTATCACAAAATAAAACCATATAACTCTCACTCGGGTCAAGAAATAGAATATCACCAGCTCTATAGAAGTCCCACTCATGCCCCCACCGGTAGTACCCCCTCCTACTTACTCCTATAGGTAAACACTATATTATGCTTCAGTGTCATATTAGAAAGTATTTTTTTTAACCAAAGAAAATCATGCATCTATCAATAGGTGTAGGAAAAAAAATTTCATTAAATTCAACATTTATTCTCCAACCTTTTACATTATTTTCTGTATTTCCCATTCTTTTGATTCTCTGTGATTCATTCTCAGTATTTTCCCCTGATCTCTCAATAGTTCAACTGTTCTGTTTTCAGCTGTACGAAATCTTTTTAAATCCATTCACTGCATGTTTCATATTTGCTGTTGTATTCTCCATAACTAACCTTACATTTGGCTCTTTTCCAATATCTTCTGGTTTTCTAGAAAATAATCTATCTTGTCTTTGATATTTTTGAATATAATAAATACAAATATTTTCAAGTCTATATCTGATAATTCCAATATCTGGATCCCCTTTGAGCTTATTTCTATTGTCCACAGTTTCTACTCATTTTCATTCCTGTTATCTTGTCTTTCTGTGTGCCTAGGTATTTTGTATTGAGGTTTAGACCTTATTTTTGTAAAATTGTTTTTCAAAATAACTTGAGAACTTTGATGATGTTATTTTTCTCCAGAGAAGACTGATATTTGTTTTTTTCAGGCATTTTTTTTCAAGTTTCAGAAAAGAGATTTAGATTATTTTATTCAGCCTTTCTAGTTTTCCTCAGTAGGACAGTTGATCTAAATTACCTCATGTGCCATTTTGGGATGCAAAAGTCATCTAGGGAAAAGTCATGTAGGGAAGTCCCTTCATTACAATTTTCCTTACTACCACCACCACCTCAGATCCAGGTAACTGGGACTTTGAGTACATGGACATATTAAAAAGGGTTGGAAAACCTCTGCTACTCAAATAAATGCTAGACCCTGGAGAGAGCTTATTGGAGTGACGTTTCCGTGGACTGGCTAAATACAGACTGAAATACCCTAATAAGATTAAACAGGAGGGAGTGATGGTTCGGCTCCTGATTCTTACTCCTTTCAGAAATGTGTAAAAGTGCAGATTTTAGGAAAATTGAAAAATGTCTTCATGATTCAGGTGGCAAATGGGACATGTTTACTATAGAGTTGTCGAATTGGATGAGTTACTCTGATAGTCCTGATTATATCTCTCTCTTTATCCAACAAACACTATTATACCCAGGCAACTCACAGCTTTCTCTTCCCCAGCTGTTTCTGAGGTGGAGTTTAACAAACAAGTTTGTTTATTGATGCCAACTTATGGTGACTTTACACTAAAGTCAATCTTTCTATGAAATTCAAACAAAATGTTCTTTGGATTCCAGACTTATTTATTTCCCATTCTGGCTCAATCACTAGTGAATCAATAAAGGCTTTGGCACTGTTCAAATCTTCTTCATAGGAGAAAATCTCCAAGCATTATGCTTAGTGTTTTGTTTCGTTTGAAGAGATTTCAGACTTACTGGAAAAAATTCCAGACTATTTTCTCTTCTGCCTCTAATAGCTGTGTGACCTTGGCAGTTATGTCACCTTATTGGGTCTAGGTTTCAACATCTTTAAAAGTGAATATTGGAGGGGCGCCTGGGTGGCTCAGTGGGTTAAAGCCTCTGCCTTCGGCTCAGGTCATGATCCCAGAGTCCTGGGATCGAGCCCCGCATCGGGCTCTCTGCTCAGCGGGGAGCCTGCTTCCTCCTCTCTCTCTGCCTGTCTCTCTACCTACTTGTGATCTCTATCTGTCAAATGAATAAATAAAAAAATCTTTAAAAAAAAAGTGAATATTGGATGAGAAAGCCCACTCTGGATCTAAAATTTGCTGGGTTATTTTCTAATTATCTTAAGAAAGATCTAGTACCTTTTCTTCTTCCAACTATCACTGTGCCTTATATACAGTAAGTCCTCAGTAAATGTGTGACAAATGAATTAATACATAATTTTTTATAATATAACAGAATTATATTATATATTACATAAGAAATAATGTCATATATAATTTATATAACGTTTGGGGAATACTTTACATCTGCTAACATAGTTAGTAATCATTAATTTTGAGATTTTAAAATCAAGTACACTTCCATTATTAGCTATTTTGGAGAAACTAGTAGCAGATGAGCCCTTCTACCATAAACTTAAAAAACTGGGCAAAAATATGAGGTAATTATTTTCAGAAAGTGGACATAAAGCAGCACAAGGCTATAATCCCTGAGAGAATTGAAAATCATGAGGTAAACACCACAATTCTGTGACTGGCAACAATTTCCTCACTGTAGCACCAAGAGCTACAGTCCAAGCAGACAGACCACAGCAACCCCACTGATTTGAGAAGGCAGAGATCAGATCAGAATTTGGGCTGCTGTAGTGGTTGTGGTGTGACATCAGAGAGGAGGCAGCTGGGTAGATAAGTAGCTCTAGAAGTTTGTGTAGGGGTTGCCTGTGTGTCCCTGGCTTAGTGTTGGGTCATGCCTGTACATAGTGAGACCACCAAGGGCTATCAAATAACAGCTGTTACAGGGCAAAGCAGAAAATAATACTACAGGTTAAGCAGTGCTAAGGAAAGAGCAGTGTCTGTAGGATGACATTCTGGGTCTGCCATAGTGGAGATGTCTAGTTAATATTTTATTAACACCCTTGGAAACTAACTGAGACACTAGAAAGTACACCTGGAATAAGTAACCCACCCTAAAGGAAGGCTAATACTTTAAAGAGCCTGGTGGGTATTAAGGAGGGCACATATTCATGGAGCACTGGGTGTGGTGCATAAACAATGAATCTTGGAACACTGAAAAAATAAAAAAAAATTTAAAAAAGAAAATATTTAAAGAATTAAAGAAAAGCATATTAAAAGAATTAAATAAGTATATGGGTTTAAAGAGAGAACAGATAGGGAATTTCACAGATAAAATGAAAACATAGAAAGAAATCAAATGGAGATCCTATAAAGAGTAACTGAAATGAAAAATTTATTGAATACATTTGATGAAGATGAAGACAACAGAGGAAAAAGTGAGTTAATTGGAAGAATAATCAATAGAAATTATTTAATCTATGAAACAGACAAAAAACAAAACACCTGAAGAAAACTGAACAAAGCCTCAGGGATCAATGAGATAATATAAAATCACTTAACATAAGTATAAATTGTAGTCTCAGAAACGGAAGCATGAGATTGGAGAAAAAAAACATAGATATTTGAAGAAATAATGGCCTCGAACTCCCCAAACTTGATGAAAGCCTTCAATATGAATGAATCTGAAAAGTTCAGCAAACTCCAAGTAGGAAAAATATAATTAAAACCACAAGAGACATTGTAGTTAACTGCTAAAAGCCAAAGACATCTAGAAAGCAGATAAAAAAAGAAACATGTACAGGGGAACCAATGATAAGACATCAATGACTTTTCATCAGAGACAATGGAGGCCAGAAAAAATGGAATAGCATCTTTATAGTTCTGAGAGAAAAAAGGAAAGTGTCAAACAGGATTGTATATCCAGTTAAAATATTCCTCAAAAAGAGGATGGCATAAAGACATTTCAGATAAACAAAAGCAGAGAGAATTCTGATCTCTGATCTGAGCAACAGATCTGTGTTATGTAAATCCTAGGGGATGTCCTTCAGGATGAGGGGAAATGAAACCAGAAGGAAACTAGGGTCTGTAGATCATGATTTACTTAAAAGATAACTGACTGCTTAAAGCAAAAAAATATATATACATAAACACTGTAAGATGGGGTTTAAATATATGTATAAGTAAAAAGAGACATATAACAATCACAGAGGATGGGAGGTTGGGTAAATCAAATTATCCTATTGTTAGGTTATTACATTTGTGATGATACACAATTCAGATGTATGAATTTTACTGAATGTAAATTATACTTCATTAAAGTTAATTTTTAAAAATCAACTGCTGAAGTTCCCCTTCCTCTAACTAGTCCAACTTGGAGCCTAACATAGGTAAAGAGTTGAACCCACAGGATACGAATAGCTAATATTCGCTGAACGCTTCTTATCTGTGGAGCACATTTCTAAATGCTTTATGAGCATTTATTTATTTAATCTTCACAAGAACTCCATGAAGTAAATGCAGTTTTATTTTTAAATTTTATTTACTTATTTGACAGACAGAGATCACAAGTAGGCAGAGAGGCAGGCAGAGAGAGAGGGGGAAGCAGGCTCCCTGCTGAGCAGAGAGCCCGACGTGGGGCTCGATCCCAGGACCCTGGGATCTTGACCTGAGCTGAAGGCAGAAGCTTTAACCCACTGAGCAACCCAGGTGCCCCAGTAAATGCAGTTTTAACCCCCATTTTACAAATTAGGAAACACAGGCATATAGCTAATAAGTGGTGGCTCTGGGAATTTGAACTCAGGTAGTGGAACTCCACTGTCTATGTCCTCACCTACTAATTGTCATGGATCAGCAGAACAAACCAAGAATAACAGGTACCTGGGGTTCATGCTCTGTATATCCATCATTTCATGGGACACTGACCCCACTGTATCTTCATTTTCTAACCCCTCGTTTTTTTCTTCCAGCACTTGTAAAGCATGGGTCACTTATAAGCCCAAGTGGCCTTTATTATTATCATTATTTTAAATTAGGTTGCTGGCTGTTATTTCATGTTTAGGGATCTCCAGGAAAGGGCCAGGCACAAAACAGAATCAATCATGGAGCTTCCTGAATTTAAGAAGCTCTCTCTTCTTCTATGAGCTGCCACCTGCCGTAATCCTGGGCACATGATCAGTGTTTAATAAATATTATTGACTAGGACACCTGGGTGGCTCAGTCAGTTAAGCATCTGCCTTTGGCTCAGATCACGATCCCAGGGTCCTGGCACTGAGCCCCATGTCAGGCTCTCTGCTCAGCAGGGAGCCTGCTTCTTCTCCCTCTGCCTGCTGCTTTGCTTGCTTGTGCTCTCTCTCTGTCAAATAAATAAATAAATAAAATCTTTATAAATAAATAAATACATAGTGTTCACTTACTTCTCCCACCTTTGGCCTGATTGCTAATGTGCTGGGAGCTGAAAGATAGACGGGATTTGCCAAAGGTCCTGCCCTGTCGATGACTACATGTAGAATTAGTGATTAAAAAAAGAAATTCTCAGGTTACTTCTGTTCTCTGCCACTGAAGTACAGGATGATACAGCTCAGAAGAATTTTAGGGTTAATACAGTTTAGCCCTTTCATTTTCCAGATGAGGAAACTGAAGGTCAGAGATTAAACAATAAGGTCACCTCAATGGCCAGACTTAGATCCCTGGTTTCTTCACCTGCAGACCCAGAGTGCCTCCCACTTTCTCCAAGTCCCTAGGTGGCAATGGTACCATTTCTCATCAGCCTCTGAAACCAAGGAGGTTCACCAGCCATCGAAACATAAATAAACCAACATCCTGACTATTAATTGTCCTCAGTCTTGAAAGCCATATGGAGCACCCTGATGGGAAATGTGCCCTCCTCCAAACCACAGCAACCTGTGTCCTACCGGAAGTATTCCTGACTTGGAAAATAGTCTGAACCCATCTCTGTTCATTATTCTGGGAGAAGCTCTTGGGACTGTATTTGCCTATCTATAAATTAGGGATAATGTCCCTGCCTTCCTGGACCACCGGGCTGATTAATCAGCCAATAAATCCCTTGCAGTCTGTCTGAAAGCCTTGCACTGATGCTGAATATTGCTTTTAGTTGGTGGTAACCCTACCATTTATCACCACCTACATTTTGTTCTTAAATCAAAAAGGGACATTTTCATCATGGGGGAATGTCTGTGTTCTCCTTTAGTAAATATGAGAAGTTATTGTGTGATTGGATGCATTCTTTGTCATTATTATTTTTTAAGCTAGTGTATGTACAACACCAAATAATAGAAATTTTCCTGGTTTAGTCAGATCCTATTATTGATTTTCAATAATCTTTCAGTGAAACACCATGGCAACAGGGCCTGGAACTTTTGAAATATGCTCATTGTTTAAAATAACTTGTTTTGCTGCATTTAGGTCGTCTTCTTTTCCTTACTACCTGATGCCATGGCTCATTGCAATCCATAACGTCTCTCTTCAAGAGGTGGCTTCTGTTGCTAGAAGCTCCTGGGTCTTGAGAGGTAAAACCTCATCCTCATCCATGGAACATTCATCACTAATCTCACTTTGTAGATAGAGAAACTGAAGCAATGTGAAGCCGGGAACAGAGAGGTTGGCTGCAGAGATGCCGTTGTAACTGTGCCCCTGACCTCCTCTTCTGGGGCATCCGGAAGGGAGGGGTCAAGAGCTCCCAAATCAGAGCGGGGGATGAAGTAGTAGAATCATGCTGGGTGACATGGGAGAGGGTGGGCGTCAACTCCTATCTGCCTTGAACATGACAGGTTTTGGGGGACTGGGGCGGGACCCTGTTCTAAATTCTGTTCTGTTTCTGGTATGCAAGGAATGCCAATACCAGGGAGCTGACATCAGACTCCTCAGAGCAAAGCAGGCCAGCCAACCTGTCTGGAAAGTTAAGAGGACGTGCTGTTTATAGCTGTCCTCCCTAGGGTCCACTCTGTGTTGGCGAACAAAAGCCGGCAGGCTGCCTGGAGCGGGAAAGTGGGAGGGAGCACTGACATTCCCTCAGGCTTCCCTCTTGGGGTGTCTGTGAACCAATGTGTGTGAGGGAGCTCTGGGAACCCCAAAGACTGTACAAAACCGGAACATCCCATCATGAGGTCCATCAGTCTTCTTACAGGTGGTGTAGGAATTGAGTCTGTCTGCCTGCCACCAGGGAGCTGTGTGACCTTGAGAAGGTCATTTAAGATGTCTGGTTGCAGTGTTCTCATCTGTAAAATGGAAACTTGGTTGGATCAGATATCTAAAGTCCTTTCCCACTCAGATGTTCCTCAGGAATGGCACCATGAGACGAATGCAGAGAACAAGGTTTCCTGTTTTAGTAAAAGAAAGTGGCAGAGGAGGGACCTAGAAGATGCTGCAGACAGGACTTCTGCATGGGATGGGCAGTGGGATGGGCAGCTTCTGGTCCCTCCTAGGGAGAAGGAGAGAGAGGCATGGACTTAGGCACCTGCTCCTGTCCTTGTATCAAGCAGCCTTGTAAGTGGTTTAAGGTCCCTCATTTTGTTTTTAGATCCCTTTAGGGATTTAAGATCCCCTTGGGACAAAAGGGATGAAAAGGCAGAGAAAGCAAATTAGAAAGTGAGGGGGAGAAGAGGGTCAAGTCCAAGAAAATGAAAGGGAAGAGAAAGCATAGAGTGGAGAAACAAGAGGCCTGCTACTGGCAAGGGCCACCCGCTGGTTCAGAGTGGAAGAGCATGTGGAAGGGGGAAGGAGACGCAGAGGCTAGGTAGGTCAGGCCCTACAAGTCACAGATAGAACAGAGATCCAGAACAAACTGACCTGCCCAAAGTCCCTGAGCTAGGTGGGTGGGACAGCAGGGCTGGAGTCTGAGTCTTCTGTCCACTTCAGGCTTGAGCTCTCCTGCCTCACCTGCAGCATGCTGGCACATTATGGGATTGCCACATGAACCAGAAGAAAGGGAGGTCTGGGAAGTTGGTGACATAGGCAGAGGAAAGAGCAGGGGGTGGGCAGAGGACAATGTGCATGCAAGCCTCTGCTCTGAATAATGGATCTTCTCTGGGACGCAGGTTTCAAAATCTGTAAATTTCAGATTTGCAAATATCAGCTCTAGACAGGCTTTCCCTCATCCAATCTGGAATGATGAAGTGTCCTTAAATACAGAGAGGGAGCTGCTGCTGGGACCATCTCTGGTACCTGAGCCCTCGTCCTCCCTAGCAGTGCAAGCACCCCCCTGGGAACCCTGTCCTGGGAGCAGTAACAGTGACTGCAAATGCGCTGTGGCCCACCTTACCGAAGAGCAAATTCTAGGTAGGATAGCATAACTTCTTTTGAAGCATCAAAGTGTAAAAACACTCCAGAAAGTTGTTTTTAGCAGCTCTAATATGCCCCCAATGGGTCTGATTAACTGGCAATGTTTGCTATTCAGTGTGGCCAATTTCACAGTTACTAATCCCCAGGACGGGGGAGAAGTCATTTTGGGTGAAAAAACTGCATTATGGGATGAGTGTGGTTCACCTGGGTACTTGGGCACTCCAGTGAGTTTTTAACTTTTGCAGCAGGAAGTTTTGGGTCAAGAATGCACTCTCTCAATAGCACTAAAAGCAGTGTGGTAGGTGTTGCGTAGTGTGAGGTCTCTGGTGGAGTGCTCAGAGAGTGGCTTGCCCTGGACCTGGCCTCCGGGAGGGAGGCTGGCCAGAGTGGGAGAGGGGAGCTTGCTCTGGTCTGCTTCTGACCCCAGCTTTGCCACCAGTTAGCTGTGTCCAGGGTGGGTCACCGAACCTCCCTGGAGTCTAAGATCTGCCATCCGTTCTGATACTCTTGGAGGAGATTCCTGAGGTATTTTGCTGTCTCTCTGCACTGCAGTCTTTTGAATGCTTCCAGTGGAGAGGAAAGAACTGAGTCTATTTAGAAAACCACCTTCCTGTCCTGGCACCCGGACCCACTGCCGTTTGCTCTGTGCCGACCTGCATCACTGGGTTCTCACCGCATCTTCTTCGGTGGTGGACTGGTCCATGCAGAGACCTATGTACTGGTCTGGGCTATGACCCAAAAGAATGAGGTTTTCACCTCAAATGGCCTTTCATCTCCATCCCTACATCTTCTACCAGAAACGTAAGGCTCGTTTCAAATACCGTCTCCTCATAAAGCTTTTCTGGGCTGCCATAGTCCCCGGGAAACCCACCCCTTGGATCTACTTCATTTTCCCACATATAATGTCTCTCTAGTAGTTTTTGGTCTCATGTAGCTATTTAACTCTTAAATGTTCTTTACTATTTCAAGTGTATCTGTTTTGGAGTGTCTAGGAAGCTCAGTTGGTTAAGCATCCAGCTCTCGGTTTTGGCTCAGGTCACGATCTCAGGGTCATGGAATTGAGCTTTGCGCTCAAGAGTCTACTTCAGATTCTATCCCCCTTTCCTCTGCTCCTTCCTGCTCGTGCTCTCCCTGTCTCTCTAAAATCAATAAATAAAATCTTAAAAAAAAAGTATATCTCTTTTGTCTTGATAGTGATTTTGTCGTGCACTTGCATTTTATATGCCTCACGTAATATCATGTGATGGAGTATGCTGTGATGTAACTGCTACCATTTAACTGAGCACCTACTATAAGCAAGATGCTGTATAAGGGCTTTATATGCATTAATTCCTTTAGTTTTTCTAACACCATATGAAGTAGGTTCTACTGTTATTTCCATTTTACTGAGAAGGAAGCTAAGGCACAGAAAGTCTTAGTAACTTCTTCAAGGTCACAGAGTGAGTCAGTGCAGAAGCCAGGCAGTCTGATTCAAGAGCTCTTGCTCAAAACCACTTTGTCTTGTCTCTCCTGGCACCTTTTATCTCATATCCAATCAACAGATACTTGTTGGCTGGTTGGTGTTGATTTGTTTTCAAGAAACAGTTCTAATCTGACCAAGAAACAATAGGAAGAAAGGGTTTTATGCCTCTTCTCATTTCTCAATTAGGAAGCAAACTCTTGTTTAATAGCTGTTTTCTAATTCTGTGTGATTCCAGAAATGATGCTTTTAACTGATAAAGAGCCAATCTTGCAAAAACTCAGACCGTAGGGAAAGCATGTCCTATGAAAAGTCTCTAAGCATCAAGTATCTTAACAGATGGGGAGAGCAGGACTCTCTGGTAAGATGACACTTCTGTCGAGAATGACCAGGTGAGCAGGCCGGCCCAGCAGAGAGTTGGGGAAAGGGCATTGTGGTCACAAGAAGCAGCAAGCATGAAGGCTCCATGTTGGTAGTGGATTTGGGGTGTTGGAAGCATGACAAGGAAGTCACAGAGGCTGGCAAGATGGGACAGACAGAAGGGAAGGGGAGAGGGAGATGATTTCAGAGAGGAGAGCATGAGACCATGTAGGGCCCTGTGGGACTCTGTCGCTCATCAGTGAGTAAGGTTAACTTGGAGGGCTCTGAGCACAGCTGTGATGTGTATTTTACGAGGATTTGTATTTCAAAAAGACCACATTGGCCACTGTGTTGAGAATAAGCTGTGGCAAAAGGTAAGCATGGAAACAAAGAATCCATTTAGGAAGCTACTATAACGATCAAGGTGAGAGGTGTTGGTGATGATCAAGGTGAGAGGAGGCTGGTGCTGGAGGTGGTAAGAAAGAGGGAGTTTCTTGAAGGTATGCCTGAGAGAATTTCCTGAGGGACTGCCTACAAAGGGTGAGAGAAAGCAATAAGTCCAAGATTTTTGGCCTGTGTAACTGGAAGGATGAGGTTGACATTGACCAAGACAGGAAAGGCTTTGGGAAGACTGGAAGTTCTGTTATGGATGTGGTAAGTTTGAGATGCTTAGACATCAAATGAAAGGACTGGAATAAGCAGGGAGGTATACAAGTTTGGAGCTTAGAACAGAGGTCTGAGCTAGTACATAGAGTTCATAGTTATTAGAAGACATATAAGAGATATTTAATGCCAGAAGGCTCAGGATATTTAATGCCAGATACTCAGAAACTAAGTATCCCTGAGATAGAGAAGAGGTCTGAGGACTGAACCTGCAGCTCTGCGATGCTAAGAGGATGAGAACATGAGGGAAAATCAGCAAGTGATTCTGATAAGGAAAAGCCAATGAAGAAAGAACAGTGTCCTGGTAGCTAAGTGGTGATGGTGGTTCAAAGACAAGGGATGATCAGCTGCATCCAATCCTACAGGTAGATCAAATACAATGGCACCAGGGAACTAACCACTGAGTCTGGTAATGTGGAAATCACTGGCGGTCTTGAGAAGAGATGTTTTACTGCAGTAATAGGGGAGAAAGCCTGACTGATGAGGATTTGAGAGAGAATGAGAAGACAAGAATTGAAGGCAACAGATAGAGGCAACTCTTTTGAGTTCTGCTGAAATATGAAAGAAGACAACTAAAAGATCTATGAAATGGACTTTGTCTAGGTTTGGAGTGGTAGGAGAGATTGCTGACATCTTCCTGAATGATATCAACCAAACTAGCATGAGGCACTTGTTCACTTTTATTATTTAAAAGTTGCACAATTTTCCAGGAGAAAGGGTGACAGGCTGGATTAGCCCTTCCTTTAAGCTCCAAAAAGAGCTATTCTGTTGGCAACCTGGGGAACACAAGATACAGTTGTTAGCCTTATGTATAAGCATGAAGCCACCTGCAAGGCTGTCGACACCAGCAAAACCATCTCAGTGTGATCATCTTCCATGATGAAGCTACCTTCTTGGACTGCATGACAGGTAATAGTAGGTCCTTATCTTTGAGTTACTGTATGTATCATGTCCTCATCTTCTTGAGAGAATTCCAAGGTATGATATCTTTTCCTGACCGCACTCTACAGTTCTACCATTAACGAAATGCATATGGCGATAGGACACTTTCTTTACGAAGTTTCTACAGTGGAACCTAGCTACTGTATCTAATCTGATTCTCCTTTTTAAAGCACTGAAGCATGAGTGACTCTCAACCAATGCATCTCTAATTAAGAATTTCTGTACTAGAGTAATTACTGTAGATATTTCTGCAATACCAAACCCCTCAGTCTCTGTGTTAGACTGCACTGTTTGTTCACCCTTGCTTCTCACAGGTACAGTATACTTTTGGTGCCCTTATCCTTGGAACAAAGATAGCAATGCGACTTGCTTTGGCCCCTGGAAATTGAGCAGCCATGATATAAGCCATTCTGAGCAAAAGCCTAAATTATGCTTGTGCTCTTTTGTCCCTTTTTTGAACATCTGTACCCTGCCATGAGAACAACATGGCCTACCTGCTGGATGCTTCTTCAACTTGGGGTCTGGAATGAGATCCCATATAGAAGCCCAGAGCCCAGCTGAGCCCAGAAAAGAGGGGGCTGGCCAACGTCATCATGTGACATGACCAAGTATATAGGTTTCGGATTTTAAGTCACTGAGAATTTGGGATTGTTTGTTCCTACAGCAAAAGCTGACCGATACACTCTTATTAGATTGTCAGATTCCTCAGGTGAAAAGACTATATTTGTTCTTTATGGTATGTCCTCATACACAGAACAATGCTCTGAAAGTGTGTGCTCCTAATAAGCACACACATAAGAGGGTAAGATTCATCATGTCCCCTGTAATTTGGTGGGAAGTTTGGAGAAGTTCATAGCTCCTATCACTGAGACATTGGCTGCATCATTGTCATCATATTAAGCTACTTAAAGTCATGTTCAAAGTTATTCTCACCTTCCTTCTCATTCCTTGATTTTGGTCTATTGAGTTATGGATGATTGATCAAGAAATTTAGAATTCAATCAAGAATTTAATCAAGAAAGCTGATCAAGAAATCAAGAATTTAGGCTTGACAAAAGGGAAATTGGATCTTGGCCTTCGTATTCAGTTGACCCTTGAACAATATGAGTTGTACTGTGTAGGTCCACTTACAGACAGACTTTTTTTTTGATAAATATAGAACAGTACTATAAACGTATTTTTTTCTCACCATACGATTTTCTTTTTAAAATTTATTTATTTATTTATTTGAGAGAGAGTGCACAGGAGAGAGCACAACAAGCAGTGTGGGGAGGGGCAGATGGAGAGGGAGGAATAGGCTCCCCACTGAGCAGGGAGCCTGACTCCGGGGTTCCATTCCAAGACCTTGGGATCATGACCTGAGCCAGAGGCAGACACTTTACTGAATGAGCCACCCAGGTGCCCCACTGTATGATTTTCTTAATAACATTTTCTTTTCCCTAGCTTACTTTATTTTAAGAATATAGTATATTATAACACATGTAAAATATGTGTTAACTGACTGTGTATGTTATTGGTAAGACTTCTGGTCAACAGTAGGTTATTAGTAGAGAAGTTTTGGAGGAATCAAAAATTATATGTTAATTTTCAACTGTGCAAGGTGGGGGTCAGCACACCTAATCCCCACATTTTTCAAGGGTCAACTGTATACTGTTTCTATTTCTAGATGTCCTAAAATGTTTAAGGCCAAGTAGAAAGAATCTGTTCCAAATGTGTGTGTGAGGCTTAGCTCCGCATTCACTTTTGAGTTTAAGAAAGACCACAGACTTCTCCCAGGTGGCCCCATTGCAAAGAAAACATTCTAATTCTTGCCTTCATTTATCTAATAAATTCCCTTACCTTGTGCGGAGACCATTGTAGGCATGGTGCAGGAACAGAGCCAATATAAGGCAAAGTTCTGGGTTTCCAGGGGCTTATAATATAATTGAAGAGATGGGATATATGTGTAGAAGTCTAAGACAAGAGGTTTATACTAGTTAATCCTTTACAAGAAGTTGTATTGCATAGTAGGAAAGAAAGTTGGTTTGGAAGTCAGGAGACCTGGTTCTAGTCCTGTTCTGCTGCTAGTTAGTTAGGTTACTTTGGGAAGATCTGCCCACCATTCTGTGCGTGTATGGAAAGAATCGAATAGTTTAATATAAGGTCCTTCACATTTCTATGGTAAAGGCTCAGTGTTCAGAGGACCTCTGTTTTTCTGTGCCCTGCTCCCATTTCCAAATTCGTCTGGTTTCAGCCCAGTCATAGGGACTGTCTCTACTTTGACTTATGGGCCAGATCTGATGGAGCTGACTTGAGAAGGAAAAATCTCAGCACACCAGGCCAGAATTACGCTCAGATCGTGCCAATCGATCAAGGAAGAGTGGAATGAGGAACTCTCTGAAAGCTGACTTAACCCCTAAGAGCAACTGGGGCTGAGCTTTGTTGAAGGTGATACGGGGTGCCCGAAGTTGTAGTATTCAGTGCCCGGGGCTCATCCACAGTTGAGCAGGCTTCTGGAGGAAGAGGGAGAAGAGGGGTTGTCCACCGGACTGGTATCTGGATAGACAATATCTCTTCAATGTCCTCTGGCCTGATTCAGAGAGCTGAACACCCTCCACCCTTGGGCAAAACCAGTTCTCACAAAGGCAGGCAGCCTGTCCATAAATAGGGTTTTTGAAGCCGGAAATGTCCCATTTGACATGAAAGAAGGAGAGGGTTGAGAGAAATGGCAAATAGAACTTTTTGAACAACCATTGATGCTTTTCTGATTGTTCTTTGGAAAAATACAGAAAGTAGAGATAATCTCATTGGCTAAAATACCTTGAGCTTGAGCCCTAGGGATTAGCCTTCTCTGCTCACCTGGCTCCTCGGTGCAAACGTGCTTAATAAATTCCCAGCCCAGGGCCTGGGGGAGGATGGCTCAGCTGGCCAAAGGATTTCTTTCTCTGGGTAGACTGTCTTGGCTGTTTGGTTGCCGTGGATGTTTTCCAGGTGTTTACAGGAGCTGGGACCACAGTGTGGTTTCATGGGCTCACATCAGAGTTAAGTTCTTTTTTTTAAGGATGTATAATCTTTTATTTATTTATTTGTTTATTTATTTATTTATAGCAAAGGAATTCATTTAAGAAAAAATACCTCCTTTTATATGGAATCAGTTTTCCTTGCAAAGGGCTCCTGGCAACTCAGACAGCAGAGGGGGGTGACAAGATACCACTGCGACCTGGAAGAATGGCTTTACTTACTTGGGACTCCAGACACCAGGCGCAACGGGCGCAGCACACGGAATGCCCTCAGTGCCTTCACGTCAAATCCAGCTCCTTTCCCTCCCAGAGCATTTGCCCCGTCGGCTTTGGTTGCTTGTTCTAAAATTGCACTAAAAAGCCTAGAAGAGAGGAAGGGGAGATGGAACTGTCAGACCCTGAATTCTCTGAAGGCAGCTTGGGATAGCAAAGTTTGCAAACATCCCCAGCGCGGGAACCAGAGCCAAGGTGTGTACATGGGACGGACTGTGCCCATCATAAGATGACGTCCCCTCAGTGTGGGTACCGCCCTGCCAAAGGGCATCACCATTGCCCACAGAGGTCTGAGAGGTGATAGGCAAAGCTGTGCACGAACACAACTGGCTTTGTATAACCTGGGCAGCCTGGACAGAAGCGTAAAGTTGCTAAGGCTTGCTGTTGTGTCTCAGTCCTCTTGCAGTGCCCTCTCTCCCACTCCATGGTTTCCTAGCTCCTGCCGTCATGTGGCCGGGAACCACATCCTCTCTCGTTCCCACCCACCTCCTTCCTCCTAATATTCCCCTTTGATTTTGCCTAGGTACAAACAGATGATCTCCTGGAAATTGGTTTCGTGCTGCAGATACAAGGATGGGAAACTAACCACTGGCTTCAGCAGCATGCAGACTCCTGAGACTTTGAAAATATCTGTTTTGGAGAAGTGATGGGGCCAAATGCCTAACAGATATGGGTTCAAGAGAGGATAGGAAAAAAAAGTCTGAGATAGCTCTAACAGAAATAGGATGCAAGCCACAAATATGAGCATATATGTAATTTAACCTTTCTAGCAACACCATTAAAAAAGTAAGAACTGGAGAAATTAACCATGATAATATATTTTATTTAATACAACATAACCAGAATATTATCATTTCAACTCTAATAAATACAAAGAATTTTTCCCGAGATGTTTGTCACTCCTTTTGTGCTAAATCTTCGAAATCTGCTCTGTATGTTACGTGGACGGCATGTTTCAATTCAGATTAGCCACATGTTCTGTACTGAGTGGCCACGTGGCTGGTATAGACAAGCCTTCTGAGGAATTCTTCTGTAAAAGTTAGTAGAAGAAAAAAGATGGTTGCCAGAAGAGGGTGTGGAATTCAGAGTTGTGTTTGTTTTTAAATGAGAAATATAGCAGCATTTTTATATGTGATGGGAGTTATGTAACAGAAATAGACAATTGGACCATGCAAAAGTGAGAGAACAATTACAGAAGGATTGCTATCCTGCAGGGGGTGCAGGGGATCTCCTACACCCTGAGGGGTATTGGCCCTAGAAGGGGGAAGGGATGGTTTCTCATGGTTCAAGGGGAAAGGTGCATCATAGGGGTACTGATATTCTCCTTGATTACCTGTGTTTTCTCAGGGAAACAGGTAGCAAGGTCATTGGCTGAAAATGGGAAAAGGGAGCAGGTACTGGAAGTTTAAAGGCCTCCCCCTTTAAAGACTCACCAAAGAAAGTGGAGGAGTGAATGGAGTAGGGTTGCCAGGTATCATCAAGGACCGGTTTGAAGTTGGTGGTCACAGGTGCCAAGTGCAACCCATGAGCTCAGCTTTGCATGTTTCTCTACCCCGTTCAGCGGCACAACTTCAGGTACCAGATTGATCTCCATCTAATTGGATTTGATTGGGGTTGGTGTTTTTCCAAATGAGTAAGGTCAGTGAAGAGGGAAAGTGGGAAGTTGACTGTGCAGGCAAGTGAGAGATTGTGATGGGGCTGGGCATCTAAGCTGGGTAAAAGGAAGACTGGACACAATGGGCAGAGGAACAGAGAAAATGGGACAGGATGAATGGACTGTCAGAGTCAAAGTGCTAGAGGGAGTAAGCTGGAAATATGGCTTGTGGTGTTTCCAGAGCAGGGTGTTTCATTTGAGATTACGGGGGAGGGCACAGCTGTTAGTTATGGCAGGGATATTGGCTATAACCCTGGGAGTGGACAGCTGAGACAGGATAGAGTCAGGATCCCTTGGCGGGGAGAAGATATCAATGAACCAAGAAGGTACTGGAGGGGGCAGCAGGAATAGCAAGGTTGGAGAGAGTTGGGAGTGAGCCAAGAGCTCCTGTCTTCAAGGAATGAGGAGTCCCCAGAGGACTAGAGGTCTGATCACACACATCAGAACCAGAGGTGGCTAGGAAGGAAGGGCCACCAATCTGAAAGCAGAAATAAGAGAAACGTAGGGACCTTCTCCTGACCTCTGGCTGTGGAACATGGCATTTGGGAGAGACTGCGATGGAGCAGGCCCCTTGGGGGAGCCAGGAAGCTAAGTGAGTGGACAGACACAGAGCCGAGGGTCTAGGGCAGCACTTGGACCACTTGCTCTGGAAATGGAGTTTTGCCGGAGTTCAGCAACACCCATCATTCCCATACTGCTGCTGTTGATTGCCATTTTCTTGCTAGGGTTGAATCATCGAGACAAACTGCACAGCTTGTGAGCTGAAAACGAGTATCTGGCCCCTTACAGAAAATGTCTGCTGACCCCTGAATGGGCAGCGGCCTGCAAGGAGCAGAAGGCACAGTGGGAAGGTTTCAGAGGGATGACAAGGGAGAGGGGACACAGGACACAAAGAACTATGTGGGCATGGAAGCCTGGAATCTTGGGCTCTTGCAGTAACCAAGAAAAATAGGGGAAAGGACATATGGGGCAATTTCTGTCTTTTGTACTAGAGATGACTCCCAATTCACTGTCAGCAGAGTGTGTGCTGGGCTGTGGCCGGGGGGTCACGGGGGAAGCACATGTTTCAGAACTCGGGCTCCACACCTGACCTGCACTCGGGGCCAGAGGAACTTCGTTCTTGAAGAATAGGCTTGAACTCCTGAAATGACTCACGCCCAGGGAACTGGATCTGGAAACAGGGGGTGCTGCAGCTGGGGGCTTAGCTTGGCAGAAAATCAAAACCAGTCAGGGCCCAGCAAGGAGGGGGTTGGTCTAGATGAAGAATTTCCAAACTGGGCTCCTTGGAACTGCTCAGGGACTTCTTGGGCAGCAAGGCCAGAGATAAGTGGCTAGAATAGAGCAGCTTTCGTGGCTCTCTGAATAAGGCTTTGCTTGAACAAACGGGTTCTGTAGCTAAAAGAAGTTTGACAACTCTGACATCTAAAGCCTTTCTCAGCCCTGTGATTTTTTTTCAGCTCAGCTTGGCAGTTTGCTAGTGTCGTGTATTAGCTGGTGATGCCTTGAACCCCAGGCAGAATTGCCAGGATGGGGGAAATGGGCTTCTCTCTCTGCAGAGAAATGTTCTTTCCACTGAAGTCTGTTATCACTGAAATCTTAGAAAATGAAGAGTAGTTTGCAAGTTTGTCAAACAACATTCCAAATCCAAACCAAATCCAAATCCTAGTATTTCCTGAAAGAAAGCAATATGCTTATTAGGGTACAAGATGTTCACAAAATATTTTTTATTTAAGGGAGCAGAGGTTAGACAAATTTCTTCGCTTTCCTCTGCCTCAACTTGACGCAGACATTTTATTAAGTGTCTGACTCTAATTTTTGAAGGGGTAGAAAATTCAGGAAGAGCTCTAGGAGATGTTCTTGGCTTGTAGAGTTGGTGTGTTTCTCTCAATTAGAGACTGTAAAGTCAAACCCACTGCTTTGTGGTCTATATATCCCTAAGGGCTGGGTTCTGATGTGGATGTTTGGCAGGGGAATTCTTCAGGAGTTGTGTCCGGCAGTTCCTTAGCTGGACCTAGAGTTTTTAAAAAGAGGACACTAAAGCTCTAGAGGGCCCAGCGGATCAGAAAGGCAGGGCCAACATACTGGGAGAGAGATGGTAGCAAAAGCCCTCCCGGCTGGAGGAGACTGTCTCAGGCAGGGGGATCCAGTGAGGACCCCCAGGTCCCTGGGTTGGGCTAGGGAGGGGTAGCTCACAGAGGGCTCTAAAGTCCTCCACACTTTCATTCAGTAGTCTCCTCTCCCCACTATAGCAAGGGGACTCTTCCACTTTAGGCAGGAAATGTGTCAGGTCTGTGGGGGTTAGGCAATGCCTCTTGTCACAGGCTCCCCCCATGGCAATGCAGAAAGGAGAGAGCAGCTCTAGGCTTGGCGCTCAGGCAGCAGGCAGGCAAACCCAGCTCTCCCAGGGCAAGGCAGATCCTCTCTGATTGCAGGAGGGCCGAAGAAACCTTCCCCTAAGTGGCTGCCGAGGAGGAGCCCGGGAGAGAAGATATTTCCTAGGAGACATAAGGGAAGCAGTAAGATATCCATTTCATATGATATAAAAAGGAGGCATAGCTGTAGAGAGGAGGTTGAGCTACACTTTGTGTGTGTGTGTGTGTGTGTGTGTGTGTGTGTGTGCGCACGCACGCGCTCGCGCATGTGATTTTTGCAAGTTAGAAGAATGGGCCACGATTGAGGCTAGACAGAGAGCCTCTATGACCAGTGCCCTTGGAGGAGAGAACTAGGTGTCAAATATGTCCGTGTGTGATAGTAATGGGGGAGCAGCCCAGAGGGTCATGGTGAACCACAACCTAAGCAACCTCTATCATTGTAACCTCTGGGGTTTAAACAGCCAACCTGGGGCATCTCGGGGAAGAGGACCAAGTCTGGATGCTTCCTTCGTCATCAGCCTCATGGCCTGGATCCCAGGAAGTTGTGACCGAAATCCAGGTTGACCTCACGAAGGCTGCCCTCTGTGGTTACTGGGAGGGACAGCAGGGCGAGGGATAAAGCAAGGTTCAAGCAAGCAGAAGATGCCATATGTGTGTCCACACAACAAGGCATCTAGCTCCTTCCCTCAAGCGCAGGTTTGAGCTCTGCCCTGTGCTTCCGGGTTCAACCTCCTAGGCTGTAGAGAAGGCCCCGGAGGGGGCAGAGCACAGTAGGCAGTCAACTCTAACTCCTTCCATAAACATGAGCTTCTCTGCCGAAAAAAATTAGTCCCTGAAGGCACCCTTATCTCTCCATCAATCTTATTCCTGGGGCTCTTTTCTAGACTCATGGGAAGGGTTCCCCAGAGCCCGAGGCTGTGAGAAAGACAACTGAATTTGAAAGGCTTCAGGGGCATGTGGAACAAGGCACCTTAAATGCTTTTGCCATGGTTTAGGGAGTTAATTCAAGGCATTTGTTCTGTTATTCTTTGTTTACCCTGGTGAGAACAGAAGTAGCAAGATGGCTTAGAGCTGCATCCTTGCTCCCAGGCTTCTGGAGCCTGATCTATACCTGGCAAATAATCCAGTAACTTTTGTGCTTCTCACGTCACCCAAATATCCTTGGTGTTAAGGTGGCCAAAGTGTGTTATTCATTGGCTGTACAAAAATAAAAGACAACGAAAAAGCCCCTAAGACAGTTCCAAACAACCCTAATAAGTCATCCAGATGGCGAGAGGCAAGGAAAGAACTTCTCAATGGTCTCGATTTGCTCTTGTTATTTCCCGCAGGAAAGACCAGACACTCCCAGGAGATGACAAGCAGTGAGCACTCTGGAGGAGTCCAGAAGGACCTGTGTGTTCACTGGAAAGGCACGAACGATGCCCGCCAAAAATAGGTTCCTGGGACATGAGCCCAGTGACACATTGACCTTGACGCTGAAGTCTGTTGGAACTCCGCAGGAGTAAAAAACGCCAGGCGGCCACCACGTGACCATTCTCGGGACTCAGAAAAATGCCAAATGAGCTCCCAGAAGCCTCAGCTTGTTCTCGAAGGAGAACCTGCTGTAAGATGCCCTCCCTTCACAAAATAGAGGAGTGGCTGGAACTTTAGCAACTGTGTCTTAATGAACTACATTTCACATAGCATGTGCATAGATATTTCATAGAGGATCTTTTTGTAAAGTCACTAATTCCTACATAAGGAGATCATCACTTCTGAATTTTATTATTTACATTCCCCTTTTTTTTTTTTTCTTAGAGCATATATTGACCTTGCTTTATCTTATGTTACAGTGGAACAGCATGTCTGGGGAAAGGTGTGTTTGGTTCTACTTAAGCCACCCATGACTTGGCCCTTCATAGTTCTCTGTCATCTTCCCACCTACCTATCTTGAGCAGCCTGTTTCCTGGGGCCCCAGAGGAGGCCCAGTGCAGAGGGAAGATCGGGCATCCATGGCACCTTTTCTGCCAGCTTTGCCACCACCCCCATGCCCATGGGCTGCTTGCCAGGCCAGCTGGACGAACCCTGCTCAGGAACTCAGCAGGGGAACTGGTTCGAAGAGTGGTCAGGCCAGATGTGGTTGGAGATGGAATAAAAGACCTTAAGCAGAGGAATCTCCTCTGTTATAGAGAGGATCCTGAGCTCCATGAAAGCACTCAGATCCCACTCTGTGTTGTGTGTGTGTGTGTGTGTGTGTGTGTATGTGTGAATGCACACATGTGAGTGTGTGTGTGAGGGAGATGTTCCTATGTAAGTGGTCTTTTCCATTTGGAGAAAGTCTGAATTCAAAGTGACTAATGGATCCTCTCATCTTGCCTGGTGCCCATTGCCACGATGACCAAATAAAAAGAGATACAAATAACAGAAGGAAATGGAGGCACATGTTGGTGGATGGTGAGGGGTGAGGGGAGGGAAGAGAGAAAGGTAGTGATACTTACCCTACAACCACAATTATAAAATCTAGTAAATTCCAACCATTGCGGAGGTAAGCGTTGGGGTGAAAGAGAAGTCCATAGGCTATTACTTTTAAAAATGCTTCCACAGTAAAAATTATGAGAAAGAGATATTCCACTCGTTCCTAGGAAACAAAAATAGAAGGGAGAGAAAAATAAAGTCAATGAGATCGGGGATCTGGAAAGTTCTGAACCAGCAGATCTCCCAAGCAGGTGGAGGAGAGTGCTGCCCACTCTGTGGTAGGATCTAGGGGGACACCGGGTGGGACCCCCAAGCCAGATTACCAATGCCACAGTCTGCTCCAAACTTAGAGCTCCAATTCATTGGGCATTAAGGGTTTCTTTAGTCTTCAAATGTCCCATTATAATGCAAATATTTGGGTGGTAGAAAAATTACACATTTTGGAGAAATATCTTATTTAGTTAATCAGTCAATGTTTCATTGCACCTTCTCAGAAGAGAACTCATAATGTCTTGATCTAGAGGGAAATGATGCCAAGACAGAAAAGAATAATGCTCAGAAAGGAGGGGACAGAACCATGGGATAAGTGTACCTACTGCCACCTTGAGGTAACAAACCTGAAGATAAAGAAACCATCTTGGGTTCTCCAAAATGATAGACCAGAAACACAGCCACAAAGAAGCTGAGACCTTGAAAATCTTCTAACAGCAGCTAAAACACAGGCAATCTGCTCATATACCCTGACCCTAAATTTGAAGTCTCTCTCTTTCTTGAGAAAATAAAAATCTTTGTCCAAAGACAGAGACAGCTGAGAAAATCAGCATTTCCAGGATGGAGGCAGGCACTGGGGTGGGGCAGTGAAGAGAAAAGGCTCATCTCTTTTCTCAAGGGGTGGGAGGTAGTGTTTTTCCTCTCTCTACCACCTTGAAGAAGGCTTTGCATTTAAGGATGAAGCTCCTGTCCCTAGGAGCCCACACTTAACAGGACAAACTTGTTGGCTCAATTAGAGCGAGCCGACTCTGTGTGCTGATTCACTGGCTTCCCTCACCACTAATTGCTTTCTCCCACAACCTTGTTCCCAGTGCGGTGCCTTAATGGCCCCCACCAGGGGAAGGCTGCCTGGATGCCTTCACACTCCACTGCTCGGCTCTGCAGGAGCCTTAGCCCATCTCTCACTGGAGCCACAAAACACTGGTCCACATGGCATTCGGCCACATATCCTGCAAGCAGGACAGGCCCAGTCACAGCCCCCAAGGAGACAGTAGGCTCAGAACTCCTAGAACTATCTTCCCTATGTCTGTTGGGTCAGATGGAGCTAATTGAAGACCTCTAGGTCTCACCCACATGTAGAGAGGGGGCATCACCTGGGAAGTCAGATGCCCTCCTGCTGGGAAGGTGCTCCAAGAGCAGGGCCATTGGAGCCTGATGGGTAGCTCTGTGGGGGGAGGCTAGCCCACACATGTACCTGTGCTCCTAGCCAATCTTTCTGATTTGCTAGACTTGGAATGAGTGCTAGCTTCACTGTGCCCAGCTCAGGGTGAAGCAGTTTGAGGATACAGAGTTTAAAAATGCAGAATTCCAGACCCTCCCCTGATCTACTGAGGTGGATCTCCTGGCTGTGGAGCCTGGATGATTCCAGGTATTCCAGAGGCACCCTGAAGTTTAAGAACCACGGGCCCATGTGCTGATGAAGGCCCTGATCAGGCAGAAGCTGTGGGAAGGGAATGGAGAGGCCGGCATTAATCTGCATCTTAGGGGCAGGATGGTCTCACTACCCATTACAGGGATGGGGAGGGGGAGAATGACCTTGGAACAAGTAACAGTATGTGGGAGCCTCTGGTCTTTTAATATGAGGTGATTTTGGGTTAAAGTGGGTTGATTAGGTTGATGATGGGTTAAACTCCTTCAGGACGGGGTTGAAAGGGAAAACATGGAGAGTGTGTGTGTGTGTGTGTGTGTGTGTGTACGTGTGTGTAGAGCTTCAGGTAAGGCAGGCATCTGATCAGCTAGAGTGAAGGCTATGGGGCTGGAGAGGTGGGTAGGAACAAGATGACCGGGGGCTTTAGGGCTGCCCCTGGAGGCTTAGATTCTATCCTGAGCGATAGTGAATGTTGGAGTCAGATGTGTACTATCATCTGGCATTGGCCTAGAGTGTGAGGATGGTGATGGGGTTGGAGGGAGTTGGGGGGTGACCCATGCAGAAACCATGGAGGCTTGAGCCAAGGTAGATAGGGGACTGGTGAGATCTAGGTGGGGTTGAGAGATAAAAAGAAGGTAATGTGGTTTCTGGTTGAATGGAGGGGTTGGAGGAAGAAATAACAAAAGAAGGGCACTGCTCCCCTGCCTGAGTTTCCTAACTTGGGTCACTCTGGATGTCCATGCCTCTTGCTGCAGTGCAGAGAGACATCAGTTCTGGACTTGCTGAGTTAAAGCATTTATGGGACTTTTGCGGGGCTCCTGGTGATCAGACATAAGGAGTCAAGGGGAGGTCAGCTTGTAGGGGAGGGCTGAATGGGGTTGCCGCAGGAGAGTGTGCAGACTGAAGAGATGAGAGATGAGGCTGGAATCCCTTTCCATGTGGGGCAATCTCATCCCCCGAAAGCACTTCCACCTTATGGGAATGTACCTCCTTGGCAGAACTTACAGGATCCTGCTTAAAGCACTTGGGTTGGAGAGACAGAAAGAATCTTAGAGGGTATCTAATTAACCACCTTACTTGAAAATCCAGAACGCTGGTAAGATACCAAGGTCAGAGAAGTATATGCAGAAGATGGGAAAGCAGATTTCCTGACCCTGGGTCCAAAGGTCCATTCATCTCATCTTGCCTTCCTGGGTGCAGGGGAATGTTTCTCACTGGTCCCCGCTTATCCCCAGAGACACAACTGAGTCAGAGTCCTCATCCTAAGTTGTTTAGGGATCTGAGATAGAACTGAGTAAGAAGGGGTCTGGAAAAAGAATCCTGAGACACCAGGCAGGTGTCTGTTGCTGCTGAGTGTGTGCGCGTGCTGATGGCTTTATTCAATTCGTTCTGACTTCAGGGGGATGAGTGCTCTTGAAGTTAATCCCACCCACCCCAAACCCAAGAGAAAAACAAACGAAAATGTAAGCAAGTGAAACAGCTTGGTTGATCCTTTCAAAACATATGTTGTGTTGCCACAGAAACACCTAAGGGCAAAAATGAATGGAGTGGAGAAATGCAAAAGTTTGTCCAAGACCTTTCTCTTGCTGTGCTGATGTCTTACACCTCTGGTCCTGTGACTACACACTCCTTCATAGCTCTCCTCCTGCCTGAGTTCTGAGGCCAGAGCTGTGCACCCTCTTGAAATCTGAGGCGCCACAGAGCTCTTTGAGAATGCACAATGTTCAGCCTGTGAAAAGGGGGTAACTTTTTTTTTTCTGTGATTTTGGGAACTCAGGAACTTTGGAAGTCAACAAGGAAAGAATAAGGTTCCCATTCTTACTGTTCTGTGTTAAAGTTGGACAGGGTTAAGGAGGCATTAAAAAAAAAAAAAAGGAGGCATGAAAACCTGCAGATGAGAGGAAGATCAAGGCTGGAATGGTAATACACCACAATTGAGTCCCAGGGCTCCTGGAAGACCCCCTTCCCAAATCAAGAGTGAAGCCCTACCTCCCTGGGCAGGTATGATGACTTCAGCCTTTCAGAAGCTCCTGTCTTCCTTCCTTCCTAACCACGGCTGTTTCCCATTACTGCTGCCTTTCCATGTTCATCTTCTTCACCCTTCCCTTCCTCTCTCCCTGCTCATTTCTCAGCACTACCGCTGGCAGCTGGCACCCATGGCAACACCCATGTCTCAAATATTTAGAAAAATTCAGTGGAAAGAGCCTCACATTCCAGGAACCATGATATCAATCTTCTAAACACTTGTGGAACTAATAGACACTGATGAGAACAGTGTTTATTTTATTTTTCCTTTATCTCTTCATGTACATGTATCTTATCTTTCCTTCTGTAAGAGAGAGACTAAATTATTTTTTGATGGTAATAATCTTGATTCTGGTACCACTGGCTGTGTGTCTTTGGTCAAGTCACTTGACTTCTCTGGGTCTGTCTCCTTGTCTGTAAAAGAATTAGCTAAGCATTAAAAAATGCAATGCTGCAGAGAGCCCTGGGCTTCCATAGCGCTGCTCTGGGAGCAGTTACAGGTTAGGGAAGGCTGAGAAAGTGGACCTTTGCTCACTGAACCCCCTGCTGTCTTGAACAAGAGCAGCACCATTCCAACCCACATGCTAAGTTGTCCAAAGATCCTAACACAGAGGGGAACCAGTACAATGGGGTGAGGACGGAGACAACACAAGAAAAAGAAGTCGCCATCTCTGACTAGCCTAGAGGACTTTTATTGGCTTTACAATGCTGGTTCCTGCAGAAGATTTTATTTGAGAAGAGGAATCACTGCTTTGTTTGCCTCTTTATTTGTTTTTCTGGGAACTTTGAACACCAATTCCAAAGTGGCAGATGATTTCCAAAGTCTCTTCAAAATTCTGTGGTGAATGAGGATGCCAAACCCTGGTATGTGTGTGGTTCTGCCTGAGGTAGAGGCGGATTCCAAGACACAGACAGGAACAAAGAGTTCCTCTCTTCATTGCTCTGAGGATCACTATAAACACAAATAGATTTTATAATATAAAGGTCCTTCAGTAGGGACATCATTCATATTTGTACTTTAGGAGAACACTGACTCCTGATGACAGAAGCCATGTCCGGGTAGAGCTCTTCAGACAAGGACAACCATGGAGAGCCTGCCATGTCAAAGCACATGTGCATGTTTCTGCATGCACGCACGCACACACACATGGCACAGATGGTGATGCCCACCACCTGGGTTGAACACTATACAGCTTAGACCTGCCATATAACAGGGCAAGGTGTGAGAATTCATACAAAGAGAGCCTGCGTGTGTGTAATCACTTAAATTTATGCAAGTGTATTTATTGGAGCTGCCAAGATTTCTGCACCAGACAGAATTGATAAGAAGCCCAGTCATACAATTCCATCTCAGTACAAGGTGCAAAGACAAGAGACACAATAATAATGTGTCAAACAGCACCTTGTATGCCAGATTGTTTCACAATTTAAGTATCATTCAACCTAACCTCTAAAACAGTCTCCTGACTATCTCTAATGAAGGGAGATGAAGAAACTTGAGTACCTTAGTTTTTACTCTCCAGTTCTTCTCTCGGCCCTTCACTCCTTCATTCAGTTAGACACGTTTCCTGAGATTGTGTTCTGTCCCATACCGCTTGCTGTGTTGCATGTGTCTCTTAGGACACTGAGGGACTTGGTAGAATATGAGAAGTTGGAAGGACCTCCTACAAGGACACACAACCCAAGCTCTTCCTTTGATAGAAGTAAGAGGACTTGTCCAAGGTCACACATCCACCCCATAGGTGAGTACTTGTGTTTCCCGATGGCTGGTCTGGTGCTGTTCCTGAAGCGGTCTCTGTCTGTGGGCTGACTGAGATCCTGGATTACTGTGCCCATCGGGGGATGCTGGGCAATGAAGGGCCACCTATGTAGAGTGGCTGGAAAGGAGGGGAGGAGGGATCCCCAAATCTCCCTCTCTTCTAGGGTCTCTCCTGGTGCCTGGAATTCAGCCATTAAGAAGCCTTTCTTCCATCAGTGGATGAAGAATATTCACCCATGGAATATTAGGCAGCCATAAAAAGGAATGGAGGTCTGACAGGCTATGACAGGAATGAGCTTTGAAAACATGACGCTAATCAAATGCCGTTAAGATTTTACTTATATGCGAAGTAGAGGATGGGCAAATTCACAGAGACAGAAAGTAGAGGAGAGGCTATGAGAAAGGGGAAGGAGGGAGGAACTATTTCAGGGCATGACAAACTTTGGAAATAGACCATGGTGATGGATGCACAACATCTGGAGTAGAATTAGTGGCCCTGAACTGTGCACTTAGAAATGGTTAGGATGGCAAATTTTATGTTATGCAGAGTTTACCACAGTGAAAAAAAAAGAGAAGCGTTTGGATGTTAAAGGTTTTCCTTAGAGGTTTCCTGTCAAAGTACACGATGTCATGTTCAGTCCTATATCAGCATTCACCTTCCTAGGGACTAACTCATCAGGAAGTAGACAGCATAATCTTCTGTGATACCCTGGACAGACGCCTGGACAGATGCCTGGACGGAGATGCCTGGGACACCTAGATGGGGATGAAGGGGGCTGGGAAGGGATATGGGAGTCCCCTGGAGACGAACGCTTCAGTCTCACAATTTTTTCCTTCCCAAGGGCCTCATTTAGAAGGTATCTGGTGGTTCAAATGGTCTGGCCTTAAGACTTGAGATTTCTAGCGAAGAAAGAGGAGACAGGACAAACCATTTAATAGCCTAAGAGTAAAGAAGCTTTGGAAAAAAAAAAAAAACATTTTACCTATTTAGTGAGGGCAAGGAGCAATAGAGGCTGAGTGATGTGAGAAGTATGCCAGGATCATTGGTTTTAGAGTAGCTCAGTTTAAAAAAACAAAAACTCTCCTCCAACTGGACTGTTTCTCCATGCTTAGCCATGATGCTAAATTGAAGTGACTCATCCACTTACTAATTTCTCAAGTTCCCCTTTGGGGACCTTTGGAGACCCCTTTGGAGACCAGCTTTGCCTTGGCTGCCCCAGCCCAGTGGCACTGGCCCGAGATCCAATGAGTGCCGAGCAGGCCACGTCAGATGTAGAGGTACAGGCATGTTGGCTCCTCCTGGACCCTTCACTGGCCCTGTCTCCATGACAGCATCTCTGTCCCTCCCTGGGTCCCTCCCAAGCCCGGGTTCCTCAGTGTACACCCCCCTAGGGCAGAGACCAGCCTGCTTCCATTCTTTATCTGGTGTCCAGCATGTGGTTAGTACAAAGGGAACAGTCAACCTTTGTCATGTGCTGCCTGTACCCCCCTCTTGGGGTGCCCAAATGACACGGGCCAGCCTCCTGCCCACAGCACGGGATCCCTCCCATTGACCTCCTTCACCTCAGGCTGTCATTTCCTTCTGAGGTGGCCCGTCCTTCACCCGGCAGTTCTGGTTGTCAGAATATGGCCAGCCCCTTCCTCTCTAAGGAGTTCACTCTGGCTCAGGGATATTACCTTTTCTTTGGGGGTAATGGAGTGAAGAGGGTGACAGATATTACCAGTCAGGGCTGAATTACTCCTGGGGACAATGGGGCATTTGCTTAGTGACCTGTGGTCTAGAATGTAATTTCCCAAATGGAGGGAGTGTGCAGCGGTGGCCTCAAAAATCTCGTAAGTGCCTATCTTCTTTTGAAGAGTCACACCAGTACCTGGCCTGGGGAAATGGACCCTGTCTTTTCTGCCTGTCCCCACTGCCCATCTCCATCCAGGCCTCCATCACATTAAAACAGCTCCCTAAACCCTCCCATTGACATCTAGGCTGTGTTACTGCATAAACATCTCCAACAGCTCCCCTCTCTACCTTAAAGTAGGATCAAGCCGCCTCAAGCCTGGCTCCTAGGCCTGTCACAGTCACCCCCCTACCTGTCCCTCCCGCCTCATCCTCAGCTCCCACCCTGAGTTCTAGCCACATGGGTCTGACCATGCCCAAACCAGACCGGACGTTCTGGGCAATTCTCTTCATGACCTGGCAAGCCTCACCCCTTTCTCTACCAGGCAGACTCCCTCTCAGATCCAAGCCAGCTCCAGTGTCATCACGTTGTGTGGACTTCTCCACTCTCCCCTGCCTCCTCTGTCCCCAGTGAGCTGGAATTAAGTCAGGCCCAGTCCCAGCCGTGGCACCCCTTCTTCATATGATAGCACTCATGACAACATGTGAGTTTTCTGTGTGTTTCTCCTCTCTGGGGTAGGGGGTCTGCAGGGCAGGAGCAAGTGTCTTTGTCACCTTTGGTAAAGAAGTGTCTTTAAATGAAAGGCAAAGTGGCAGAGGAGAGAGGGCTTTGGAGTCAGATGCACCTGGGATCAAACTATTTCTCTATGACAAGATAAATAATCTTCCAAAACTTTGGTTTCTTATCAGTAAAGTGGGAAGTGTGGTAATAATGAGAACCAGAAACCAGAGTCATTGCTCCAATGGGAGCTGCTGTCATTATTGCCATCCCAGCACCTGCACACAGTAGGTATACTGCACACATTCATGGAGTAGACGTCCCTGACCCAGGGGACTTTGTGTGTCCTCCCCTGAGGTCCTGGCTCTGCTTGTTCCCATGACAGCCTGCTGGGCACTGGAGTCGTCAGTGGCACCAGCTGTGCTGCCTCTCCCTGGCTCTTCTCCTGCCCTGGCCTCAGAGCAGGTAGCACAACTCACTTCTCTGCCTCATCGGATCCTCTTGACTTCAACAAAAACTAGAGACTTAGTTCTCATACCGCCTTTGTATTATCAAGGCAACTTAACAATGAAACAAAACCAAACGTTCTCTGTTATCCCGTTTGCTGGGTTCCATGTGTTCCAAATGGCCTTGCCTCACCTCCCTCCCTAGCCCTTAGAGCTACAGTAATGGGTTCCATTTTAGCTAAAGAAGCAGAGCTATGAGATTTTCCCTTGTGTCTCTGGGAACCTCACAATCCTCTGCCTCTTGAAATGACTTATTTCAGTTATGGAAGACAGGGGTGAAGGATGACAGTCAGTGCTCTTTGGGAGTAGGGTACCCATGGATGTAGGGGGTTTGCTAACCTTGTCGTCGTCACCACAGTGATAGCTCACTGGGTAGCACTTTACAGTTTAGAAAGCATTTTCTTATATGTTTTTATGTTAAGTCTAATGATCTCTTTGTGAAACAGGAAGGGTGGGTACTTTCTCTTTTTTCCTTTACTCCTCATATCACCATCATCACCATCACCACCCTCATCATCATCCCCACTGCCATCACCATCACCACCTGCACCATCAGCACCACCACTATTGTCATCACCACCTCTACCGTGAGGACCATCACCACCTCCATCACCATCACCACTACCACCACCATCATCACTCCATCACCACCTGCACCATGATCACCACCATCACCAATACCACCTCTGCCACCGTCATCACCACTGCCATCACCATCACCACCTGCACCCTGATTACCATTACCACCTGTACCATCAATATTACCAACAGTATTATCATCACCATTGCCATCACCATCACTACCTGCACCATGATCACCTCACCACCATCATCACCATCACCACCTGAACCATCATCACCACTATCATCATCATCACCACCCGCACCCTGACCACCATTTCCACCTGTACCATAGTTCACCTGTACCATTTCCACCTGTTGGTAATAGGATTACCAACACTATTATCTCACCATTGCCATCACCATCACTACCATTTACCATGATCACCTGACCACCATCATCACCATCACCACCTGCACCATCAGCACCACCATCACTGTTGTCATCACCACTGCCATCACCACCCCTACCATGGACACCATCACCACCACTACCACCACTACCACCATACCATTTCCTCCTCCTCCACCACAGCTGCCATTAACACCTGAGTCTGAGCCTGGATGCTTTAGTTATAATATTAATAGTAACTCTGCATGATGAATTAAAAATATTATCTCCATTATATACATGAAGAAACTTATCAAAGAGATTTAGTAATTTTCCATAAAGTCCTGCATTTAGTAGGCAATAGAGCCAGGACTCTAAGTTTAATGACTTTATTTGTGGTCATAGTGATAGATGGACCCCACCACTCAGCCCTCAACCACCCCAGGGCCCATTTACTTGGCACCACTGTGAGACTAGAAGCGCATGGAGATTTGTTGGGGCTACACTTAATGATTTTTGTTGAAACCCAGCAACGTGAAACAAGAGCTTGAGCTGCACAGCCTGCTTGACCCAGGGCACTCTGTATTCCCACTGACAGTGTGAGACATGTGGCTGAAGATGCTGGCTAGAGTATGGACCCTTGCACTCTCTTCCTACTCCTAATCAAACCTGGTCACTATTTGTGAGGAGTACTGTGGCCAAAAACCAACCACTAATCTAACCCAATGGAGGCCAGTTTTTCTCCTCCATCCATTGGCTATGGAAGGGACATGTGACCCAAACCTGGCCAGTGTGACATGAAGGTAAATGATCTGGAATACTTCTAGAAGATTCCTCATTGATTAAAAGAGGGAGAAAGACATACATTCAAAAAAGCACTATAATCCCTTCTTTAGCTGGACAGGCTCGTGTCTGTATGTGAAGCCTGAAACCATGGCAAACATCTGGGATCACGAGGACTACTAGTTGAGGACAAGAGCGACGTGCTGATGGTGGCAGAGAGAAAAGGTGAAAAGAACTGGAGTCCTGGATAAAGTCATTGAACCAGCAAATTGATTTAACTAACTTTGGTGTCACCCTAACTTGAGACCTATTTTATGTGAGATAAAATTTCCTTATTGTAGAAATCATTTCAAGCTGAGTTTTCAAGTACTTGCCTCTGAAGATCCCCTTACTGATAGGCTCTATTTGCTGTCTACAAGTCACTCCTCTTTCAGCCTCTTTATCCCACTGCCCTTCCATGCTTCCACCCCTTCTCAGCCTTTTGGGCACATTAGAACTGAGCTTAGCCTCACCCAGCCGGGAGAGGCGAGAGCTCGTAAACACGAAGACAAACGCTCCTCTGTCTCCTGGTTAGCTCTCAGCCTGTGTGTGAGATGCTTATTTCAGATTATGGTCTCAGACTAGATCTAGCCAGCTCAGCCCAAATCCCCATCAGAGGGTAGCCCACGTAGTTCTGTACTTAGCCTTGTTTCAGCTCAGGGCTGTTGAGACAAAGGATGCGGCTGCGTGAGGCAGTAACATTACAGTCCTGAAAGAGATTGGATAGAGAGGCACAGAGGATCCCCTTCAACATCCCAGCACCAGAAGCCTGGAGATAGAAGATGTGGATGCAGACCTGGCATTTCTCTCTCTAGTGTGCATTTTCCCCACCTCAGAGGATAAAGAAATCTCTGAGCAAGGAACTTTCCAGAACATCACTTTTATCATGCCATATCCCTCCTCAGGAACCTAAAGGGATTCTTTACTCCTAGCTGATTAGGCACCAGTTTTTCTGCTTGAACTTTTCCCTTCCCACATATGTTACCTTGTCTTATCCTAACACCAACCACTTGAGTTAAGAAATGACTTTCCTATATGCCTAGTTCCATTCCAGCCTCTGTGGCTCCTAGCCTGGCATATTCTTACTTCCTCTGTGCTCAAATGGATTCCTCCTCCCAGTAGAGAGTTCCTTTGACTTCTTGAAGGCTTTCAATCTCCTTTTTCTGTGGGTCCTATAGCCTTAGGGGAAGTCATTTGGAATTTTTACCTCTGGCTTTATGGCATGTTTTAAACATCCTTAGATTGTGGCAAGTGTCCTGGATGTCTTTTCCCCATCAGGAGTGTGAGTGCCCAATTTCCCTCTGTCCCCCACTGTGCCTTATACAGGGCCAGGAACTGGAGGCTCAGAGATCCTTCCAGTACTGAGTCCAAAGGACACCTAGAAGATATCAAGGTTGATTTTGAAGTCTTGGCCTCTTTCACACAACTGCACTTTTTGCTTTACAATGTGCTTTCACATCTTCCTCTTACCTGCTCCCCAGACAGCCCTGTGCGTCCGCAGGCCATCTGTCACCCAGCCCTTGGTGTGCAGCTCCTGGGGTAGAAAGGAGGGGCTCTTTCCCAGCAGCAGACTTACCATCTGCCCCCATAAAGACACGTGACATTGTCACTATGAAGAACATATACAGAGGGGCCCACCTTGAAGGGCACGGAGACTAAGGACTGAGATAAAGGGTATCAGACTTCACCCTGAAGACTGAGTAAAGGGTATCAGACTTCACCCTGTCCTCCTCGGGCTCACAGTCAGGTCAGAAAGCAGGAAGAATGTGCCTGATAGGGAGGAATTCTATCATAGGGTCACATTTACTACCTACTAATGACTCCTGCAGGTAGGAAGCAAATTAAGAAGCAGATTAAGGGGTGCCTCAGTGGCTCAGTGGGTTGAAGCCTCTGCCTTCGGCTCAGGTCATGATCTCAGGGTCCTGGGATTGAGCCCCGCATTGGGCTCTCTGCTCAGCAGGGAGCCTGCTTCCCCCTCTCCCTCTGCCTGCCTCTCTGCCTACTTGTGATCTCTGCCTGCCAAATAAATAAATAAAATCTTAAAAAAAAAAGAAGCAGATTAAGAACTTGGAGAAAAGTCAGATTTCCAAGGACTGGAGGTGAGCATAGATGGTGTGAGCTGGGCCTGAGTGCTGAGCCTGGGTGCAGTGAGGTGATTTCCATATGGGAAGTGTAAGTTCCCACAGAGACACAGGAGAAGACCGTTTTTGCTACAGAGTTTGCACTGTGGGAGACAAGGTTGGAGAGACAGTTAGGGTCTAAATTAAAGCAGGTCTCAAGTGACAGGAGAGAGTTTATACTCCATATGAGGGAGCTGTCCCTGGGATTTAAGATCCATGGAATTAAAGGTCTATGGTGACTTGGACTGATGATGATTTGTGATCAAGGGGTGATGTGTGCCGAGATACATTTTACATAGACAAATATGGAAAGCAGTCCCCAGACAGACTAGACTGAAGTTGGGAGACCCTGCAGCAGTCCAGGAAGGAGGTGACGACAACCTGAACCAGAGAAGGATAGAGCAGTGGGACCGGAAAGGCAGGGACAGGTTCAGGAAACACTAGGACTGCAGTGGACTGCAAGGAGACCATCATGCATGATGACCTCAAACTTCGCATTCAGAATGATGGGAAGAAGAAGCGTCATGAGCGGAGTCCCGATCAGGAGCTGGCGGGGGCTAGTAGAGTAACTTGGGTGTGCCACCCAAGCTCTCTGGGCTGGGGTGTCTTTTTCTACCAAATGCGAAGTCTGGCCAGATAAACTGCACTCCCCTTCCTGCCGCGGCTTGGAGGCCACCCAACATAATGGGAATTCCATGGCACCGGCAAATCTGAGTTTAAATTTCAGATCTCCCACAAGGATTGCACCTTAGCCAAACTGTTTAAATGTCACATGCGTCCACTTTCTTAGCTATAAAATGGAGATGGTATCTTCCTATCGAGACTCTTTAAGGACTGAGGGGAAAATGTGCACTAGCACGTTAAACAGGAAATACTTAAGAAATGTCCTCCCTGTGCCTACTCCTCCCCCACCTGCCATGGTTCTAGAATCCCATGGTATCTGAGATGTCACATAGACATGACGAGGAGAAGCAATAACATCCAAGTGAAAATGCGTGCAGGGCCTCGGAGACAATGCTGGGTCAGAGTTGAAGGCATGGGTTCGAGAAACCACGTTGGTAGATAAAGCTGTGATAGTTACACACAGTCCGTGGTCGAAGAACAGGGCGAAGTGGATGGTAACAGAGGTGAAATGTTCAGGAAGGGGATGCTGGCAAGGGGGCAGCACAGACAGGCGTTGATCAAGGCCAGCATCATTTTGGCCATGTTCACGTATGTTTAGTATTGTTTACTTACTACTTCTGCTTGAATCAACTGGCTTTTTTCATACAGACATTTACGAAGGCAATTTTTTTTTTTTAACTAGAAGTATCCATGCTACCATCTAAGCTGACAGTAGAAAGAACTGCTAAAGGGTTTGTCCATGTACTACCTAAAATCATCTTACATGCCAGCCAGGACACATGCCACATTTAAGGAAACACTGTGTTCGAGAACTGTCCCTTGAAAGGATTGGACTGACTCCATGTGGCTTCAGAAGAGAAGACTCATTGGGAGACGTGACAGGGAGGCCGATTTTGTCTCCTAGGAGAACTCAGTAGAGCTGGTGTTCTCCAGTGGGAAGGGTTGTGTTGGGGCAGTCACCTGCGGGTGTGCCTTCAGGGACAAAGCCTCACCCATCTCCTCCAAGGTCCCTCTAATGACTAATGGTACTTAATACCATGAGGTGCCCTCACATCCATGAGCGAGAAGGAAGCAAAGGAAGCGAGTGAATGAACGGACGCATGGGTGGGTGAGGGACGCGTGGAGGTAGAGAAGGGCTATCTTTCATGCAGGCACGGGTCCAAGGGAAGCACAGTGCTTCTGCTGTTTTGCCTAGCCCCTCTCCGTACCATGCACCTGGGCTTGCCTGGGCCTGAGGCTGCCCTGGCTCTCGTAGCCCCACAAGTGCATCACCCCAAGGGGACCAGCTCTGCCTGTGTGTCCGCCAGATTTTCTGTCTCAGCGTCTCAGCCTACTTCCTGTGCTGAGACAGGCAAGTGGCACCCTCAATCCAGGCTCCTTACAAACCGACGGGCAAGGACATGAATGCCCACCAGTGGCAGCTCAGCCACACTTCCCATATGGTGCAGAGATATTAGCATGGACATCAGTTTTGGGGAACAAGATCCATGCTATGGCAGCCAGTGCAGCTGCTGGGCAACCAGATCCTCCCTGCTCAAGTGGACTCAGGCTCCTGTCCCAAAGGGAATACTCCCCTCACCCAACCTCTGTTTCTGCTTTTTTTGCCCCCTTCATGCTCTGGTTCCTTCCTGGTGGCTGGCCCAGAAGGCTTGGGAGGATCATCAAGCTTTGTGGTGTGCAGAACGCATCTGAGCACAAAACATCAGGCTGGAGGGAACCTGGAAGCTTTGGGGGCCCACTGCCTTCTTGTCCAGATCAGGACAGTAAGGCACAAAGAGGGTAAGGACTTGCCCAAAGCCACGAAGTTGTGTCATACAGACAACAGGGTAATAACTCCCATTTGCATGATTTTTTTTTAAAAAGTTCATTGCACCTCTGCCCTTTCTGATCTCCAGCATCTACACTCCACAGCACTTCCAAAAGGACTGGACAGTGGTGGGAGGCGCACGTGCGGGGAATCTCCTGCCCTGTGCTGGGGTGAACTGTGAGCATGCCCTCGTTCCTCCATCGGATTACAGTGCTGGAGGTCAGGGCCTAGGCTGCCTCTGTGTATCAGCCCGCCCAAACCAAGGGCAAAATTTTGATTGCAGAGCAATAAGGCCTTGACCTGCCACCGACCACCATGATTCCTGCGCACATCACTTTACCTTCTGGGCCTCGGTCTCTTCAGCTGTCATACGGAAATGATAAAACCTACCTCACGGGGATGTGGTGGATTGGAAATAAAAACACATAAATATTTATTAAGGCCTTTTGTAGTTGTCGAAGTGTTGTACCAGTATGACTAGAAATAGAGGAGTATTTACTAGAAAAAGGAGCCAAACAGAAACAACAAAGACCTAACATGTGAATTGAGCAGGAAGAAGCCCTGGGTTCTCATGGAAGACTGGAGTGGCCCAGGAGGGGATCAAGAACGGGCTCTCCGAGGGGTCCTGGAGTGGGGCCGCCTCCCCACTCTCGTGCGGACTCAGCTCTGGCTTCCCTTGGATGTCTGATATCCTCAGACACTTGCTCCCCATGGTACAGACTGCGGGGTCATGGGTGAGAGTTACAGACTCATAGGGCAGAAACCGAACCCCACAACACTGGACACCCTTCCCCGGGTGACTAGGGCAGGTCTTCCGGGTCGGCCATCAGGATCCTGCAGACTCTGATGACACCCAGGGCCACGGAAGGTCCCGGACAGCAATGATGCAAAGCTATGGTCTCTGCCCTCTGCTCTGTGGGTGCCATCGGCCCACCTCCTGCCCTGGGAAGTCTGTGGGTTCGCCCCTGATGTCTGTGCCTGTCTCCCTGAGGACCACATGCCTCTCCAAAGGGGTTCGCTTGCTTCTCCTCCAACTTGTGCTGGGCTTCTCAAGCATGAACTTTTCCCGGAAACAGGCTGATGCCTCTACCAAAGGCAGAACTGATTTAAAAAGTGTTTCCTGCAAACTGCAAACAGTCATAATTTTGGCTTTTGGGGGGGGTGTCTCCTTTCCCTTATAAAAACGGGTCTGTTCTCCTTGCTGATCAGTTCAATGATCATGATATAAACCAGAGAGCTAAACCAGGGGCATGCCCGGAGAGGGGAGTTGTGGTAATAGTGATTCATGGTCTGCTCCTCTGGGGACCTCTGCAGGGGTATGATGGGTTTGAGCTGTCTCCCTGATGAGGTCAGATTTTGTGATATGTGACAAGGGGATCTTGGGCTCCAGAATGCCATGAGCCACGATGCTTGGGGTCCCTGGGCTCACCCTGACTTTCACTGGGCCCTGAGGAAAATGGCTCACGGCCCAGCAGTGCAATGGTGCTTGCTAGTCTGGCCTGTTGGCGGGGTTCCCCTTGTCCTTTAGTGGCCGCCAAATGAGGTTCCGGGATCTGAATGCCTCACAAGTGGGCCAAACTCTTGGCTCCCAGTTCCTGTCCCTGCCAGGGCCTGGGGGTAATACTCTCCAGACATGATGTCCCAACCACCCCGGGAGGTAGGGACCATCACTGTCCTTGTTCTACGGGCTGGAGCCATGGTCTGCCCCACCAAGCTGACCATGTTTCTATGACCTCTCAGTGTATAGCAACACATTTGGATCCCCGGATTCCACGTCCCCTCTTACTGTTTCCTGTCTCTGGGAACACAGCAAGGGCAACGAGTAAGCTCGTGCCAGTGACAGCCCTGACCTGGAAGTCAGAAATCTTGGGTTCTAATTTTAGTTTCTCCGTCATCAAGCTGGGTGACCTTGGTCGGCCACACAGCCTCTGTGAACAGGATTTTCCTCATCTACACAAGGAGGAGGCCAGGTTTTATCTGTGGATCACCAGCGTTGGCTCTCTGATGGCTCCCTAGAAACATCCTGGGCACCGGTTAAAAACACAGCCTCCCAGGCCTCCGTCACAGATCTGCTGAGCCAGAATATTTAGGGAAGGGCCTGGGAATCTGGGTTTCTAGTGGGCTTCCCAGCTTCTGGAATGTGCCCAAGCTGGGGACTGCAGGTCTGCGTGGTTTCTGTGGCTCCTTTTAGCTACAGGATTCTCAGACATTTCTGCCTCCTGAGAGCGAAGTGGCTCTGTGGAGACAATCTGGACCTGTCCGTCTGATGGGAGGTGTGGACCTAGGCCTGCAGCTGCACACATGGAGGGACGTGTGGCTTCTGAAGAGGTATCAGAGGCCAGGGACAGCACTGGAGCACCAGGTGATGCCGAGTCAGCGGCTGGTATGTTCCCAGGCTGGGAAGCTCAGCAGAAAAGGAAGGCTGAGGGGCGGGAGGGCACTCAGGCCTGCTATCTGCCATCAGCCTGTGGTGATGGAGTTCCCCATGCCCAGCTGTGTGGCAGAGCTGTGGGGAATGCACGGGAAGGCCTTTCTGTATTCCTGAGGAAATACCAGCTATACAACCAGATCCCCACTGTAAGTAGGAAGGAGTATACAGGGGAAGGAGAGGAAGTCGTGTTAACTGAGTACTTGCTATATGCAACACTGGGTCTCACACGTGCGGGGCCCCGAGGATCCAAGAGCTACGGGGACCCTCCCTGGGCTGAGTAGGGAAAGAGCAGGTGAGGGAAGCAAAGCCAAGGTAAGTGTGAGGGAGAATAGGTCTACGGATTCCCACAAACTGTCCTGGGAACTAGCTGGAAGGGTATATGAGACCACGTATCAAGGTGTCTGGACTCTGTTCCTTTTAACTATTCATAGGTCCTCAGGCAAGACACCGAGGGTCTCTGGATTTGAGTTAGAAATAAGAAGATCTATCCTGCTAACTCATGGGATGAAATAAAACATAGTGGGTCTGTAGAAAGTTAGGATCACTGCTGAAGTCTCAGGCCTTAGCACATACAGCCTCCTCTCTCACTCCACACACCTCCCTCACGAAAGTTGGTCTGGACACCCAGGCACATGGAAACCCGTCTTCCATTAGCCAAGATGGGCTAGCCAGGTGCTGCTGGGCTCTTGGAGCTGGGAATACTGTGACCTTCCTGGGAGCTAGCAGAGGAATGGTATCTACCAAACAGCTCCCAGCATCTCTTGCAAACTTCTGAACTTGACACACAAAGCAGTCTCCTGGGCCTCTACTCCACTATGCTGGCATTCTTACAAGACGAGAAAAAGACACACACAGGAAGAAGGCCACGTGACAACAGAGGCTAAGTTTCAGGTGATGCATCTAGAAACCAAGGAATGCCAAGAGTTGCTGGCAACACCAGAAGCTAAAAGAAAGGTTTGGAACAGCTTCTCCCCCTAGAGAACAACCCTACCAACACCTTGAGTTTGGGCTCCTGGCTTCCATAACTCTGAATGAATACATTTCTATTGCTTTAAGCCACGATGTTGAAGTACTTTGCTACACAGCTACTGCCTGTGATGCTCCCAGCTTCGTCTTCCCACAGAACTGACACGGCGAGGCACGGACACGGGGTCAGCTTCCACCCTGCTGGCCTCCTGACAGACCACCCACAGCCAAGTCGCCCCCCAGAGTACTTAGATGTGCTCTGTTTCCTCAATAGTGCCTCTAGTGACATGTCCAGCCACTTAGGGGCATCCCATTGGGTTGGGAGTTCACTGGGATGATAGGGATCAGAGCACAGAGGTGGAGGGCCCCCAGGTTAGACGCCCCTTTCAGGGAGAGCAACGCTGGACTCTGACCCAACTCCATTCTTCTTCTACTGACCCACCAACCAGCTACTAGTGGGGACACTTAAACATCAGTGGAGTGTCTTCCAGGGGCTGCACACTGTGGGGCACCTAGAGCCAGGGAAGACTTCACCCTCAGGGAGGTGGCAGTCTAGGTTGGTAGGACTAATATCTGGAAAAAAAAAAATCAATCACCAAGTGTGTGATGCAGAAGGCAAATGCCACAGCTGGCCTCATCTGCCAGGGAGGCTTCTTGGAGGAGGTGGCCAGTGCCCTGAGCACTGGGGAAAGGGTAGAATGGAAAGTGGGGAGGACAGGGAAGGTTGTGGGGGTGGAATCCAAGGTCAGGAGACAAGCCACTCAAGCACAAGGCATCTGACCATCAGGCTAAAGCAGAGTTCTGCAGGGGACAATGGCACAGAGGCTGAAAAGGCTGGAATGGCCTGATCAGGGAGGGTTTCACCTGTCAGGGAAAGGAACCTGGGCTGTGTTCTGCAGGCAGTGTTGAACCAATAATGCCTCAGTGAATCTTATGAAAGCACTTTTCAAGTAGAATTGAAACAGATTTTCAATTTCCAAGCAAGCAATGTAAGATAGCCTTTCCTTTGAAAGTGTTTTCTCAGCTTGAAAGCTCTGAAGTCATGGGGCTGAATGTTTGATCTGATAAGGGCTCACTAATACCGTATAAACATTCCAAAGCTGACATCATTTGGCCTCACAAAATGCTAGCCATTCCAGGCCTAGCCAAGACCACACCTCCACCGGGAGCCTTCCTTGATTGTGTGGCTCAGCAGTGAGCCCCCTCTCTCTTCTGTGAATTCTTTTGTCTTAATCAGCTGTGTGGTGCTTCCTGGGCTCTTGTCAAGATTTCACAGATCAGTAAAATAGCAAGACCAAAAAGATGTTAGGGACAGACTTGAGTTGCCAACTTTTCATTCTGCCAAGTAGAAATATTAAAAATAACAATGGCCATTTATTCCCTCTTTTGTTTTATAAAAGGAAGGAGAAACAAGCCCAGAATGAAGAGCAGTTGGCCGCCCCCCCGGCACCCCCCCTTAACACATCCACTCACGTAGCCCTCTGCTTATTTTTCTCCTCTAACTGCAGGCCTGTAAATCTTCATTGTGGACTGGCACAGGCCTGCACACTGGCATTTGGGAAACTTCAGTCCTTCCCATTCTCGAGCTCATGGCGTACTTCCCATGTCCTTCCCAATAAGAAGTTCTTTTACTCAAATCCTCTAGGATTTGGCGCCAGCTGATCAATCTGTGGAAGCTGGCAAAAATGGCCATGATATTTTGTCACTCTTCCCATCAAGAATCATATTCTTAACTGTAGTGAACAAACTGAGAGATGTTGGAGGGGAGATAGGTGTGGGAATGGGGTCCCTGGGTGATGGACATCAAGGAGGGCATGGGATGGAATGGGCACTGGGTGTTATATGCAACTGATGAATCACTGAACTCTACCTCTGACATTAATAATACACTACATGTTAATCACATTGAATTAAAAAAAATGAATCATAGTCTTCCTACCTCTTGAATCTGTGCTGACTTTGTCACCTGCTCTGACCAATAGGAAGGACGATGCAGAAAGAGCACAGAGGTATCCCAGCCATCCCAGCCAAGGCCAGGATGAACAGGCCAGCTCTAGTGACCCAGCAGCTGGCCACATACACTTGAGCAAACCCAACTAAGGTCAGTGGACCCCTGCTGGGTCTGGAAGAACTGCTCAACTGGGTCTAATCCAAATCATGAACCTGCAGAAATGTGAGCTACATAAACGGGGTTTGTTTAAGGTCACGAAGCAGTGGGATAGTTTGTTACACAGCACAAGCTTGCTGACACATCACCTCTCCCACAACAATCTGCACGGGCCTTCTCTACCCTCTGTTGCTTTTAATATAATTTGAGCTTTTCTGTTTCTAAAAATTTGCCTACGCTCTTCCCCCAGACCTGAAATATCTGCCCACTTTCTCCTCTGATTTGCCTATTCTTAAAGACTCAGGTCAATGGCCTGTTCTTTAAATAGCTCTCAGAAAGGTGGCACTCACTGCCCGTGTGTCTTCCTTGGCCTTTAATCACCTAGTCACCACCCTGCAGCATGTCTTGCACACTGTAATCAATTATTTCTGATAATGTTGACTTCACGTGGGTTTGTTACATCTTGCCTTCTCTAGTAAGTTGCCTGTCCCTCATGGAGGATTCAGCTTTTAACCCAATATCTTGCATAGAACAGGCATACTTATTGCTCATTGACTGATGAGATTTGGAAATTCGATAAAAATAACTGTGTCGCATCAGTTCTCACCAATGTACCTTCCACCCAGCTCTGAGCTCTATCCTGGATCCTCATGCTTTTCCATGGAATCTGAGCTCATTTTTCAGTCCCACCACAAATGCTTTCTAGAACGTAGGGAATGGTTACCTGTCCCCCTATACTAACACCATGAAAGTCAGAGAGGCACACCCAAACCAAGGCAAGTAACCCCTCTTACCAAATTATTACTTGGCCTCCCAAGTCTTCCAGGACTTTCTGGAACCCTCTGGAAACTTCCCTTCTCATTCTTGTGACCTTTCATTTGTCCCAGGCCTGGGTGTTGGATAATCTGGGCTTCCTGTGCCTTTCAGCCTTCACTAAGGTCTTTAAAGTGAACTACAAAGCTTTGCAGGAGAAAAACAGATAAAAAGCTTAGCATTGCAAATGAGGAGAGCATTAAGCCCAGGCTGGAAATGAGGTAAGTGCATTCAAAAAAGCAAGAGCTGGGAAGACTGGCTGCTAAAGGTTAAACGGTGAAGGTAAAGGCCAAGGTTTCTTGCTCTCCTAGTTTAATCTTCTGGATTGGTTTTCTCAAATGGCTCATAACCAAGTCGGCAACAGGCTGTCCCACCTCCCTCACTTCACCTCCTGCCTTGCTCTGAGTTCCTGCCCCATGTTCCCATGCAGTCCCCTCATCTGAGTCCTTCTCTGTCTTACAATCTTGATCATTTTCTTTTCTTTTCTTTTCTTTTCTTTTCTTTTTTATTTTATTTTATTTTATTTTATTTTATTTTATTTTCCTTCCTTCCTTCCTTCCTTCCTTCCTTCCTTCCTTCTTTTTTAACATATAATGTATCATTTGTCCCAGGGATACAGGTCTGTGAATCATCAGTCTTAACACAATTCACAGCACTCACCATAGCACATACCCTCCCCAGTGTCCATCACCCAGCCACCCTATCCCTATCACCCCCACCCCCAGCACCAGCAACCCTCAGACCATTTTTTATTTCCTTCTTCCTTTCCTTCCTCCCTCCCTTCCTTCCTCCCTCCCTCCCTTCCTTCCTTTTTTCTTTTTCTTTCTTTTTGAGAGAGAGAATTCCCAGAGCCAGCGAGGTTGGGGAGGGGGAGGGGCAGCAGAAGAGGGAGAGAATCTTAAGCAGGCTTCTTGCTGGGCAACCCAGGGCTGATCTCATGACCCTGGGATCATGACCTGAGCCAGAATCAAGAGTCAGGTGCTTAACCAACTGAGCCACCCTGGCACCCCTGATCATTTTCTTTTCTTTTTAAGATTTTACTTATTTATTTGACAGACAGAGATCACAAGCAGGCAGAGAGGCAGGCAGAGAGAGAGAGGAAGCAGGTTCCCCACTGAGCAGAGAGCCCGATGTGGGGCTCATCCCAGGACCCTGGGATCATGACCTGAGCCGAAGGCAGAGGCTTTAACCCACTGAGCCACCCAGGTGCCCCGATCATTTTATTTTCTAATAGCTTAGATAAAATATTTCATGTCAGAAATTTAAAGAGACTCTGAGGTGACAAAGGAAAATAAAAATGAGCACTATCCTACTTCTTAAGGTAACCATTGTCATCATTTGGGTAAGTGTGATCAATCTATTTCCTCAGTATGTGTATTTTTGTTTTCCAAAACTGTCATCACACTGTTCATATTATTTTATGACCTCTTGTATTTTTGCTTAACAAAAGGTTTTATTTTTTTAAAGAGTTTTTTTATTGATTTGACAGAGAGAGAGCACAAGTTGGGGGTGGGAGAGGGCGAGGGAGACAACAGACTCCTCGCTGAGTAGGGAGCCCAATGTGGGGCCCGATCCCAGGATTCTGGGATCATGACCTGAGCCGAAGGCAGACGCAACTGACTGAGCCACGCAGGTGGCCCTAACAAAAGATTTTAAAAAGCTTATACATGGTTCTATTTTGTCTTCAGTATCACTTTGAATATCTTTACAGCATGCTAGTAGCATGGATAGGTGTACTACAATTTATTTAGTCATTCTCTGTAGAATGCTTAAATTTGGTGCTGTAGGCTTCGACTCTCTCTGTAATGATTTGAGGCCTGTCCCTCTTTGGGGAGGTTGAGGGCCAGAGGCTTTGTTCAGCCCCTTACTGTACACCCCTCTTCCTCTGGGACTCTCCCCTTGATGCTCCTCCTTCCCTCCCATGGAGCAGATTACTCAGCTGCCCCTTGCTGTTGCCATACTCTGTCCCTGGAATACTCAAAGTCCTTCTTTCCATCTTGCTCACTATCCTTGCGGAAGTATCACGAAGACCCCTTCTATTCAGAGATGTCTCTTTCTCCTTTTGTGGATGAGCAGAAGAGCCTGCTATGAGGAAGGGAGCCAGTCTTTCCACTCATGAGAATACACATTTCCCCTGGAAATGCAGCTCTGGCTTCCAAGTGGGCCAGGGTCTTTGTCTCCACTCAGCACAATGGAGGAACTCACACCCACCTCTGTGTGAGCACACTCCATGCCTGAGCTTTCTGTGAAGTATCACATTCCTTTCCATCTCCCTGTCCCTAAGACGCCATTCAGTTGACCTATTTTTATCCAAGATGCCAAACATCCAAGAAAAAAGAAGAGATTCTGCCTCATGCTGGGTGAAAATGGCCCCATCCTTCTGTCTCCTGCCCTTAAGAATAGGCTGTTAGCTCTCTTTTGCTCTCCCTCTTCTCTGGCTTCCTGCCCTTCCTTCATTTTTTCTCTCCCCTCTGCCTCTCTAGCTTTTTTCTTATTCCCACCTATTCCCTCTATTCCCTTCTTTATCCCTCTCCCATTTTCCCTTCTCCACCTGAGGGATGGGCAGCTGTGCACATTCAGCATTCAATAAGTCCCACACGAGTTTAGCTAATTGAGGTATTTCTCACAAATTGTCTAAAATTTGCAGAGACCCACTGAAAATGGAAAAACACAGAACCACGAGCATCAGCCTGTGATACTGATGTTGCCATTAACGAAACACCAGACCCTGCTAGGTACGGATGGAGAAAAATTTTCCTGGCCAGTGTGAAACCACATAATGAGCATGAGCTATTAAAGAAACACTGACAGCTTATACAGACTTGCCTGGGAGGCGATTGAGAGGAGCAGGCATGGCTCACTCCCCTGGCCACTGTGAAGCCACAAGGACAGCAATGGCCTAAATAGCAGTCTTCACTCTGCTGTTCATATCCTTTGCTGGAATGATCTGAGATTGAGGAAGACGGAGCTTTGACTCCCAGCTAGAATTCTTTCAGTGCTACATGGGAAAAATGTCTTCTTAGGCCTGTCTTCATTTTTCCTTACTATTAAGCTTGCTGCTTCTGACTTGTGGTTATAAACCCCAACGTAGAGAGGGCAATGAATTTCAGGGTCAATTATAAACCCTGGGGTCACAGTACCTGAGAAGAATCCTAGTTAAGCCATTTACTAGCTGGTTACCACACACCACTAATGCTATTAGTATTACTACTGTTACCACCACCTCAACCATCTACCACCTTCCTTCAACTAACTTTATAATGCGTGTTCTAAATCCCAAGTGTCTTTCACAAATGATTTCCTTTAATCCTTACAATATCATGATACAAATATATTAGCCCTCCCTTAAAGATGGGGAAATGGAGATACTGTAAGATGAAGTCAAGTTTGCCAAACCATACAGATTGTAAATGCTACACCAAGTGTTCAGACCCAGGCAGTCCGAGCCCAGAGTGCCGTTACTTAGCCTTTCGTAGCTTTAATGTTTCCACTTACGTAATGAAGATGATGAAAGTAAAGCCTGTATCATGAGATTGTGGTTACATACATGAAGGTGTTCCATAAACTGTGGAGTAAACTACAGAGGTACTAGTTGGCATCGGTCCCAAAATAAAGCTTTCCTTTGGGGAGAGAAGCTTCTTATAAAATGATCGTAGTATCACATAATTTCAGGGTAGGAAGGGAGTTCCTATGTCATCTAGGAGAATTTCCCACTCGATGCAAGCTTAGATAGATTCATGAAATTGGAAGAGAACTTGCAAGGAACCTGGTTCAACATTAGCTAGAAGTGATCCACCCAAGATGGCGCAGGGAATTATGAGCAGAGTTGAGTGTAAACTCAGACCTCCTGGCATTTGACTCATGCTGATTCCATTGCCCCAGGGAGTGCTGCCCCTTCCCTTACTGCTCCTTTGGGAGATACTGCCGAGTGAGCACTGTGGCTTTACTTGCTGAGCCACAACAGGACCTCAGAATCCTTCTCAACAACAGTGCTCCAGGCAACTATCATCAATCCATCAGTGTTGACTTACAAGTTGACAATTCCATGCTCTCTGAACAATCTACAGGGTGACCATATAATTTATCTTTCAAACAAGGGCACTTTTGAGAGGGAAAGGGGGCATTATTAATAATTATGTGGTGACACAGGACAAAACAGGGATTATCTCAGGTGAACTAGAAACTATGGTTACCTTAATTACACCTCAGTGAATCTCCCAGAATATCCAAAATACTCTAACTCCTTATAGGGTAAAACTGCTAGGAAACGGACTTGAAAGAAGGCCTGTTGGGAGCATCTTCCTATGGGATGGTGGGGGATGTGAAGGGGAAAGGAAGATGCTCTTTTGGTAAGACAGGATGAAGGCCTACCTTAGGTTCCTACTTGTGTCTGCAGAAGAAACGCCACCAAAATGGGGTTATTTTCCCTCTATTCCACTGGCCTGGAAAATCTCATTACTTTCCCAGCTGAAAGCACTGGGTGCCTGTGAATGCTCCCCTCCTTCCTTCTTTTCTTTTTCTCCTCTTTATACTGAAAAATCGTTTCTATGGTAGTTTAATTAGCCAATTATGAATGTGTTTGGGTATCTTACAGAGGAAGAATCACTTTGTTTACTTGCTGGTAATTAAATGGGCTACATTTGATTTCTGTTTTGGGAGATTTATGGGCATTTTCTTTTTCTAGATGGTAAAATTGAAAAATTGAAGTCTAATTATTGATGGATTTCTCCAAGTAGAGAAATGTAGAATAGTATTTCATTCATTGCCAAGTTCACTGTGTCTTAGTATGGCCTTAACAATGGGAAGAGAATTATACTACTACTATAGACCATTAAAGACCAGTAAGGAGAGAGGAAAGGAAGATAGCAACATCCTTGGAGAGAGAAGCATGTCTTGCAGCAAGAAGGGATCCAACTGCTGAACTGCTTTAGTTGCTCTCTGTTGACTTTTCCTTCTCAAATCTTGACAATTCCTCTCAGATAACCTTTTTTTCCTCTGGTGAGCCCCATTTTTCCCTTAAAAAAAGAACTACGGTATTTAGTAGTTAACAATATTTCATATTGCTTCAAGGGTGGAAGATTTTAACCAGGCGTGGTGTCTTAATTTGCTCTATGACATTGACTAAATGAGTTTTTTTTCTTCTTGGCCCTTACATTTTTTCATTTTTGAGGCAAAGTTTCCAGAAGTTATCATACCATTGAGTTATCTGAGCAAATTATGCTATAAAAATGGTTGCAAAGCCAGTTAACACAGAAAACATACATGTTTTATAAATACTTATAAGATCCCTGTTAAGTGTTGTGGTAAGCATTAACTTTTCTGACCCTTTGAGTAAGGGGTATGAAAAAAATAATCTGATAATTTTATTTAAAGGGCAAATAAAACTGACTTCTTGGGACTTTAGTTCAGCTTATTCACCAGATCCAGTTAACTTTTTGGCTATTACACCATTTTATTTTATTTTATTTTACTTATTTTTATTTTTTATTAAGATTTAAAAAAACTTATCTATTTTGGAGAAGAGAGGAGGGGCAGAGAGAGATAAAGACGCAGAAAATCTCAATCAGACTCCATGCTAAGCATGGAGCCTGACACAGGGCTTCATCCCACGGCCCTGAGATCATGACCTGAGCTGAAATTGAGTCAGACGCCTAACCGACTGAGCCACCCAGGTGTCCCACTACTACATCATTTTAAATTTACTTCACAGATCTGGCTGAAATAAGAGTAAGATTCCTCCAATTAAATAAGAGAAGGGACTAGGGTTTTAGTACACCCAATAGCACATACCTGCCCCCAGATTTGCACAAAGGGCTTCAAGTACGAAATGTCATTTAATCCTCACAACAACTGTAAGAAATGGGTATATTTTCTCCATAAGGAAACTGGGCTCCAGGAGTCTTGCGATTTGGGGAGCCAGGACTTGAGAGTCTAGCTCTACCTGTTACCTACACCTTGGTTCTGTCCAGCACTTCAGGCAAAGGTGCAGCATTGAACAGATTGTGTCTAACTCCTGTCTCTATGTTTCAAAGTTCATAAGGATGTTCTAGAAACCTTGCTTAAAGACACACTGAAAAATCACATTCACTCATTTACGGGACACACTTAAAGGGACACACACTTACAGGGACTTAGGTAATTTGGTCCGCCTCTCACTTTGGCCCAACCCACACCTGCTTCAGGACAGAGACAACTAAGTGCGTCTTTAGGGAGAAGCCAGCCCAGGACTCGCAGCTCAGTGACAAGCAGCCTCTCCTTTGGCAGGACACCAGCTCTGTCTACTGAAGGTAGCCCCATCCACCTTGTGACCCCTCCCGCCACCTCAGCCATCTCCGTGGGGGAAAGACTGGCAGTGTCTCCCTGACCCAATCTCTCACAGGAATTAGTAGAGGCAGCTTGGAGGAAAGCGACTGCGCAGGGTGGAGGGCAGAGAAGCAGGGGAGGGGAGAAGAAGGAGATATAATTAGTGGGAGTGGTTCCATGTCCCTTTTGGGCTCTGTAGCTCTTAATCCTCTTGCATTGACTCTTCCTCTGCCACCCTTCCCCCCAACATGGTCACATACACACACCATTTTGCCTGATGCTGTCGTCCATGTCCAGCTGAGTTATCCGGGTTAGGGCTAAAATGCCATCACAAAGAAAAGCCTGGCAGTGCCCCAAGCGAGGCTTAATATATTCTGTGTAGACCAGGCTCAAGCATGTGGGAAACAGAGATGGTGGCGGAGGTCCCAGTACCCGCTGTGACACACTCAGAAGCCAGCTTCACCTCAGCACCAGCTGCCCTCTCTGTGATTTGGTTGAAGTTTGATTTCAGAGTCAAAATCTCTTAAGGGGAGAGGCAATGTACACCTCCGAGAACTCTATTCTCTTCCCTCATGTTGCTACTGCTATTAATGGAGGTCTCACCGCATGCCCTGGAGAATGGGCTTATGCCCCTCTCTGGGGGGACCATTCTCTAGACACCCACATCAGGACACATGGACCATCAAGTCTGAGTTTATTTATGGGGTCAGAAGATGCGACATCTGGACTGCATTGTAAAATCCTCAGCTCTGGGGTCCCCGGTTGTGCCTTACCAAATCTGGTTGGGTGTGATAAGCGGTTCATGGTAAATCTGGGGTGCTCAAAAGGAAAAACCCAGGACTGGGTTGAGAGGACTCAGTTTGGGGGAAGGCATTTGGCCTCTCTGGGCCTCAGTTTTCTCACCTGTAAAATGAACGCCCCTTCCCTTCTCCTCCGCCCAGGCTATGAAAAAGCACATGGAGAGTCGTGTGTGTGTTTATATGCATGTTTCAATAGGAGTCCATAGCTCTCAAGAGACCATCGGGCTCTGGGACTCCAGGAGGTGGTCTGAGGTCCCTCCCTAGTTCACTGGGCTCAGCGTGGCTGGCATCAGGCTGCAGACACCCACTTCTAGCAGCTTCCCAGCCAGCAGCCCAGGGGTGTTAGCAACTCTGTGCAGGCAAAGGTCAGCCTCACTGACTGGGCCCGCGTGCTCTTCAAAGCTCCATTTATTCACTGGAGGAGTGACCCTGGCTCCCCGTTCCTGTCTTTAAGGCAGATAACTGGGACATCCCACGGGAGCCTTTTCTTCTCTTCCCACCCACCTCCTCCTCTCCTCTGCCTCCCATTCTCTAGTCCTGCCTCCCCAACACTGCTCTGGCCTCCCTGGGCAGAAAGGTATGCTGTGGGCAAAGTTCGGTTTCATGGCTCTCCACCTGCCTCCCTTCAGGCCCACACCTTTGTCACTTTCTCTCTATTCTTAAAACCTGTTCCCTGGAAGGATCTGGTGTTAGTCATGTGTATATTACTGTAACAAAAAATCCTGAAGGCCTCAGTCCTTGGTGTGTCTGTATGTTTCTGTGTTCATATATGTCTGAAATGTGGAAGACTCTGACTGAGGGTAAAAGAAGGTCAGGTCCCTGGCCGTGGGGAGGTGGAGCACTTTGGGACCTTATCAGGGGTCCAACACCACAGGCCACAACACAGGCCAAACCCCAAGGGTTTGGGGGACCCCAGAGTCAGGAAAGGAATAGCCCCTTCAGTCTACAATACAGTAATAATTCCTTAAGTAACCTCAATTTCCTCTGGTATGTGTGAGCCCCACGAGGGCAAGAAGTGTTCCTGGTTTGGCTCACCACGGGTTCCCCGCCCACATGTCTGTGCCCATGTACGGGGGCTCATAGTGGGTACTTTCTGCATATGTGGCTTGAAGGCAGTCTGCCAGGAACACCATCCTTGCCATGCTGGTACCAGCCTGTCACCGTCTGGCGAGGCATGGTGGGGCGCAGGGAAGGGGGGCGGATGGGAACAGTGAAAAATCTCCTGCCCCAAGAACCTTCCAGCCGGTTTCCTGATTTCTCAGCATTCCCATCACTCACTTCTCAAGGGCCTTTTCAAGGAGATGTGATTTTTAACTGAATTAGAATGTTCTGCTACCTGGGAGGGATGATACATTAGCACGGATTAGTGTCTCTGATTAACAGCATCATTACCTCTCCTATCTCATCTGCCTGGACCCCCCTTGCAGCCAAGTCACACGTCGCCAGAAGACAGAGGAAGACACAGATCGGGGTTCCTCGCTCCAAAAGGCTCAATGGGGGACTATCAGCACTCATTTTTTGGGAAATCTTAAGAAAAAAAAAAAATGCTGGGCCCCACCCCCAGAAATGAATGGGGACTGGAGAGGAGTGTGAGGCACACGTGTCCGCACGTAGCTCAGAGAACTATTAGCCAGAGCTCAGACCCACCAGCCAGCCACAGGGGCCTGAGCCCGGCCATTGAGGGGCCCCGAAGTTTGGGCAAAGCTTGCCCTATTTTCAAGCTGCTCACCTCGGGAGACCTCTACATAGGACCAGCCTATACAACATTCATCACAGTGCTGAGTACATGGAGGCCCAGCTCGAGGAAGGCTCCAGGTCCAGGAAAAGGTCTCCACTGGAATGGCACGAGCTGAGTCCTCGGACCAACATCACATGCCTGAGGCCCAAAGCTTAGCATTTTATAGAAATGACCGTATACCATCCGAGGCGATTATCAGCATGCGTGCGCCCTGTGCGTCTGGAATGAGAGTTTTCAAAACAGGGAGATGGAGTCACTGATGTCAAAGGAGCATCCTTCATGGGAAGCCCAGCAGTGTGAGGAGTGTGAAGAACGCTGGATTTGGAACGAGGAGACCAGAGTTTGAGCCTGGCCCCTGCTCTGAATGGCTATGTGACCTCTGGTCCGTCCCTTAGTCTCTCTTATCCTCAGGATCCTCATTTGTGAAATTGATGCTGGTCACAGCCTTTTCTGAGGTGGTGATGAAGATGAAGATGAATGAAATCACGCATGTGGGCCTCACTCCAGCTGTCAGTGCCGAGTAGAAATGACCCGGCCAAGTTCTCAGTCCTCGTGGACAGCGCCCTGGTGCGATGAGAGGAGTCCCGACGGCCGGCAGCCAGACTCCTGCCTTGTCCTTGCTACTGGCCCCTGAGACCCCAGGCTCTGAAGGGGGACAGCCTGCTTCTGAATCAGGTGCTGTCACCTACTAGGGGTTTGACCTTGGCCAAGTTACATTAACACCATGCTTCAGTTTCCTCATCTGTACAATGGAGATAACAGTAGCTACCCCCAAGGGACTGTTATGGGGATTCAGTGTGTTAACATTTGTAAATATCCCCTCTCTCCTTCTTTATTCCCCAGATTTCTCTCCCTCCTTCCTTTCCAGCGGAGCTTCTCCAATGTGCCCGACACTGTTCCAGGCCCTGGGAACTTAGCAATGCACAAGGAAAGGTCCCTGCTCCCAAGAACTTGCATTCCGGTGGAGAGAGGACACTGAATGAGTGACAAATAAGATTTTTTTAATAGTACTAAGCTGTTATGAGGAAATTCATGGAGGCATGAAGGGAGGCCTCTGTGAGAAGGAGGCAATGAGCTAGGGCCCGAAGGGCAAAGAGGAGAAGACTCTGCATATATGGGGGTGTCCTGCCTCCTCAGAATCCTGAATTCAAGCTAGTCTGGGACGTGGTGCCCCTCTGGAAGGACCGAGAGGGAAAGCAGAGAGACAGAAGCAAGATGAGGCGCTGCCTGTGGACAGTGAGATCACTATGAGTGAGTGTCAGAGAAGACACCAGGTCCCAGCCTGGGGATTGGGATGCAGAGGAAGGTGGTCAGGGAAGTAGGGAGGAGAGGAAAGTGGGCAAAGGGAGAAGTAGAGAAGAAAAGTGTTACTATCTGGGGGGAGGGAGAGAAGGGAGCAACGGAAGACACAGCAGTGATGGAGAATGGCTAATTACACCTGCCAAACCACAGCCAGAGCACAGGTGCTCAGCCGTTACCACACGGGGCAGAGCCAGGGGCTCTGAGCTCAGAGGCCCAGGCTCAGTCCCCTGACAGCCGCCCTCCCATGACCATGGGGTTGATCAGATCAGAGGCGCTCAGGTTCCGGAGTCTGTCACAGGTTTTTGTTTCTTCTTGTGGTGATCTTGTTGTCGTTCCTGCTGCTATTATTGGCTTTTATTTCCACTCTCTGTGGGGCTTGCAGAAAATAGTGTAAAGCATTTCTACTTGGAAGAAAAGTGAACATTTCCTTTTCAGGATAGCAATTCGGGAGAGCAGCTCCCAGGACAGCAGGGAGACTGGCCAGGCCCCACAAGGGGCTGAGTAGTCAGGGTCACAGCCAGAGTCGAATCCAGAAATGTGGGTAGAAGAGGTTGATGGGACTCTCAGAGCATCAGCAGGCATGTGGGCAGGGACGCCCACCAGGGAAGAAAGAGGACGAAAGGCAAAAGATGAATAAAAATTGTTAGAGGAGAAAACTGAAAGATAAAAAGGAGGCTAAGATAGCAGAATAGCCAGGAAAACACATGAGAGCTCGAAGGTAAGCTGCAACACCTATGGGAGTCAGTTTACCACCCAGATGGACGCCCAGGGTGGAGGTTCCTGTAGCCACGCTCACAGAGCCCCAGCGGAGTCTGCCCAGCAGAAAGGGATGTGAGCATGCGTGGAACGGGAGCCCACAGTGCACACAGGTGTCACATCAAATGTGCCCTGCAGAAGAGCCTATGGGCATGAATCTGGCACATCTTGGTCCCACACCGCCTTCAGGAACCCACAGACCCCCTAACTGGATGGAGAAGAGGGCTGTTTTGGCTCCTCTGGGAAGAGCTGGCCATTTGCATACCATCTGTAGAGGAAGAAAGCCAGTGACCTGGGGCCTCTGCCCAACAGAAGCCAGGATCCCCTGCCGACATCTGAACGCCTTCTGGCTAGACGGTACACTTCCAGCCACCCTCAGTGAGAGAAGGGCGCAAGCAGCCTCTGCTCTGGGGTGAGTACCTTCCTCGTGTCCCTTCCTTCCCTTGTGGCTCTCTCTGACCCCGGGCTCCCAATGGCAGGGTCTGTGGGAATGGACTCCATGCGTCCGGCCAGGGTCACACGATGGCTGGTCCAGGCAGATCACTGGGCAAGTTCTGATCATTTCCACAGACATTTATTATAAGTTTATCATGTTCCAGGCACTATGCAGGCACCGGGGATCCACAGATGAAGAAGCAGTGGGCCCGGCCTGGAGACACCTAAGCCAGGAGAAGGCTCCAGACAGGGAAAGAGGCCATTTCAGTACAAGGCATGTGCTCAGGACCAGTTACACCTGGGAAGCTTGGAGGGCCCCTTTCCCCAACACTATCAAGACACAAAGGGCATTTTAGCCTCATTCTAGACTCGGGCTCTGTGTCTGTCCCTCACTGCATACCACAGAACATTTTCGGGTTTCTTTATCTCAGAACAACCATTAGCATCCCAAAGGATAGAGGTTTTCCTGGCCTATGAGGCCAGCAGGTTAGGAACCCTGGTCTAGTATCAGGATGTGAGCTGAACATGGCTAATATTCACACCTCCCTAGAGGAAAATCTGTATGGCTCTTCGCCTCCCTTCCGTCATCCGTACTCAGTCAGAATTCAGTCACCCATAAGAAGCTGGTATCTCTCCCAGAGCTTCCGTATGGCTTTGATCATCTCAGTAAAATTCCCATCCCCAAGTGCTGAATCATGAAGAAACCCGAGGGTCGTGTTGTCCCTTGAAAAGAAATGCTGAAAGGGGTGGAACGGGGGAGGTGAGGAGAACGAGATGAGAGAGCCAACTCGAGGGACAGCCATGTGCAGACACAGTAAGTCAGTGAGTCCCCATCCCAGTGAGCCTGGTGTCATCTCCGTCTTACAGAGAAGGAAGTGGAGGCTTAGAGAAATTTAGCAACTTGGCCACAGTCTCACGACAGATGACGGATGCAGGCCTTGAGTTTGGGCCTGGCTTCCTCTGAGTCCCATTATCCTTGCACACACCATGGCATGTCTCCCTCATGGGAGGCACTGCGCCAAGTCAGGGGGCACACGGCTGGGGGGTGATTTCGACATGCGTAGGACAGTCTCAGCTTTTGAGGAGATTATGATCCACCAGGAGAGGAAGTCATATATTCAGATAACGATAGAACAAGGTAGAATGCGGGAACACTGAGGAAGGGAAGGGGAGCTCATCTCCAGCTCAGGGGAGGGGAGGCTGCATGGAGGGGAGTGGTGTGTGGCAATACAGGCGGATGGCGACAGAGGGCCCTTTAGGTGAACAGAACATCGTGGACAGAGTCACAGAGGTGGGAAAGGGCATGGTGGTCTCAAGACCCGAGTGGCTGCGCTGTCGCCAGAAGCTGCCATACAAGGTCAAGCGGCAGTTCCGTAGGGTGCAGGAAGGGGTGGTGAGACGGTGGGCTTTAGGATGGCATAGAGGAACATTTTATCAGAGCTGTGTTGACACATGTCTGGTCCAATAAATTAACATTTCCATCTCAGCCGACTTCATTTGGCAGGAGCAATAAATTCAGATGGCAATTTAAGCGACGAAGGGGATGGGTACAGGAGGGCACGGGTTGGAAGGCGGGTGGGAGAGGCATTCACCGCGCATCAAGTGGCTGACGTTGCTTCAACCAGTCACTCATTCACCAAAAAAAGCCCTGGGTGGGCCCCAGAGATGACTGCTCTAATGAACATCTCTTTCTACCAGCCTCTTAGCTTACATTTTAAATTTCGCCTACAGTTTAATTTGTTAGATTTGGACAAAACAGCATGCTTTCGAAGCCTTTCCTCAGTGGTGCCTCCCCTTATTTATGCTACGATACTGTCATTAGAACAGGTAGGCTGGTGGGCCTCCAGCAGATGGGAGGGTCGTGGTACAGACGCTGTCTTCCCACAATCCCCCTTCTGATGTCAACAACCTGAAAATACATTAACTCCATCTTATAGACATCTGTTACATACCTACTTATTGACATATTGATCAAGATATTTATTTATCCCCTGGTTCAAGAAAAAGAGAGATGATTTATTGAGCACTTACTACAGACTAGAGATGACAGAATGATTTCCTTCCACGCAGCTCAGGGCTCTTTGTTCCGAGCCATGAGGCAGAATGACCGCAACCAGAGCCTCCTGGGCCTGGGTGTTTCCAGCCAGTGTGCCGCTGGTCTTTACGTCCTTGGTCTTTACGTCTTTCCCCTGTAGAGATCCTGTTCAAGCAGCCAGGTGTGCTGAACATCGCCCCTTGTTTCCAACATGTCCAAAGATACAAAGTACCTCATCGTGAGATTTGCTGCCTGACAAGTTTCTCCGAGGGAAACTTCCAAGAGGTTCCAGTGCCAAGTGGAGAAGCCCTGTCTAGAGTGTTTATTGTCTAAGGGACCAGCTGGTTGAGCACACATCACATTCCCCAGGTGCTTCTGTCTTAGCCCCTCTGTGGCTGCTCTTCCAGGACATTTTCTCAGACTCAATGACCAAGAACCAGGCTCATAGAACCTGGTCACCCCAATCTGTGCCCTGCTGTCTGTGGGGCCCTGGGGCATACTCTAGGGGAGGAATGCCACTGAGGCATGCAAGGACAAATGCCAGTGGAGTCAGTGTCTGTCTCCAGGATGCCAGGCTCTCATGGGGAGCTGTGTTAAGAGTAACTAGTACCTTCTCCTTCTTCTTGTCTAGACGACTGAGACTGACCTGGTGGGATCACCAGTGTTCCCTGGACTGGGTTAGACTAGGGTGAGTGGTAATGGTGCTGGGAAGTTAATGGGCTGTGGCTGCTCTGGCTGGTCAGATGTCCTCTGTCTGCCTGGAGCTTACCCTGCCTGTGAAGACTGCCCAGCTGCTGAGCTGGCCATGGGGGTACTGGTGTTAGATTTGGACAGCCTGAGCTCCGACCACGTCCTGAGGCAAAGACCCCGATCTGATGAGGGTGGGGGGTCACTGTCCAGTCCCCTGCAGCTGATGGCCAGAGAAGATGGTGAGCCTTTCCACTGGGCATCCCTACCACCCTCTCACCTTTCCTGGTATCTCTCCTTGTTGTGTGACCTTGGGGAAGGTACTTAACCTCTCTGAGCCTCAGTTTCCGAACTTGGAAAGTGAATAGTGGGAATAATCATCATAAAAAGATAATGACCATGTTTGCATTTCATAGTTGTATATGGTTTCGGTGAGATGTGTGTTGAACTAACGTCCATCCTAGTATGAGTACACAGGTGGCACTGTCTGTTGATCTGTTGAGTGGTCAGCGAGCACATCACTCTACTGTTATGTATTTATCACTCCTTGAATGTATAAAAAAAAAAATGAGGCTACTAAGAGCTCATTGATGGCAGGTACTATTACTCCAAGTGAGGAAAAAAACCTCCCAGAAGGTTGGTAACTTGCCTGAGGACCCTCAGAAGCTTAGCACCAGAGAGGCCATGAGAAGCCAGGTTCTCTGACTCCTGGCTCAGCCCACAACTTACAGACAATTTTCAGAAGTCAGTCTGGGCTGTCTCCTATGGCGGGTGTTTGCTTGGGGTCACAGCTAACTGCTGAGTTTGACAAGGGTGGGGGTCCAAATACCCCAAACACCCAAACACCCCTTGGGGACTTAGTCAGAAGCCGACTCCTGGACAGGCACACCGGATGTGTCAATACTTGCCTGAAGGCTGAACTAAGCTTGTAAGGGTCTACTAATTTTCTAGACTGGGCCTGTCTTCCCAGGAGGGGTTGAGGACTTCCTGGTAGGAGGTGCTCTGGGAGTTAAGCAGTAGGGCTGGGAGCTGTGGTGAGGGACAGAAGGGAAGGTTCTCCTCTTCATGAAGCTGCCCTTCCTGGGAACCTCTGTGGGTCACAGTGGCAGAAGTTTGACCAGCTCTGTGCAGCTGAGAGCACAGAGAGTAGGGGCACAGGCTGGCGGGGGTGGACCCGGGTGATGGGGAAGCAGGGCCAAGCTTGATCAGAAAGATGGTTCTGGGCCCCAGAAGGGCATTTCCTATCCCCAAATGGAGGCTCTGAGGGAGAGCTGGAGGGAGAAGTCATCCAGGTTCAGAGGCTTCACCTCTCATGGGCCCCGTGCCTCCTACACGACTCCCCAGATGAAAGAAAGCAGATGCCTGCAGTTCCCTGACGGAGACCACCATAGAAGGAAGCTTGGCTTTCTGTCTGTCCTTGCTGAGGATGGATTTAAAGGCATAATAGAAGGGATTACAGGAGGGAGCCCTGGGGTGGGCAAGGCTGTGTGCTCGGTTAACGCACCCTTCTCTCCTACTGCCAGGGGCTCTGCAATTCTTTCCCACGGCAATACTTCTCAGCAAGCTCCAGATACCTCTGGGGTCCCTCGTTTGAAATGTGAAGGGTGGCCTGCCCACCTCATGCTTGGTTTCTAAAGCAGCTGGAAGGCCACAGCCAGCAGCTTCAGCAACCCCTGGGCCAGGAAGGGCTGGAAGGGAAGTAGGGCAAGTGCTCCTCTGCTCTGTTTCTCAAGGATGTTAACTGTTCTGAAGCCATTTTGGCCCCCAGGAGGATCAGGGCTTCTGTAGTAATTACTGGTAGTTTCTATCTAGTGGAAAATAGAAGCATCACATTCTGGTGTGTCCCCATCTCCAGCCTCCATTCTTTGGTTCTAAAAGGTCTTTCAGGTGCCTTGTCCCCAAAGGCCCTAGCCCTCTGACTACCTGCAGATTCTGAATTCTTTGGAATTAGCCTTTTCATAAAAATCCAGAGAAAGATCTGCTTTCATTCTCACTTGCTAAGAGTTCTGGGTGGGGATTGGTACTGGAGGTAAGAATTCTGTTTTTTTCTTCTTCCCTCCTAAGCTGATGGTAGTTCCTGACCTTTCACTGAGTTTAGGAGGTTGGGAAGAGGTAGGATCTGCTAGGGAATGTTGGAAGTACCCAACACACCCCTTTGGGGAGGTCTGAGTGGAGCATCACAATGGTGGGATTGGTGCTGACCCAGACCCTTCCCAATAGCACAGGACAGGCCTCTCCAGAGACTGACGGAACCTAGCAGTTATATGAAAGGGTCTGGAACTCTTGTCCTAGAAAGGAGTGTTGGGAAACAAAGACCAGAGAAAAATCCATGTCGCAGTAGCAGAGAGCAAGGAGGAAAAAAACGACAGGGAAGTGGTCTACATAGAGCATTATCTCCCCAAAAATATATGCATACGCTGAGTATACACGTGCACACAGGCACGCATATGCACATGCATACATGCACACACACGCATGCAGGCATGCACACATGCACACACATGCAGGCATGCACATACATGTACACGCATGCAGGCGCGCACGCACACGCACGCGCACTCACACATAGAGTCCAGATGTTTCTTTTTCACTCTAGGTATGTTTATTCTCATTTCCTTTAATGTTTGGTTTTAGTTTCCTTTACACAAAGTGACCTATGGAAATCATGGCCCCTTAAAAATATAACTATATGGAAAACAGCATGGAGGTTCCTCAAAATGTTGAAAAGAGAACTACCCTATGACCCAGCAATTGCACTACTGGGTATTTACCCTAAAGATACAAACGTAGTGATCCAAAGGGGCACGTGCACCTGAATGTTTATAGCAGCAATGTCTACAATAGCCAAACTATGGAAAGAACCTAGATGTCCATCAACAGATGAATGGATAAAGAAGATGTGGTATATATACACAATGGAATACTATGCAGCCATCAAAAGAAATGAAATCTTGCCATTTGCGACAACATGGATGGAACTAGAGGGTATCATGCTTAGCGAAATAAGTCAATCAGAGAAAGACAACTATCATATGATCTCCCTGATATGAGGGAGAAGAGATGCAACATGGAGGGTTAAGGGGGTAGGAGAAGAGTAAATGAAACAAGATGGGATTGGGAGGGAGACAAACCATAAGTGACTCTTAATCTCACAAAACAAACTGAGGGTTGATGGGGGGAGGGGGGTTGGGAGAGGGGGGTGGGGTTATGGACATTGGGGAGGGTATGTGCTATGGTGAGTGCTGTGAAATGTGTAAACCTGGCGATTCACAGACCTGTACCCCTGGGATAAAAATATATTATATGTTTAAAAATATAAAATTAATTAATAAAAAAAATATAACTATATCATGAGCCAAGTTCCTCTCAGGGCTTCCCTTCTTGAAAAACTCTTAACACAAGGTGTCTCCAGGATCTGGGGGTGGGGGTACTGGTTCTTTAGGTCCTTCATGCTGCGGACAATGGGAAGCCAGAGTTTCCTGTTTCCAGAAAATGGGTGGAAGCAGGTTGCTAAAATGGTGCTCTGTAAGGTGCCCCGCAAAGTGATGTGGGTTCTGCACTCACTGTGGGCATCGAGACTGGACAAGCTACGCTGGTCTAGAGAGGTGAACCTATCCCTCTGGCCAGCTCGACCAGGAGCAGGTGCACCAGCCCAACGGGTAAGGCTGGCAACAACAGACAACCCGGAGGCTGTGAGAGGAAGAAGCTGCCAGCTCATGGAGGCCTGGTGGCTGACAGGTAAAGAATGATTCATCCCCACCGCAAAAGAAAATTCTCCTCTATGTGCATTCCTGTCTCCCTGCGCTATCCCGCTCATCCATCTCTCTGTTCTGTTAGTTCTGCTGTGTGTTCTTCCTTCCCATCTTGTCTCATTTTCTTTCTCACCTTATTTCTTCCTCTTGCCCTGACAAGGATTCTGTGCATCACACCTGAGGTGCTGCCTCCCCTGATGGACAGCACCCCTGGGTTTACTCTTCTTTCTTGTATTTGGTACAAGAGCCATGGGAGGCATCGAGAAAGCACAGGGGACTTCCTTTGCTAAGGTGAGCACTTCAGCTTCAAGCACTTTCTACTCCTGTCAAGGGAGTAGAAAAGGAAGGAAGGAAAGAAAGAGGCAAAAGGAAAAGAAGACCCATGATTAAGGCACTTAATGTCAAGGGGAAAAGTGGACAAAAATCACTTATAATTTAGGTATTGCTCCAAGTATAATGATCGATGAAAATAAACAATTATGGTAACAAACCCCAAAACAGGGGTCTTGATGGAAGTTTTACACATAACCTCTAGCCAATGTTGGTTGCTGCCCATCAGCAGGTAATCATCAAGGAGATCAGGCGGGTGGTGCTACCTTTGTTTCTAATCCCCCAGTCTGAACATGACTTTGGCTTTATTAGAGATGAGGACCAAACATAAAGCTGGTTCCAAGAGGGACAGTCCATAGGGATGATCCAGTTCTCCTTCCCTCATTTTAGTGGTGAGGAATCTGAGACTCAGGGAAATAAGGCGATAAGCGGGTCAGTGACAAAACTGGAACTAGAACCCAAATATCTAATTCAAAGCCCATTGTTTCTCCTGCTACATCAGGGTGTTTCAACCGAGGAGTGTTTTAAATACTAGCAACTATGATGAGAACAAAGGGAAAAATCTAACATACGCATATCCGATCACATATGCTAATAAAAGAATGAAAGAGCAGGCATCAGTTGAAGAAACTGACAATTAGGACAAGAAGAGAAGTGTCTGCACAAGTAGAATTGATTAATTTTATGGTTGGGAATGGTACTGGGACTGGTATTGTTGAAACAAAGGGGAAAAGAGATGGTGGGGAATGAACTGTTATGGGAACATGCTACTTATCTGATGTTACAACCATTGTCTGGAAATGTTTAGAAATATTAACATAAGATTTCAGAATTAGGAGCCCTTATTAATAAAAATGAGAGATTTTTTTTTTAGCTATAGTTTTTTCAAAGATTTATTTATCTATTTATTTTAGAGAGAGAGAGCAAGCAAAAGGATGGCAGGGAGGGAAAGAAAGAATCCTAAGCAAACTCCCTGCTGAGCACAGAGCCCAGCATGGGGCTCGATCTCACAACCCCAGATATCATGACCTGAGCTGAATTCAAGAGTCAGATGCTGAATCAACTGTGCCACCCAGGCACCTAACCTATAGTTTTATATTCTAAACTGAAAGGAATGAGATTTCACTAGCTAGCAAAAGGAAATGAAACATGGACAGAAATCCAACCATAAAATAAAGTGGCTTTGAGATTTCTACTTCTGAAAAGACACAGCAGACATATTTTTCCCTATTCCTCCCACAAAGTGCAACTAAAATCCATGGATATTATATGTAAAACAAACATAAAAAGACTAAAAGGTGGAGAGAAGAAAGCAGACTGGTTAGGAATCTCAGGACCCAAAGAATGACACAGGGGTGAGGTTCTTGGGTTTCTGGGCAATCCAGCAATCCTGAACAAACACCCAATTGAAGTCTGCTCTCTTTAGCCAAAGGCCCAGGAAAGGGGGTGGTGACCAGACAGAAATCTTTTTCCAAATTGTGATAAAATATATATAACATGAAATTTACCATCTTAGCTGTTATTTAGTGTACCATTGTGTAGCATTGAGTACATTCAAAGTGTGTGCAAGAATCACCATCACTCTGATGATGAAACTCTGTATCCGTTAAATAATAACTCACAATTAGCCCTCTCCCCAGCCCCTCATAACCACTATTCTATTTTCTATCTCTATGACTGTGACTACTCTATAGGTAACCCCTATAAGTTGAATCACACAATATCTGTCCTTTTGTGTCTGGTTTATTTTGCTTAGAATAATGTTTACTGGAATCTTTGATGCAGCATGTGTCAGAATCTCCTTCTTTTTTAAGGCCAAAGGATATTCCATTGTGTATTTGTACCACATTTTTAATCCATTCACCTATTGTTTGACAATTGGATTGTTTCTGCCTTTTGGATTTTGTGAATAATGCTGCTATAAACATGAGTGTACAAACAGAGTCCCTGCTTTCACTTTTTTTGAGTATATATCCAAAAGTGGAACTGCTATATCATGTGATAATTCTATGTTTCTTGTTTTAAGGAACCATCATACTGTTTTCTATAGTGGCTGTACCATTTTACATTCTCATCAGCAATGCCCAGGGGTTCCAATTTTGGCACATGCTTGCCAACATTTGTTATTTCCTATTCTTTTGATAATACCCATTTTAATAAAGTGGTATTTAATAAAGTGGTAAAGTGATATTTTTTCATAATACCCATTTAATAAAGTGGTATTTAATAAAGTGGTAAAGTGATATTTCACTGTAGTTTTAATTTGCATTTCCCTATGGCTAGTGATACTGAGAACTGTCCGTGTGCTTATTGGACATTTGTATATCATCTTTGGAGAAATGTCTATTCAAATCCTTTGCCCATTTTTAAATCAAGAGAGAAGAATTCCGACAGTCAACATTCTACTCCAGCCAAACACCACAGGAAAAACTGTTGCTCCATTCCCACCTCCTTCAGCAAAGACTGAGTAGGGAGCCTTGACTTCCATCCTCAACTTCCATCTTCACTAGGCTATAATAAAGCACCCTGAATCTCCTGCTGGGATGGTGTCAGACAAGGCCAAGTGAGGAGTAAGGATATTCTTCCCCTCTTGGTGGTAATGAAGCTCCTCAGTATTTCTATGGTGTCAGTGGAGACCATGTGGGGAAACTGAACTTCCACTCCAACTTGGGAATAATGAGGTACACCTCCCTCTTCCTGCTGCGGTAGGTAGTGTAAGTGAGGCCCGATGGAGAATCAGGTCTTTCATCACTGCCCAGTGACACCGCAGCCCCCTGTGATGGTTCAGGCAGGATGGTATCACCAGAGTTCTAGCCTAAATTACCACCAGAGGTAATGAGAAGACCCTGCCCTACTGTGTGTTAGTGGAGACCAAGTGAGGAAACTGGACTTCTACTCCCACCCCGCAGTAGTGAGGTGGCATTCTTCTTCCCTGCTGGGTTGGTGTCAAAGGAAGCCAGCTATAATAGAAGATTTTAAATATTACTCAGAATGTCCAGTTTTAATCAAAATTACTCATCACACTAAGAATCAGGAAAATGTCAAGTTGAATGAGAAGAAATAAATCAACAGACACCAACACTGAAATGACCCAGATGTTATAATTATCTCATGAAGATTTTGAAGTAGCTATCATAAAAATGCTTCAACAGGCAATTAAAAATGAGCCTGAAACAATGAAACAATAAAAAAGAGAAAGTCTTAGGGGAATAAAAAACAACAACAGAAAATCTCAGCAAAGAAATAGAGACATAAAGAAGACCTAAATGGAAATTTTAGAAATGAAAAATACAAGAAAGGAAATTTGAAAACTCAGTGGACAGGCTCAATAGCAGAATGGAGACAACAAAAGAAAGAATCAGTGAATTTGATGACAGAACAATAGAAACTACCCAGTGCAGACAACAGACAGACAATAATCTTTAAAAAGGGAACAGAGGGGCAGACACCCATGGGACTATTAAAAAAGTTCTAACACTCATGCTATCACAGTTCCAGAAGGAGAAGAGAAAAAAGATGGGGCTGAAAAAGTATTAAAAGAAACAATGGCTAAAAATTCCCCCAATTTGGCAAAAGATATAAATCTAGAGATTCAAGAAGCTGAATGGTCCCAAATAAGATAAATCTGAAGAAAAGAACACCAAGACACAGCACAGTCAAACTCCCGGATGTTAAAACCAAATAAACAAATAAACAATCTTGAAAGCACAGAAAGATAAATGAATGTGTTACTTAGTTCGATTTCTTATCAGAAACTATGTATGTTAGAAGAAAGTGGCATAACACTTTTTCAAGGGCTGAATGAAAATTCATCAGCAATGCAAATTCTATATCCAGCAGAAATATATGTCATGAATGATGGGAAGATACATGTATTTTCACAGGTAAAGGAAAACCAATAGAATGTCACCAGCAGACAATTAGAAGGGCTACAAGAATTTCTCCGAGCAGAAAGGAAATGTTTTTGTTTTTGTTTTCTTTGGGGAAAAAATGGAATTTTAGATCATGAGGAAGAGAGAAAGAACAGAAAGAGTGAAAATAGAGGTAAATACAATAGGCTTTCCTTCTTCTCTTGAGTTTTCTAAATTATGTTTGATGGTTAAAGCAAAGTTTTTAAACTAATGTGTTGCTCATGCATGTAGAGAAAATATCTGCAGTGATTACATTATAAACAGGGATGGCAAGAGGAGATAAAATAGCTACAATTTGAACTGCTAATTAATTAATTAGAAATGTAATTAGTAAATTAATTAGCAAAATGTAACACCAGTAGACTGATAAATTATGTATATATTATAATGTAATACCGAGAGCAACCAATGAAATAGCTATATAAAGAAATACACTCAGAAACACTACAAATAAATAAAAATGGAGTTCTAAAAGAAAAAAATGTTCCAGTAATCCATAGAAAAGTGAGAAGAAGTCATTTATATAACATTCTTAAAATGAAAAACTGATAGAGATGGAGAGCAAATTAGTGGTTGCCACTAGGAAAGAGGTGGGTATGACTACATAGGGGTAACACAAGTAAGAATTTGTGGGGAGGGAACAGTTCTGCATCCTGATTGTGGCGGTGCTCACATGAATCCATACAAGTGATCAAATGGCATAGAAGTACAGGAAAACTTTGGACCAATATCAGTTCTTGGTTTCACTACTGTACCATAATTGTGTTAGATGTAACCTCTGCAGTACAGATGTAACCTCTGTACTATCGTGAAGTTCCTATGAATCTATAATTATTTGAAAATTAAAAATAACGTGACTTGGATCAGTAGAGTCTATCCATATTCTTCCCCTATTTGTCCTGATTTCCCTCGGGGAGTGACTCACATCCTTGGCTAAAGAATCCAAACCAGCAAGCCTTGCTGGCCAGGTGGGGAAACTGAGGCACAGGTGCTGCCAACACAGTAAGCTCCCCTGTGCAGTTGAGCAACATGTTTATGGAAACATCTATTGTGTCCTAAGCACTGTGCTAGGCAATTGAGGGGAAACTTGGAATATGTATACCATAGATCCCTCCTTTACAATTTATAAGTCATAAAGCTTGTCTTCTTCTGGGCTCCCTCTCTGTCTTTCATGCTTGGCTCTTTATAAACAATATCCACAAAACCAAACAAAACCAAACCAAAAGACAACCCCCCCCCAAAAAATAACCAAAACCAAAACAAACAAACAAACAAACCAAAAAACAAAAACCCAGCCACAAACTGTGTAATATTAATATTTCCATGTAAATCTCAATTATTTCATTTCTTCCCATGTTAACAAGCAATCCCTCAGAAGCTGACAAGATACACCATTTATCTTTATGCATGTTTGTCCACTTAATTTTCTGGAACCCAAGGTACCTCATTCATTAGATTGGGAGCTTGGTTTTTCCTTCCCAGCCATATGAGAAGGGTCCACACTGGAAGGGCAAACAAACCAGGATGAACCTTTGAGGTGAAATAGAATCTTGTCTTCTGATTCAATGTCTAATTAATTCAGGATTATAGACAGCTGAATGTCAATTATTTAACCCTGCCTGGTAAATACTAATTATAAATACACAGACAATGCCTGCACACACACAGAAAATGCCTACTAAGTGGACCCCTATGACTAAGAAAAGGAACACACCAAATGTTAGACTGAGGAGGGTCAAACAAAGGGAAACATGTTTCACCCAGAAAGACAGGTTTGGGTTGACCACCATGAACATTCTTGATTAACATGAAGAGTCAACCAGGTGTATTTTTGAAGAGGTTGGGGATCCCCACAGTTTTGAAGACCTGAGGACAGATGCTCATATTTCCTGGGCTGGTTTAATTACTCTCCTTGCCAAAGGCATACGGAATAGATTCTCAACCTTTTTCATAGTGAGGCACACAGAGAAAATGTTAGTATTTTTCATGGCATCCAGAGGGAAATGAATGGAATGCTTATAGTTGGCTGGAAGTGACTGGCCCAGGGGACCGCGTGTCCCAGGCCCTGCCCTCAGGTGTACCCAGTAACCAGCAAGGAAATTCTGACCTAGAGGACCTACCTCTAAGCTTTCGAGAGTGAGAATTAGGCATTTCCGGGGAGTAACAGGCAGCTCTTAAAGAGCCCTCTGAGGGATTGGGCAGGGCTGTGGTGTCTGGGACAAGGGCCATCTTCTACCTGCCATCATCTCTGTTGACTTGTGTTTGGGAAAAACATCTCATGCCCCACACATCCCTGAGTAGTGGTAGCAGACATCTACCTGGGACTCATGCAGGAGAGGGGAGGGGGTGGTAGGGAGAGATGGGGGCCTTCGGGTTGCTGCAAGTCATCTCATCTGTTATTTACTGTACTTGTCCTAATCATATAGTGTCAATGCATCTATAAATTATCTTGTCTCTAAGCAGCTGCCAGGAGTGATGAAAGCTGTCATTTAATCAAAAAAAGTTTAAATTAATTAAAGGTGGAAAAAAAAAAAAAGAAAGGGAAAGGAAAAGCAGCCTTTAAATGGCTGTTCCGGACTTTGCAGAGTTGTGTGAGATGAGATGCCAGTGTGGGAGCTGTGTGCCTGCAGTTCCCACCACATTCTCCAAATCCTACCTCCTCCAGGTCCTTGAAAACACCACATTCATGCCCACCTCCAACACCTTTGCTTGGTGGCCCTGGCTGATGAGTAAACAGGAAGCTACCCAGCTGTGGGGCAAGACTAAAAGGTCAATAAAGCAAGGAGGATTTTTGGCCTGGAGGGTTGTCTACTTCAACTTGACCTTTGCGGATGAGACACTGGTCAGAAAGGAATTAAGGGTGTTAAAAAACAGGTTGGGCTCTAGGAAACTGTGGGGAGACTGTGGCTTGTTCCTTATCACTCTAGTCCTACATCCCAGTCCTGTGTGTCTCTGTGATGTCACCCTGATACCCAAGTTCCCCTCCCTTGTCCCCACAAGGCCATTCCAATTCCCCCACCCCAAGATCCTCATGATCTGGCTGTCCATTTCAACTTTTCAACCTTCTTAACAAAACAAAACAATCTTGCCCCTAGCAGGGGGCCAAATGGATGGGGGAAAATCCAAGGGACTTATTTTTATAAGGTATTATAAATGATGATGGCTTAAATCAGCACGCAGAGAATAAATCCTTGAGGAAAGCAACAATCTGGTGATGGTAGTCGTGCAGCAGACCCTTTCTGTTGGCCCTGAGACTGGACTATGAGGTGCCCACTGACACGGGGACCCACAAGGCCGGCTAGTGATGGAAAGTCATTGCTAGCCAACCACTGATTATCTCCAGTTTGTAACAACATCAGTGGAGTGCTTAAGATGTATGAATTTATTTCACCTTGTGATGTAGACACAGCCAGTATTAATATCCCCATTTCCCAGATAGGACCACTGAGACGCAGAGAGGTTAAATGCCTTGCTTAAGGTTATAGAGTAGCAAGTGACACAGTGGCCTGGGAAACCAAGCCCATTGTTTTCCATTGCAACGCAATCTCCTGCCTTCCTCTCCCAGCTGGCTCCTTCCAGGTTGGCTCCTGTTCTTCAGAGCTCCATGTGGGGCCTGGCTCTGGCCCCGGAAGCACAGAGCATTGCCTCTTCAAAACGTGCTCCTCGTCTGAGCCAGCCATGTTGCACACAGCACTCTCCCCTCACTTAGTTATCATCCTCTAAGTGCCAGGAATAAGAGGGGAAGCCTAACTTTAAAGGCCTGGAGCGTTGCCTGCCCATAAAATAAATAATCAGAAAGGTCAGGTGCTGCTTGTGTAATTACATAGCTTTGGTGAAGTCATAGTACCAGGTTGGAAATCAAGGTTTTCGCAAGCAGGGTGTTCCAGCACTGCCATCTTATTGGGACACAGTAATCCAGCTCTCTGTCCAGAGGCATGCATGTGAATCATTCATGCATAGACACCATCCAAGGTGTTTTAGGCAAGGGTTTCAAACTCTGGGATTCCAGCCTCGTAAGGCTGACTCCATGTCTGGAGCCTTCTTTAATTAGTAGAAAACGTGGAGACACTTTGTCCCTGTCCTTTCTACTGTGGAAATGTCCAAAAGGATACAAAAGGACCCCAAAGGCACATCTGGGTTTGTACCAGTGCTTATTATGTACTTGTTTGTGGATATTAACTCACTTAATCCTCATAATGATCCTGTAAGTGCTAGTACAACCATTTTAAAGATAGGAAAACTGAGGTATAGGAAGGTTAAGTAATTTCATTAAGGAAAGGAAGCTAAACAAGTGGAGGGGCTGGAACGCCATGCAGGCTGTCTGTTTCCACCCGTTTAGCCCTGCAATGAGGGGCAGAGGCCCTGCGGTAGCTTCCCTGTCTGCTAGCTCTATTACCTTATACTCTGTGCCTCAATTTCCCCATACGTTCAAAGAGGAGACCTGTCTTACCTGCCAACCTCTTAGGCTGGTGATGGTGATCACATGAGGGCACAGACATGAAGATGTGTCTGTGATTACAAGTGTGCGCTATGAATATGAGTATAATAAATTTTATGTCACCCATCTTTAAAGATACAACTTCAGTCCTCATTGGTGGGTCTGGTTTGGGGTCTTAAATTTGAAATTAGTCAACAGGTCTGTTAATCTCATTCATTTCAATGCCTACCAGAGGACCACATACAGGTAAGTGCCAAAGGAATATTTTAGGATGTGTGGCTGGCTGATGATAAAGCATGACAGATAAAAAGGCCAATTTTCACCCTTTCTTCAAAAAATAACCTAACCAATTCTTCCAACTCTAACCACGAAGCTTTCAATAAGCAGTAAGAAAGCCAAAAGGCGATCCCGAATACCCATGTGACATGCCTTGAAAGTGACAAGAGAACGCCCGTGGTTTCCGTCCGATCGACTCAGCGCTCCTGCAAGCCCGCTGCACACTCGGCCTTGGCATGAGTCCCGCCATGGAGGTGGGCACACACGTTCCCACCTGCCAAACCCCACAAGAAGGCCAAACTGACCCCAAAGAGCTGAAGAGTCAAAAGCACAAGTACGGTACTAAGAGAATAATTCTGACCTGTACCAAACCTTGAGGTGTCACCAGAAGCACCCCTGAGATTCTGAGAATGTCATGGGGAGACTCAAGGAGGGAGGGGTATGCAGAGAGTGAGAGGCAGGGAGGGCAGTGGGGAAGCAGGAAAGCGGGGAGAAGAGGCTCAGAGGAAGGAGGCGCAGGGCATGGCGGGCAGGGCAGGAGGGAGGGATCATGCTAAAGTGAAAAGTAGGGTTTGGGGAGCAGAAGGAAACAGCAGTAACAGCTGTAGTTCATCGCCATCAAATATTTACTGACCTCTGACTTGGTGTCAGGCAGGGAGTCAAGGGCTGGGGACTCAGCAGCGAGCAGTCAAGGTGGGGCTCTTGATCTTAGGCAACTTGGTGGGGAGGCAGACAGACCAGAGGGAAGAGCCCTTCAAGTTGTAGTAGAGGGTGTTGTGGGTGTGCAATGGGGACCCTGAACTAATCTGGAGTGGCCGAGAAGACACGGTACCACTTTCTTTCTTTCTTTCTTTCTTTCTTTCTTTCTTTCTTTCTTTCTTTCAGATTCTATTTATTCATTTGAGAGAGAGTGATTGAGAGGGAGAGAGAGAGAGAGAGAGAGTACAAGCTGGCGGAGGGGCAGAGGCAGGCTCCCCACCGAGCAGAAAGCCAGATGTGGGACTTGATCCCAGCACTCAGAGATGATGACCTGAGCCAAAGGCAGACGCTTAACCGACTGAGCCACCCAGGTGCTCCACTTGCATTATTTCTGTTCAATATTCAGAGCAGCCCCGTAGGGGCTAACATGGGCCAGACAAGGATGTGAGGTGTGGGGAGGCCAAGGTCTTATAAGCTGTAAGTGGGTGATGGAGCAGGCCCTCAAATCCAGGTTCCTCTGACTCCAAATCTCTGCTGATAACCTGGAAGTCAACAGGCACCTGCTCCATAGAAGCCTCCAGAAGCCTGCTTCTCCACAAGCTATTTCTCATCGCCAGTTTCCTCATTCTGGATTAGCTTTAGGGCTAAAGCAACAAGAGAGAAAGGAACGGCCTGGTTTCTAGAGTCAAATGAGGCTGAGTTCAAATCCCAGTCTACCAGTGATGTAATGTATGGGCAAATTACCTAACTTTGCCGAGCCTCAGTTCTCACATCTGTAAAATGGTATAACACGACCCACCTCATGGTGTTGTAATGAGGAACAACTGAGGTAATGCGAAGTCCCTCCCAGGCACCTAACCCATGCTTGATAGTACACCCTTCCGCTCTCACCTCCAGGAAGGGAAATTTTAAAAATGGCCCCTGCTTAAGACCCACTGTTGAAATCTAAATCACTTGCAATGGAGGGGATCAAACCCCTAATGCTTTAAAGGCGAGCACTTTTGCATTAACATTTCCAAAAGCCAAGAGAGAGGAAAGGCAGGGCGGATGCCAAACAGTGAGCTTATTTCAAGTTACTAAGGATCTGAGGTCACTGTGAGCAGCTTTTTATTGAAACCGAGAATAAACCCATGTGGGGAGAAGGCATGGGCCAGACTGTCCCACAAGCTCCGTTTTCTGGGGATTATGGCCTGGGGCACTGAGATGGCACCTCAAGGTTGTTGCTGATGCACTGGGCGGCCTAAGAAACTACTGGGCACCTCCTGAATCCAGAGGATGTCTGCCTACTTGGTCCCCCCATGCCACCCCCACCTGTCCTGGCTGAATCAAGATGGCCTGATGACAAGAAGGGCCAGGTATGTTCAGAGTGGATCCCGGAAGACTTCCGATGGCCTGGTCCCAAAAGAAACCTCCTACTTCCCCCCTGGACACTTCTCCCCACTTCTGAGTTGCCAAGTGTGACATGTGGTCCACAACAGATTGCTCCTGTGGCTACAAGGAGCGCTTCTCGGAGCTCTGAAGATAGAAAGGAATGAATTGCCTAATGAAAAGGGTTGTATCCACTGTGGGCCTGGGTCAGGAAGGAGCTTGGAGGGGATAGGGCGAACTGTCCTCATAAAACCCCTGCAGAGAGCCCCCCGGTTCTCTCTAAGGACTCACATAGCCTCCTACCTGCTTCCAGTCCACAAAGCACTCCATCCTCATCTCCCCTGTCCTCTAACCCTGGGAGAAGCTCAGCCCCTAGGAGCCTCCACTTCGTCCTCAGTAAAAAGACCTGTGGAGATCAGAAAGGTCAAGTGACTAGATCAAGGTCAAAGAGCTGGGGCCTTGTTCGATCTGTGTCCATACCCACAGTGGACTCTGGGTGGAGGGGATGTGGCTTCCCCACGGCAGCCTCTTAGCCAGGGGTAGGGCTGACCCTACCTGGAGAAGTAGCAGGGCTTCTCTCTTCAAGGCCACAGTCCCTCCGTGGCCAAAGGTGCCTGCCACCTCGCGGGCTGCAGGTCCTGACACCTGCCACCCTGTTCCGGGCGTATCTGTCAGGGCCCGCTGCCAACTCCATGATTAATTCCCAATCTAATCAGCTTCAACAGTGACATAATTCACCTCCTTCTGGGTGCTGGGATAATGTATTCAATATTACTAATAACAATCCTGCTCAGTGTGACAAAACGGGGTAAACACACCTCGGCTCTCCTGTTTCCCCAATTTTCGCTCAAGCAGTCTGTCCCTTGTCTCTTTCCTTATTTTCACGTTCTGTACTTTGACAGATCCTGTGGCCAAATCACTCTTCTCTTTGGCTTCCAGTAAAACAAAACAGAATCTTCCCACTGCTCCCAACTCTGCTCAGACCCGCTGTACAAGTTCTCCCTACTGGACGGATGCGGCCCTAATCCTTTAAGCTGGGGGACAGAAGCTGTGCCGAGGCGTGAACAGCCTGTCCCTCGTGTCACGGCTATGCCCCCCGTGAGCGGTTGGCAGGGAGCAGCTGAGGTCTTCCTGGGGAGCTGGTTCTAGCCAGCTGTCCTCTTGCTCTGCCCAAGGATGTCAGCAGGGGCAAACGGGAGAGGCAGCCGGCTGCTGGAAATGAATGCCAGTTAACTGTTCATCAGGAGCGAGGAGAGCCAGCCGTGGTCGGTGGGGGGGTGGGGACGGTGAGACTACAGGCAAGCAGAAGACCAGGAGGAGAAGTGTTCCCATGGCCGGGTATGAGGGCCTCTTCTCACCTTCTGCTGGAGGTGAGAGCCCTGAGATTCCTTCCAGCTCTGTGGATCCTTCGTGAATGCCTCGCTGCACACAAGATGTGGCTTGTGGGGCCCACCTTGACAAACCTGGCCGCTAAGGGCAGTGCCCTGGGGTCAGGCTGTGGGGCCCTCCCCACTCACTCAGACACTGAAGGCTCCCATGGAGTTATGGAAGAAAGGGCCATTTGGACTCAGAAGAATAGAGACTTGGGGACAGAAGGGAGACATGGAAGTCAGCCCCAGAGCATGAGATCACAGGGTGAGGGCTTCTCAGCCAGAGCTGGCTGGTCAGCGGCGTCTCCCCAGAACTTTCTGTGAGTTAGGTGCTGTGCTGCTCAGCAATGGGGGGCCGGCTGTGGACACTGCTGGAGGATTCTCCATTCTGAGAAGCAGGGACCTGGTGGGGGGACAGCACTGATCCATGAGTTCATGGGCGGAGAGCTACCCAGGTAGGGATTGGAGGGTCAGGGAAGGCTTCACTCAAGAGGTGACAGTTGGGGGCGCCTGGGTGGCTCAGTGGGTTAAAGCCTCTGCCTTCAGCTCGGGGCGTGATCCCGGGGTTCTGGGATCGAGCCCCATATTGGACTCTCTGCTCCGCGGGGAGCCTGCTTCCTCCTCTCTCTCTGCCTGCCTCTCTGCCTACTTGTGCTTTCTGTCTGTCAAATAAATAAATAAAATCTTAAAAAAAAAAAAAAAAGAGGTGACAGTTGAGTTCCTCCTTCAAGGGCAGTCATGAAGGGCCCTCTGGGCAGGGCAGACGGCACGTGCCGAGAGCTTGGGGAAGTCTGGGAAATGGTGGTGGTTTTGAATGATGGACTGTGGACCAGGCGACGAGCCAAGGGAGCGGGACCAGCACCCTGAGGAGCAGAGACCTGCTCCTGGGTGACGGGAGCCATCATGGGATCAGACTCACGATTTAGAAACACGACCCTTTGGACAGAGGACGGTGGGGCACACAATGGCCGAGGCACAGGCACGCGGGCTGGTCCAGCCTCCCTCAGGGAGGCCCCTCTGCCACCCGCCTCTAGGACTGCTCTTCTGGCTGCCCCATTACAGTGTTTTCAGAATCCTTCCATTCTTAAGGTTCAAGTAAGACTGTGCCACAGCCTCCTTGCTTCTCTGCTGTCTCCTGACCTGCAAGGCCTCTGCTGGGACATCTGATCCAGGAACTGCTTAGTAACGTCTTTGGATGCCCCCACCCTCTTCTCCAGACCTGGCACGATCTCCATTTCTTGCCACAGCTATGAGCACAGCTGGAATTCTGGAATGCACATTTCAAAGTGCTTCCCTAGACAGAATCTCAACCACTGTTGATAACACTGCGGGAGGCTGGGGGGGACCCAATGTACTGAGGACCCAAGGTGCACAATGTGCAGGTAAGGAGATGTGGCTCCCAGAAGATCTGGCTCCTAAGTGGCCAATCTCCTGACTCACAGACTGGAGTTCTGCCCCCACGGAGCACTGCTCACTGTCCTTCCTTTCTGAGGAGGCCAAGACGATCTGTTTAGAAAACATTGACAGCAGTCAGACAAGCTGCCCAAATGTTTGTGAGCATCTGATGGTCGGGGGAAGGTTAACAAAAGCAGCAATGTCACGCTTAGAGACAGTGACAGCACAGCGGTAGCTATTCCTGCTTGGCTGCGGCTCCGCTGGGGGACAGGGGACAGGGGTGGCACAGAAAGAAAAGGCTGTGCTCCCCACAAGTAAACACAATCAGGTACCCACACTCACTCTCCGCAGCCCCAGCCACCCCTTCCTCCCAGGCTGACTGTTAACAGTCCAAGAATCTCAAGATGCTCAAAGGGGAAGGACACGTTCGCTTACTGAGAGGCACCCAGATAGTAGAAGGCGTTTCCAAACGGTAATTCAGTGTGATGACTTTCTATGTAGAGATGAAGAAGAACTTACTCCTTTTATAATACCAACTTCACAAAGTAAAACTCGACACAATTTTTTTGGCCCGGGGACTCAAGGTGTCAGGGATTGTTCTGGGGAGGGGCAGATGTGTGGAGTATCTTGGCTACTGGAGTTTGCCCAGGGGCAATGCAAAAAAGGACTTTTTAAGAGTGCACTAGTTTTTAGCACATAAAAGTGAGAATCCCTCCTTTACCCTTCCGAAGAGGCCAAACAAACAGCCTATTCCTAATTGCCTTGCCAGTGTGGTCTGTGTTTATCCCAACCTGTCCTCAGACAGGTGGTGGAGATTTGGGAATTGCCCTGGGACTGGGGCAGGAGGCCTCTTGGACCAGTCCTTGGGGTGCTCACACTCCAGAGTCCCTCCTGTTCCCCAAGGGCATGTGCTGCCACTCATATGGGGGACAAATCATGCCATCTGCCAGAGCCCGCTGCCGTAATACCCTCCTATGCTTTCTCCTCACTGTTCTCAGCTCCCCCCAAATCAAAAACCGGGGGTGGGGGGCTAGAGGGAGGGAGGAAAGTACACAGGATTTCTCAGAAGGCTCCTGAATTGGTAAACCAGCTGGAAGCCTTCCACATCTGGAAAGGGGGTTGGTTATTCTTCCCACCATCTCTACCAACAGCCCTGTTTGGTTTATTGAGCTCCTACTTTGTGCCAGATATTTTGGATGCCTTAATTCCTCTGGAAACACAAGACTTTTTTTTTTTTTTTTAATCATTTACAGGGCCATAGATTCTGGACTTGCCCAGGTCCACAGAGTTGAGAACAATCCACATCAGAATACAGATGTGTTGCCTTACAGGCCTCCCTCCATGTCCTACCATTAGCACCAGCTGAAAAGCATCCGTTGTCCTCTGCTGCCCCATACCTGATTTGCCCCAAGACACCTAAAGTCCCTGGGGTCTCTGAACAATTGCCCCTGAGTGACTCTGTGCCTGGAAGGGCCTGTCACTCCTCTGAGCTCCCACTCTTTCCTGGGAAGTCCAAAGTGACTAATGGCTTAGGCCTCATTCTGCAACCCAAGGACTTCTGACATTTCAAAAATAAAAAACCTGTTTGCTCTTCTGCTCAGTGAGGTAACACACTACAGTCCCCTGTGTCGAAGCAACTGTTGTTTAGCACAGGAGTTCTCAGCGGGGGTCCATCTTTAGAGGGTGGCTCGTGAACATTTTGCAATTCTAAGCAAAATGTTGTGTGTTTGTGCATAGGTGCGTTTTCCTGGGGAGAAAGTCCAAAACTTTCATCAGAGATGAAAATGGGTTAGGGAAGCCCCAATAGGTAAGAACTACAGACGGGCTGGATAACTCAAGAGAGACAGATGAGTGGCGTAGAAGTATCCAGAAAAGAAAAGAGCTAAGATGATGCAGTATCCCTCTCTGGGCTTTCAGCCTGGACTTCCAGGTGACCAGAGTCCTGGGTTGGGGATCCTTCAACGGTTTGGTTTTATTAAGTGTTCACATACTTCTGAATGGTGCGGCCCGGCCAAGCTTGGACCCGTGCCTTTGGAAAACCGCTAATGAAACATTAAATAGTCAGAGAGGCCTAGCTCCATGCCAGAGCTCTTAGCTAGGAGTAGGCTACTATGTGGTCACAGGCTGGGGGCTGCTGGGTCCCCAGAAAGTTTAATAGGCGGTGACAGGGCAAGTCCTGGTGACAACTCACCCTGTTCAGACAGGCCCTATGTTTCAGGCTCTTCTGTTGATGTCAGGACCGCAAGGCCTGGGCAGCCAGCACTGCTCAGCTGAATCAAAGCTCAGCACATTCTCCAGGTTACAAACTCTGTCAGGCCTGCCCCAAGCCACTGGTTTGGCTGGACTGCCTTTCTGTCCCCCAACCACAGAAAGAGAAAAAACCCAAAACCTCTACTCAGATAGACCTTTGTGTACTCAGCTCCGGAAGGGAGTGAAATAGCTCTGCTAGTGATAAACTCAGGAATAATCAAGCTGCAAATATCTGCACATTTCCTGAATTGATCCCACTTTTCACCTCTCTCAGTTGTCTTTATCTTAGAAGGCTTGGAGTACAGACACATGTCACTGAAACAGACACAACCTGGCACAGGCAGAACCTCAGGGAATAACTCAGCTCTCTAAAGAGAACTCTGTTTTCTAGAAGCTCTATTTATTCAACCAGGACTCAATGGCCCAGACTATAGAAAATATACGATGCACATATACTACCCATGTCAGCTAAACCTCATCCACAAGTCAGGGCCATCCCCTGCTGACGTTCAGGGTCAGGAGGGTAGACAATGGACTGTGTACTCAGGCTCCAATAAGCAAGACTCACTATGTGATCTTGACAAAGTAATCTCTCTGGCTCCAGTTTCTCCATTTTGAAAATAGGGGACCCTAGTGCCTGATCGTGGCTTTTAAGGATTAAATAAGATAACATATGTCAATGCCTAGCACATTCTAAACTCTCAGTAGAAGGCTATGAGTAACTGCTTATGTGGCCCAGATCTGGGCTGATAGAAATGCAAAAGATCTAAAATCACATGGCTCAGTGATGCACAGAGAAGGTCTGCATTGTATAAAGGTATATATATTGTATATATATGGGAGATGTCAGACAGCAAGAAAGAAAGAGCTCCAGCCTGGAAAATCTGCTGTCTCCTGGACAGTTCCCCCAGAAGCCACTCTCCCCCAAGCTCTGAGGGACGCCTGGCTTCCTTTTCCTGTAACTACCGCTTCTGGCCACTAGGGGAGCACTGATTCTCTCTATCTCAAGAGTCATGGAAAAGACATTTGTTAAGCTAAACTAAAACTGGGAATTTTCATATAAAAATTTCACTAGGAAACTAAGAAAAAAAGGAAAGCAAATACAAAATATGAACACAGAGAGTTAAACAAGCTGACCATGCAGAATTTGGGCTCTAACTGAAGTCTAGCCTCAGACTGGCTTTGTGGATGCTGCTTAGGGCATATCCAGCCTGGTTATAGATGGAAACACAACCCATTAAGACTTCTAACCTGAGACAGCCTGGCTTGGTACTACCTGCTGCATTTTCTCTGGGGATGGGCTGCCATTGTCCCTCTACAACCCTTCCTGCTCTGTCCCACCCCTTTCCCCACTGCTTCCCTGAAGACTCTTCTGGGTGGGCCAAGCAGAGAGGCCTTCTGAAACCCCACCCAGGGTTTCCCCGTATTGAAAACACTTCATATTTACATAGACAGGAAGTGATGTGACCTCATCTCCACCAGGGAGAGAAGATGGCTATTTTCTCCAGGCAGTAGAGGTTCCATTTTTAAAAAATTTATAATTAAGTCAATGGTTTAATATTTAAAGGTGTACTTGAGGGAGGAGAATAAATCTACCTCTTCCTTTGAAAGTCAAGAATTGAGGAATGGAGAGATTTCCATTTTATCAGTCAACATTTATTTTTTTTAAGCTCCGAGGTTCTGAAGCCTGTGTTTATCTCAGCTGTGTCCAGACTTACCCCATGCGATAAGGAAGGGGTCCTGTATTCACATCAGAGAGAGGCCCCATCAAGGAGCAGGAGGAGGCGATCACTGGACCATGCTGACTGCACCACCCTTGGCTTACCCTGGGGCCTTGAACAAATTGTGTAGACTCTTGCCCCGCCTCCTTTTTTAGTCTAATTCAGAGACATAAACCCTACCTTGAAGGGTCATTGGGAGGACAACATTTTAGCTCCAATAAGGATATAAACCTGAGAGAAGAAGGGAAGCTAACATCTACCAAACATCTATTTTAGCCATTTGGCACACATCATTTAATTTCCATAACAACTCTGCAAACAAAGTGAGTATCCCTATAATCTTTTACAGACTAAAAACAGAGACCTAGAGAAATTCAGTTCTCTGCCCTAAACCTACAGATAGCAAGGGGTTGGATGTGAGATCTGGGCTGTCAGGCTCCAAAGCTCGTTCCAATTATTATTTGCCCATAGTTACCCAGCTAACTGGTGACAAAGCCGAGAAATGAGAAGGATTCCAGCATTCGGAAACCTGTCATCCTTGGGGGAGCAGGTGTTGGAGGCCCTGGCCAGTAGGGGATGAGCCCATGGTCTCGGTCTACAGCAGGAAGTTCCTCACATACTGCTTGCTCCTGTTCTATTCAGCTACTGGTCATCTGAAGAGGTCTCCTCACCCCAGGTTGTATATTTTGTTGTGTATCAGGCAATCTCTGTTGAGGTGCACTCATTGGCGGGCGGCGGGGAAGGCTTGCCTCTCTCAGGGAGCCCAGATTTCTGGGGAAGATGAAGTTGCAGAATTAGCTTCAAGTACACGGATGCTGACTCCAGGAGCAGCTTCCAGGGTGAGTTTTAGCTGAGGAGCAGATGTCTGTCTGGGGCTTGGAGTGAGAGGTGGTACTTCATTAGGGCCTTAACGCTAGTTGAGGGTCTGTCAATACTGCAGAGTCTTATTCAATGTAAGGACTGAAGGCCAGAGACACAAAAGAGAAAAGCTCTCTAGTTGCCACATGTCTGCTGAATGTGCCCATCCACACATCCATATGGGGTGGGACCACCCCTGAGAACACTCAGCCGATGTGCTCTCCGGACAACCCCTCTGGGTTGGATCTGTGACACTTCTCCAGCCTGGGGTCAACTCCTCTGTATGAATAACAATGAAAAGACCTCTTTAAGCACAAGCATCTTGGAGACATCGAATTATCCAAAGACCAATTCCCTCACAATGATAAAGAAGTATGCTCTGGGCCTGTGGCCAGATGATGGCTTCTCAAAAATCCACTACCAACTGATGGATATACCGAAGGAGCCAGCAAATCAGATGCTTTCTCTTTTTATCAGTTGACAAGGTCTGCTCAAAGATGCCCAGACAGGTGGAAAGCTAGCAGGGCCCTGTTAGCTTCCTGGAGAGAAGGAAGGGGCTCTGTTGCCAAATTTTTCTAATGAGCACATCCCTTTTAAAATCATGACTATTTCCATCAGACGGAAATAGTTTGATGGTAACTATGAAAACACTGTGAAGAGATGGTTCATTAGAAATAATCCATTTATCTACCCCTCCCCCTGTCTTGCTTAACATCTAGAACAATTTATTGTAGGTCAACGTCTGGGGAAAATGTTGACTTGACAATTATAAGAATTTTTCAGCACATCGGATAAAAGTATCATCTGGATTTCTTCCCCTTAGAACTGGGTTTGGAAAGGAGAGAACACTGATAGCACACTAAAGTCGACAATGCAGGACTGGGGAGATGGTGAAATATGGTGACATCTGTCCGAAAGGATGTCTGTGATACTGGAAAGGCTGTGCATCAGGGCTGTCCCGCGTGTTCAGCAGGAGCCATGTGGTGATTCAGCACTTGATATTGATATTCAGCACGTGAGACTGAGGAACTGAATTTTTTATTTGATTTGTTTTTAATTTATTTAAACTTCAAAAGCCACATGTGCCTCATGGCTAATGTATTGGGTAGCACCAATTCAAATGGGCAGAGTTAAGTCTTCATTATACTGAAGAGCCCAGAGTGGGTGTTCTTTAAGAATTTGTTGTAAAAAGGGACTCCCTTAAGACTCCATCAACTTGAAAAGAAATGCTTTTTGTGAAACCTCAGCTCACTCTCAAACTTCAAACTTTCTCTTTTGTTTCAACTCCAAATGTTAAAGAAGAAGGCTATACTTTGCTCTTTCCGCCTCTCCATTTTCCCCCACTCCCCAATACTAGCCACGGCTCCTGCTCAATTACTTTATTAAAACTGCTCTTTTAAAGATCCCCAAGTGACCACCTGGGTCTGAGACCCAGTGACCTCTCCTTGATCACCTCTGACATCACTGAGCATCCTTCTCTCCTGGCTTCCTGGACAGTCCTCCTCTTGACTCTCTCTGACCTTGCTCACTCTTCCTTCTGAAAAGCCTTCATAGTTCCCCTTTCTTTGGGGTTAGATGCTTTCCAAAGGTCAAACCTGGGTTCCCAAGTCCCCTCAATTCCATACTTGCTCCCTGACTAATCTCGTCTACCATCACGCGTTCAATCAGTCCACCGAAGAATCAGTATTTCTAGCAAGAATGTGTCCCTTCAGCCCCAGATCCAGAGATATAATGGGCATCTCCTTGTGGATGTACCATAAACACCTAAATAAGTTACCCGAACTGCCTTCAGTGAGGTCAGACCCAGACTTTGGTCTTCCAAAGTAGATTCCTCAGATCTTGCCAACATGGTGTTACTCATCATCAATGTCAGACACTAAGTCCCTTCATTTCCACTGCCAAATTCTCCTCTTTTCCTCCTTGACACTGCCTTAGTTCAAGGCCACTCCCTTTCCACTGTTGCTCAGAGAGGCTTTGAGCTGGTCTCCCTATTTCCAATCACTCCCTACTCTGCCCTTCTCCACACCTTCCTCAGAGGTGTCTCCCAAACTCCAGCATGCCACAGCCCTGCACACGTGTGAGAGAGATCACAAACACATGGAAGTAATGATGCCTTAGAGGTTAAAGCTTCTTAGGAGGGCCCCACTCAATTTCCCAGCTTTATTTCTTACCTCTCTCTTTTTATACACACTGTCCTCTGGTCATACACTCTCTTCATATCTTCATGTTTCCCCCCTTTCTCTACGATCCTACTTCCAGAGTAATCCCGTCATTCTTCAAAGCCTAGCTCTCAAGTCATCTCCTCTGGTTCTTGAATGCTTATAGCCTGACCACTTCTTCTGCTGTGTTCCCAACCACTTTGTTCATAAAACTATTCCTTATCAAAACTGGAATAAAAACTTACTGAACTGAATGACTGCAAATTGAGTTTGTCTCTCTCTTCCCCAATAATTTTTAAAGGGAGAGGATTATGTCTTATTCGTCTTTGGTTCCAGTAGCTAGACAAGGCTTACCCTACATAGGAAATGCTCTGTGATTATCTCCTCATGTTAAAATTTTGCCAAAAAAGTTTTTCTCAGATTTTGTCCTTCATACTCATTATATGTAGGATGGCTGTGTGTCATGGCTAGTCCAGCGCAGTCCCAATTTACCTCAATTGTCTTGGTGTCCTATTTGGTTAGGGCCCCTATTTCATTCTTGCAAGTATTCCTGTTCAAATGCTGTATATAGTCACCCCAATCATAGGCTTGGGTGTGATCTTTTACATAGAAATCTTCAAGAAGAAGATCTAGTTATAAAGAGTTTAGAAATCAAACTGCAAGGGGTGAGGGGATCAGTCAGATGACCTTTCAACTTCTACTCCTATAATAAGGTTCTAAGATTCTGTGATGTCTAGAAGGATTCTTGAGAGAAGCTATAATAAAAATTCAGCCTAATTTCCTCAGCCTGGGAACAGGAGACAGCCCTAGGCAGCTTTCTGTAAACTCTGATAAATGAGAGGTAGGAGAGGCAGGAACTACTGAGTATATCCTCACCAGCTGGAACTTGCTCAGAAAAGAAAGGAGGAAGGAATAGAGGGACTCAGGGCCAGAGGGGCTAGAGATGGGGACTGGTGGGCTGGAGCAGAGCAGAAATAAGAACAGAACACAAACACATGGGATTAGTGATGCCCCCAAAATGCTGGTGACAGGAGGCTTATTTTAAAAATCTGTTCAAGGAAGAGAAAAATGAAAGCCCAAAGTATTGACAATCAGGAGGCAGAGTTGAATTGGCAGAGGCAATCATCAATGAAATGAGGCTAAGCAAGGAAGTGTCTTTGACAATTCTAAGTGTCTATCAGATTAGATACAGTGGCTATGCAATGACATATAGCACTGATCGTGTTAAAAGGTCACTCTTCTTCATTCAGAGGACAAGCTCACAATCTTCCTTTTTACTCTAAATTTAACCAGCTTGCCTCTCCTACTTGAAAACAAACTATCACACCAAAAACCATTCTTGAGCCCACAGAATTCCCTCCATAAACTGTTCTCTCCAACCCCCACCTTTTGCAGCCCAGTGTCCTGAAGGAGTTTACACACTTGTCTGTGTATTCTCATCCCTCCGCCCCTCCTTGGTATGGTATGTCCAGGACTCTGCCCAACACTGCACCCCTACTCTTGCCGATCTCACAAGTGACCAACATCCTCTGAATCCAAGCGTCACATGCCAGTCCGTATCTTACTTGACCTCTCCTATCAACAAGAATGTGGGACTCTGTTCACCATTTACACCTCCAAATATGTCTTCCTTGGCTTCCACGACTCCACACTTCCCTGGTTTTCTTTATACCTCTCTGGCCCCTGGGGCTCACCAGCTCTTCTTACTCTGGCCATTTACCAAATGTTGATGTCCTGAGATGCATCAAGCTCCTCTCTCTTCATTCTTCTTGGCAATGGATGGCCATTGTTTCTGGGTTTCAGTACATCTATAAGCTGATGACCTTTTAGTCTATATTTCTCTCCTACATCTCTCCTCTAAGTTCCAGATCTGAAAATCTAACTCCCTTCCAGATAACTGCACTTTCATACATCAAGAACACTGCCAACTCTACAAACCCAAAGATGAGCCCATTAACGGATCTGCCTCTCTACCCTTCCAACCAGATCTTCATCCCGCCTCCCCTTCACTAGTAAGTCCCACCATCATGTTCCATGATTCTGTTTCTTGAATACATTTCCTTTTATCCATCACAATAGCCTCTTTCCTATTAAAGTCATGGTCTCCTGTCCCATTTTTGTCTCTTCTGGACCATGACTGTTCTCTTAAATACAGATCTGATAGTAGGCTTGCCTTGCTTTATGCTTCAGTGGTGTTCTACCATTTCCAGGATAAAATCCAGACTCCTGAAAGTGGCTTTCAAGACCCTGTGCTAGTCTCTGACTGATTATCCAGCCTCAGCTGTCACTACTCATTTTCTTACAATTCTATGATCCAACTTCTTTCAGTTCCTTGAACCTACCAAGCTGTCTCTGGCCCTGGAGCCCACACACAGGACATGTTCCAGTTTCATGGAACACCTTCTAACCTGCCTCCTTCCTCAACATTGGACTCTAGAGAGCCATACATGCCATAGACCGGGAGGTAACCGCAAAGCCAGAGACATTTCATTCCATAGCACTTGGAACATTTAACAGTAAGTGCTTCTTTTCTCCCCTGACCCCTCCTCCCCCGTGACTGAAGGGTCTCTGAGGGCCGTCCTCCTGTCTGCCTTGTGCACCACTGCATCCCAGCCCTGAAGCAACTAAACTTAACTCAATAAAAGACAAGGGAAAGCCATCTTGCTATTGGGTTCAACAGCAGCAGGCACAGAGCACAATCCACTTACAGGTTTGGAATCAATCAACTCTTCAGGAGCTCAGAACCGCTGGGTCAGGTGGTATAGCAGGGGTGGGAAGAGCACTGTGCAGAGGGCCAGGAGACCTGGGTTCATTCCCTCATTTATCCATGTGGCATGAGCTGAACATCTACTATGCTAGGATGTAGGTGAGCTGGCCGTGACCTTGACCTCAAGGTACTCACTGTTTAATAGAGGAGGTGGAGAGAGAAATAGAAATCAGAAAGTATTGTGAAGTTCTGTATGAACAAGTGCCAAAGGCAGACTGGCAGACTTGGGAGAGGGTGACTTGTCCTAGAGGACAAGATACTGAGCTGAGTTTTGAAAGAGCAACAGTGCTTGCCAGGCCAAGGGGGAAGCAACCAGTGTCCCAGGCATGAGAACAGCGTGTCGAGGGAAATAGAAACACAGAAACAAGAAACAACATGACCTACTTGGGTCCTTGCAGGTAGATCTGTGTGGCTGGACTGAAGGAAGCTCAACTTCGAGTAGACTCAACTGGGGCAGCTTTAAAAAAGTTCCTTCCACACATGAGCCTCACCCAATGATATAAACAGCTGGATTGGGTGGGGGGCTAATGTGTTGCATTAGCTTCTTTCACGGTATGAATACTCCCCCTAATTTCAAGTGGCTGAACGCAGAGCTGGAAAGATGCACCCAGTAGCGTAGCATGATCTATTTCCATCATACAAACACAATCGATGTAAATAACCTCAAGAGCATAGTCTGTAAGAAAATGCAGTCAAATAATTAGCAAGTGATGGATTTTGAGTATTTTATGACCTTTGTTTTTAATGTAATTTAGCCATAGGTTTATATAATTTAATTTTTAATAATGGCCATGTTTAACAACCCACTTGCAAAATTCCTGAACATTTACCGATTGGCTCTCCTGAGCCAGTCGGAGCAGCTCCAGCTGCCACACACGGCTGGCCTCAACCCAGAAGAACTTTGTGGAATCAGGAGGGTCGAGGCCCAGGCATGGGTAAGTTTTAAAAGATCTCCAGGTGATTCTAATGTGCATCCAAGGGTATGAATCACCAGTCTGTGAACCACGTTAAGGATTGATAGTTTTCCAAAGGGGAACCTGGGGCCATTGAAGGATTTCAAGACTTTTAAACAGAGAAACGATTTTATCAGGATTGCATTTTAGAGAGAAAACTCTGACTAGAGTGGCCCATGGATTAAGACTGCAGGGGAGAAGAGAGACTGGCCCAGACGTGGGTGCAATTCTGCAAGTAAAAGCTGACGGGGATTTAATGAAGCTACAGAGAGAGGGTAGAGAGGGGGAGACAGCGTGAGGGAGGCTGTGAAGGCAGCCGTGGGTCTCACAGGCCCTCGGGGACAGGGGGTCACGGGGACAAGGGAAGGGTAGCTGTAGGAATCAATGTATTTGGTGGTGGGTCCTGGGAAAGCAGGGGAAGTTATTTTCTGATAGCCTCTCTGTTGGTTTGTCATCTGCAATGGGCAGTGAGGTTCATTTGCTGAGAGAGAGGGAGGCCTGAGCAGGACAGACGGCTCGGGCAAATGGTTCTGGCCCCGTCCTGCGGTGAGCAGCCGTGTGAATCCCAGCAGGCCAGCTTTCCCATCTCTAAAGTGAAGGAGTTCAAGCAGATCCCTCTAACGTCTTTTCCAGCCCAGAGACTATGATTTTATCACATTGACATTTGCTGATGTTTTCACTTTCTTAACTTCCTCTATGACTCAAAGTACAACCTGTTATGGGTAGAAAGACTCTCTTGCTCTTGGAATCCAGGCTGCATCTTTGTAAATCTTCAGGCCCTTGGAAGCGATTTTCAGCCCCTCTGAATGAGCACTGGCTTGTCTTTTTCTCCATTGCCCTCTCTTCCCAGTCGCTTGGCTCCCATGTCGGAAGCTGACCATTCCCTGACCCCTTTCCAGATGGCATCAACAGGGACTATGAAAGCCGAATGGGACACAGAGAGCCCTTTGAATAACTGCTTGAGCACTAAGTTCCAGTGGACCAAAAAGTAAAAGCACTTGCTAATGACGAGGAATGGGCTTTGTTCAGATTGCAAAGGAATTGCTCTGCAGACCTCTGAGTCCTGCCACTCCAGGACTGTGTCCTGTGGTGCCCCTCATGGGTCCTGGACCCCTTTGAGGGAAGGATGAAGCCCCAGGTTCTGATTGGCCTCGCCGCTTCCTTTTCCTTAGCTTCCCTTCCCTGTCACTCTTGTTACTCAGAGAAGAAAAAGTGCAGAAGGTCTGTAACCTTTGGGCTCTACAGGGAAAGGGAAATAAAGGGAGCAGGCACATCCAGGAGACAGGGAGAGGGGGCATGACAAAGAGCTGGGTCCTGGAGGGGAGGAGCACCCTGCTTCTGTCAGAAGGAGGGGCTAGCAGGTGCTAGGTGACTTCCCAGACCGTAAAGGCTGGAATGCATTCCGTGGCCAGTTCTGGGAACCACGGGGAAAGCAGAAGGAAAGCCAGGAGGGATGTGAACACAACATACTGATGGGAGAGTTCTGAAAGGGCAGCGTGGGCACACGGGGTGAAAAGACGCTCAGCCGTGCAGCTGCGGGAGCTGAGATCCAGTGACCCTCTCCGAGAACATGAACTCCCACCAAAAGACAGGGGACCAGCGATGCCCCACCAATGGGCCAAGTGACGGGTGGCCCCCAGGCGGCCCCAGGGCTGGGTGGAAGGCAGCTCCTCTGCATTGCGGCTCACTTGTGTGGTGTGTGATGACAAGAGGCAAGAAAATTAGTCTGTGGGGGTTTAAAAACCAGAACACACCAGTCGGTGGTTTGCTGGGGTTCAGCTTAGGTGGGGGTGGCTGTCACATGACCTCTTAAGGACCTTGTGGGGAAGGATCTGTGATTTCCCTGCTCATTAGCACCTGGGGCAGAAAGGGAAGCCAGGAGGCGAAATGCTAATCAATTAGATTTCCTGCCTTGCTAACAGCTCTTCTGAAGTGATTAAAGGAGGAAGTTAAAACCAGTAGATAAATTCAGGACTGGGCTCAGTCTCCTCTCTCTCGGGGGCCCATTCTGCAGCGGGCCGTCTCATCCCCGTTTCTCTGTGACGGCCAGTTGGGGCAAAGGGTATTTCGTTGTATTTTTGGTTCCTTCTGTTTTGACGTGGTCTGAGTGTCTAGCTCTCTCCAGGAAGGCATGGGAAAAAGGCTCTTTGGCCTGCCCTGGCTCTGCTACAAGAGCCTTTCTGAGGATGATGATTATTGCTCTTAACATTATCATTACAGACAGAGCAGTGACAATTCCCAACTTCTGCTGCCATTTCACTGACTGCCCTCCTCTCTGTCTGGGAATCTTGGCCTTCTATTTATAACGGCATGCATTTATTCGGGAGCTGCAGCTGACCCCTCACTCAACTGGACCTGAAGATACTATTACTTAGGAACCAAGGAGAAAGGGCACATTCCTATACCCCTGACGCCCCCGCCCCGAGCTGCGGCCATGTTGGGGTCTCTTAATCACCCACGAGCTGTCATGATGTGAATGACAGGTAAAATGAAAATTCAGGACTCCCCAGATTAAATGTTGCCACGAGACTCCCCACTTCAGTCTCCACGGCTCCCCACCCACCCTCCTTTCGCAGAGCTTTTCAAATGCTACAGGTGCGGTCGGCTCGTGACAGTGTTTAGTGTTTAGGACAAGTCGGGCACGCCTAAGCGGCACGGCACCCCATGTTATGGATGAGAAAGCAGAGGCACGAAGACATGAAACAATGTGCCTATGTCACAGGATTAGTGAGAGTGTGGGATGTCAACCCAGGATTGGAAACTAGTTCCAGCTAGCTCTAGAGTCCAAAATCCTAACCACTGGGGGTCTACTGCCCCTTCTTCCAAGTAGAGGTCTCAGGCAAGCCCTGCTTAGCTCAGAGTCTGTGCCTTCAAGCTCTGATCCAGGCATTCAGAGCAAAGCCATGGGACTCTAAGGAACAGTGGGGAGCAGGGACCTCAGTAAATAAATTGACCCAAGGTGTCCGAGGAGCTCTAGTTTCAGTCCATCGATGCAAGTTCTTTCAGTACTCATGAGTTATTTTCTTATGTAATGAGGAGGTAAATGAATGTCCCAGGCAAAACCATTCTGGGGTTTTCCAACTCAGGAAGATTTCCTTGTAGGGTATGTGTTTGGTTTCAACTCTAAGCACACACAGGATCCTCCATCTTCCCCTCTCCTGGACTCTGTCTCTCCCGCCCCAACATTCACTTAAGCTCAGAGTTCTACCCGTGATGTTACCGTGACAGAAGTCGCACAGGATCTAAAAGTGAATTCTGGATTGTGGCTCAGGGGTCTGTAACCTTTTGCTCTGGGGGCCTTCATTAGTTCTGGTGATGCCTGTGAGTCCCTTCTCAGAATAATGTTTCAAAATGGAAATCAGGGATTGCAAAGAAATTGCAAAGATTTATGTGGAAATACAGTTATCAAAAATATTTAAAAGGTGAATTTTCAATCTAAAAATACCCATGCTTCTTTGTTAGTGTATTAAATACAAAATCTAGCGGACTACTGGAATTTTGAAATACTGGCAAGGGGAAAACAGTCCTTTTGAGACATCTGTAACAATCTCAGTGGGATAGGAAAATAAATACCCACGGTTTTTACTGGTGGACAAAGTCACAGAACCTGCTACTACTATTGTGGTTTGTTGCCTAACTTCACAAAGGAATAACATGATACATTTCAGTAAGAAGTCTGAAAAGATCCAATTATTTCCCATCCAAGTTCACGGACCCTCTGGAATTCCATCTACAACCCTTGAATCTCACGTAAAGAACTCTCGATGAGAGCAAGGGGGATGCTGAGGAAAACGAAAGAGGAACGAACCTGTCTGCCCTGGGCTGCAGGCAGAACTTAATCAAAGAGGGGCCTCGGATTCTCGGGCAGTGCCTGGGAATCTGTCTCCCCGTACTTTCCCAGATGCTTCAATTTTTAAATAAAGTTGTTTCTATTTTCCCCCAGGATATCTCCAAGTACTCTGGAAGATTTTTTTCTCAAGCACTCCCAGTTGTCAAACTCATTATCACTAACTTATTAGCTCAATTTCAAATGCGATTCACTGTCAATGGCTCTACAGATAGGCTGGCCAGAGCGAGAGCAGGGGTGCGCTGGCTCTTGAGAACGTGCGGGAACCAAAGGGAGACGGGCTTGGTTCGGTGTCGCAAGGGAACCTCTAAGCTGCCCAGTGGTCAGAATGGTCTTCAGGGTTAGCCCAGAACTGACCCAGTGGCCTGGGGCTTTACATTGAGGATAACCTGGGGAGCAGAGCCAGCTTTCCAGAGCCGTTGAAGATGCGGTGGGGACACTTCAAGCCACCCGACTGGGGCAGCATCACTGGGAAGCCATCGGGTCAAGAGCTTTTACACAGCGACTTTAGAGGGTATTTCAACCCGAGCATCCATCATCCACATCCATGACCCTGGGGGATCAGGTCTGGCCGCTCTAAACTCATCGAGTAGAAAAGCAAAGTGGATCCCTGGCGCGGGGGGAGGGGATGTGTGTGCATCCTTTAGTGTTTCTTCACCTCTGCTTCAGGGGACTTCTGAGAGGTAGAGGCAAGCAGTGGACTTTCAGTCCCTGAAAAATGCTCAGAAACGCATTTGTGTTTAGCACATAGTTCCAGGAGCTTCAAGGACTCTTTGAAGCCTGTCCAGGTTGATGATTTTTTAAATCTATCCTCCACCCTTCCCCATTCGTAGAGGACAAAACTGAGGCCAGAGAAGTGAGGGACCTTTCCGCAGCTACAGGCAGCCAGGCTGAGGGCTGCTGTGGTTGGGGTCATGGCAGGCCCAGGAAGGCAGATGGCCAAGTCACGGGAAATTTCTTCTCTTCTTCCACGGCCCCTGGTCCCCCTCCCCACACTCTGTCAGGGGAAAGTGCATGTCCCCAGGACCCAGGCCTGGCTCTGAAGGAGGCGCACATTCCCTAGGTCGTCCTTGGGGGATGTGTAACCCTGGCAGAACACCATCCATCTTATTTGCTGTAATGAGGACATTGCCTTCTTCCTCCCCAACTGGGGCTCCCAAAGAGGCCAGCCTATTATTTAAGGCTTTATCTCTATACGAATAATAAATGCACAGAGCATGGGCATGGGAAAGTTAATTAGTATTATTATGTCTTTAATTCTAATGTTGCTCACTGGCAGAGCCCTTTCGAGCCAGCTTTCAGCCCAGAACAAACCTTTGTGATACCCCCTTGGACAAAAACCTCTGCAGCGAGAGCCTTTCTTGGGCCGAAAGGGGCAGCGTCTTTCCTTGGGGCTAGAGTGTCTGCCAAGTGAGGCTGCTGTTTGAGGGAGTTCCTTGGCGTGGCGTCCTCTACTCCCAGACCCCAGCACTCGGTTCACAGCAAGAAAGATCTCAGGCCCCACAGGTACATGAAGGCAAGGGCCTCATCAGAACAGGAGGCTATGTTGAGAGCTGACCCAAATGGCCTGTGTATTTGTTCTCTGGGATTGAAATGGGGATGAGGAAACACCTGGAATCAAACCAATTTAGGGACCTGGTTTATTAGAAAAGGTTAGTAGAAGACGCCCAGACGGGTGAAAAAAAATCAGTTGAATATAACCAGATTGAGAACAATTAGTGAGAGCTCTTCCCATCCCAAAATACATGGATGAAATGCTTGCTGGCCCTCTTGTTGTCGGTTGCATCTTTTGGAAACTATTTGAATTGCAAGACCACTGACCAGACTCTGCTTTTCAGTTAACCCAAATTGCAAGCCCTGTGCCTTTAAGGAAACAGGCAGCTTTGTGTGTGTTAAGGTTTGTAAAACCAAATCCAAAAAGTGGCATACAAATGCCAACGCCTGTTTTGCACGAGGTGGGGTGAGACCGCACAGATGCTACACACAGCAATTTACACAGAAACAGAAATGGCATCTGTCGCCGGGAGGATACAACCTTTCACCAAGAATGGTGACACGGAAAAGTGTGGAGGGGACGCCCAACCATTTGGGCAGAGAGTTGAACAGGTGCTTAAGCTGACTTGAGCATCCCTTAGGTGGGGGGACGCCTCGGGGTTCCAAAGCCCAGGGGAAGCATGGTAGCCTGATGGGGGCCTGCCTGACGGGGGACCAGGGCTCAACCTTGAATCCTGGGGCATCAACAGCGGACCCGCTGTGTGACCTTGGGCAAATTACTTACCTCTTGGGTCTCCCTTCTTCACCCATGAAATGATGGCAGACTCGACAACCTCTAGGACCCAGACGGTCTCACTCCCAGGAGGCAGGCCAAGAAAAAGCCGTTCCAATGGCGAGTGTCAAGATCCTCCCACCTCCTTTGTGCTTTTAACAACACATCTTCCTCACCCCCAGCCCCCGTGTGAGTAAAATTCTCAAGGTTAAAAGCTTTTTCCACTTATGCTAAAACGTGGAAGAGAAAACCAATAGAGGGAGGTGAACAGTTACTTAGATTTCTCTAAAAGGCTGAAGGCGCTAAATAAAGGGTTCTCGATGATCAGCCCAGGACAGCCTATCATCACGGCTCCATGGACAAATTGTATTGCATGTCAGAGCCCACGGAAGATGCACAATAATTTATCAGTCAGGACCCAGAAAATTGTACAGTACCAGTACCTCAGCAGCTTCACGCATCCCTGCCACGCTGTCCCTCCCTCGCTTCTGCTTAAAGGGACACTGCCAAGGAAGGCCCTGGATCTAGGCCTCAGTTAAAAAAAGCACATCGCAAAAACCCCGAAGTGAACAGAAATATTTCTGTGACGTTTATAAGTAAATAACAAAAAAGGAAAACGGTATTTCCCCTGCGTGTTCTCCTCCCCTCCTGGGGTTTCCCACCATTCTCCAGGTAGCTGCGGAAAGACAACCACAAAGAAGCTAAATTTGTGTCGAAAGCGCGGGCTTGGCCGGGAAGATGCGTGAAACGGGCCGCGGGGGCGCTGGCGCCCGAGGAAACCCTCCTACCAGCCGGACGCCAAGGGCGGCCAAGGGAGCATGGGCGGCCTGAGACATGTGGATTCTGCGGCAGGCAACGGGGGGAGGGGGGGAGCATCCTGTCCCACCGGGCTGTACTGTCTCACTGACATCATTTAGAATTGCCAGGGCACCATGGCCATACACAGCAAACCAACTTTTTGTCAGTTTTACCATTGTTTTTAAATTCCCCACCGATAGCAGCCCTGGCAGACAGTTCCCACTCCTGCCCGGGGCATGGCATAAATGTGCCTGTGTCTGAAGGTTTTGAGGGGCCACGGGTAATGAAGGTGGGTGGAGTTGTGGGAAAGATAATGTCAAAAAACCGCACGTTGCAAAGGTCATTGAAGTCGCTAACTCTGGCCACCTACCTGATCATAAAGCATTCCAAGAACTCCACACGTGAAGGCCCATGCATCCCCTGGGACACCCAGACCCCTCCCTTCAAGCTGGTTTCTATCCACCCAACTTGTCTTTCTGAAGCTGTTTCTACCTCTGGCATCCATTCCCAAGACCTAGTGCTTCGCTTGCTCCCGAGCAGTTACCAACCCTCTTGCGATCATTAATTCAACTATTTCTTTTGTCATCATCATTTCCAGAAGAAGCAGAAGCTCAAGTCCAAAAGAGGGCAAGTGATTCCCACGAGCTCCCAGCTGCATAGAAGTCCCAGTTCAGCTGCACCGAAGGCTCTCAGCCCACCCCCACTAGCTCCTGGCCCCAGGGCACTGGGGTCCTCGGTGAGCCCGGTTTACTCAGCTCCTGGGCTCAGGAGCTCATTTGGAAGCCTCAAGACCACCTTCTTTCCCCGTGTTTTCCCACACAGGGGGATATTCTACACTTCCATTAAGGGAGACATTGGGTCATGTTCCGGACAGCACTGAGAAATAGAGCTCTAGGAGTCAGGCACACTTGCTTTTGAACTTGGGCCAGCCATGAAATGTAGGTGACTCTCACTTTACTCAGGTATACAGTGGAAATAACACAGCCTCTCTTGTAAGCTGTGGAGCTTGTCATGGATGACATCACATAAAGGACACAGGTGTGCCCAGTGCACAGTATCTGTAGCTATTCTTTGTCAGTTTGTCCTGGCTGTCTCCCCCGACCAATATGGCAGTTTGGACACTACTGACAGTAAATGAAACAAAATCCTAATTTCCTCTGAATCTGGGTCTGAGCACCCACATTGATGGCCTGCAGAATGTAGGTGGAGGGCACTCAGCAAGGGAGGTGTAGACAGTAAGTTCCTTGAGGGCTGGGCTGCTATCCAGGCCTTGAGTGGGGCAAGGCACAGTGGCTCTGGTGAAGCCACACTCATTTGCTTTCTGTCACTGTGTTTGTCCTCGCGCTGCATGGGATGCCTGGAGAGCTCCAGGACCTGGCCCCTGAGCCTTAGGCATGACAGCATCATATCTGAGTGGTTCTGCTGACAGGCACCCCAACCTTGCCAAAATAAATTGTCCTCACAAGTAGCAGAGGGGATGGGGGAGGAGGGGAGCCCAACCGTCGCCAAAGCCCTGCTATTCGGGTGAAACCCACAGCTCTTGCTGGCGTGTAAATGCTAACTGTGGGTTCCCAGGACAGCCCATTTAATTTCTCCTTTTGTTGGCTGGGTCCCAGCCATCCCCTCTTCCCCGGGGCCCCTCCTCAAATATATCACACCAGCTGGGGAGCTGCCCCACCCCTAATTATTACCCCAGGGCTGCCAAGACGCAGGCCCCACCACTGCGGAGGACGGCAGCAGAGCACAGAACGTGACAACAGCAGCAGCAGGTGGGCCTGGAAGAAAAGGCCAGATTATCGTCTCTGTGATTACTGTCATCCATCTCCAGCCAGGCAGGCAGGGAGCAGAGCATGCTCCATGTTGGGCCTTGTGCGCCACACTCTTGGGGGTGCCACCGCCTCCCACCCCTTCTCTGCTGTGCAGGCTTGAGGCTGGCGTTTTCTGCGCAGAAAGGTGTGCCTGGAACCTATGCTCCTAGCGACAGATGTAGCATCACTCAGCCCAGAGCAGCAGAATCCCAGTTAAAGCTTCGTGCCTGAGTGTTTCTGGGTGGGTCTAGCTCTCCATGCCTCCCTCCAGGGCTTCTCTGGGCAGAAACAGACAGCAGGGCACTGGCTCTTAGCCCATTACAGAAAGCAGGACAACCCTTTCACAGTAAGTGAAGTGTATCTCCCATAGCTCCCAGAACATTCCTTGTTCATTGGTTTGTCCATCTGTCCTCCCATCTATTCATCTATGCAACCACCCTGTTTTTTTTTAAGAACCTGCAAGTGCCAGCATTATGCCACCTGCTGGGGATAGGAGGTGGGTAAGATCTTATCTCTGTTCTCTTCTCTCCCCGCCACCAACCCCCCCAGCTCAGGTGCATTTTGTAAGGACTCAAGTCTGAGAGCAAGTCTGACAGCAAGTCTGAGAGGAAGGGATGCTTGTCCTCACAATCCAAGGCTTGGAGTTTAATGACTTGACTAACATCCCACAGCAGGTTCAGAGCTGGGGACTCTCCCCACCCCCGGATTTCTAATCCTGCGTAGCCTGGGTGGCCGTATGCTTTCTCCCAGAAAAAAAAACAAAAAAACAAAAAAAAAAACATTGCCCTGAGGTTAGGCTTAAAGGGAGACTCACTTGGGCTCAGCAGCCCCTATCACCTGAGCAATTGTGGCAATTTAACCCATGTTTGGGGAACACCTGTGAGTTTGTCAGGTGCCGGGCAAGGTGCTAGGGAAAGGACAGCCAGATGGGCCCGCCTGACACACCTCCCATCCCTCTCATTTGCTTACTTGGGGTTTGGCTCTTCTCTGACAGTTTCTGGGTTGGTTTAATCTTTTATAATCCCCTCACGTGAGAAGACCCTGACTGGTTTCACCCCTGGAGGAGAAGCTCCGAATCCATGTGGCCTGGCCAACACTTCTGCTATCAAGAGCGGTCAGCCTGGGGGCTACCTATGAGCTCGGGACAGCACCAGCAGGGCTAAAGTCTCTGCACTATCTAGGTCACCCCATCAGAAGAGGAGAGGAGAGACCACAGGGGCCTGGACAGACCCACAGGGAACAACTCAGTATTGACTATAGATGGGAAGGTGAAAATACCTTCAGAAGGAAACATGTGATCATCAACAAAGAGCTTTCTAAATCATACAGTAATACAAAGGAACGTGACTTCAGGGACTCTTTCATTTTGTAGTAAGAAAGCTAAGATGTGGCCTCCCTATGGTCCCATAGGAGCTGGAGGTGGGGCCAGACCCCAAGCCAGGCCATGACACCAGGCATCAGCAGCAGCTGCAGCTTCCTAAGTCGAGCCCTACCTGTGCCCAACACATCTCTAGCCAACCCAGACTGCCGAGGTGGCACATGGGGCAGACACTGTCCCTTCTTCTGCAGCAGCTCAGCCACGCTATTTCCTGTGTGGCAGTTCAGCACATCTGCGGCCTGGAGAGAAGGGCGGGTGTGAGAAGTGAGCCGTGGGCCCAGGTTTACGTTCCAGCTCCAGCTCTGGCTCCTCCTTAGCCCGGTGACCTTGGATAACTCACTTATCCTTGCTACGTTTCCCTAGTTTTCCAAGTGAGTTTCCCCATCTGAAAAACAGGATAATTCATCTCCAAAAGTTTTGGGGCAAATTAAAGCATATATTGTCACTGAAAGCACTCTATGATCCTTTCTGCCCAATTCCCATGCAATGTTGCCAAACTTTGAGGCTCTCCTGCCGCGGACCCTGGTGTCAAACGAACCACCCAGGACTCCCAGAGTGAGGCTTGTACCGGATGCGTGACTTGGAGCCTAAAGGAATGACTTTCAACTTTGTTGTTTGCTTTCCTGACTGTGCTGGTTGGATGCAGCAGGGCTGACACTGATGGGAGATGGTTTATTTGTCACCTAATGCTAATGTGTCATTCCTGCAGCTGTGGTTATTAGCTCTATCAGTATGTTCTGGCTGCTAAATGAATGGCTGAGGACCCTGCTCTGGAGCGGACAGAGGAGGGGACAAAGCGTGCAGGTGGGGAGCTCGACGCAGGTATGAGCTGCAGGAGAGCACCGACCCTTCTGTCAAGGCCCAGGAATGGGAAAACCATGCCTGGCTGGGTCTCCACCTGGCGGCCCGGTCCCCAAGGGGCAACATGGGGAAGGGGCTGGGACGCCCTACAGTGAGGACTGGAGGGATGGTGGCCTGGAAGGCCATGTTCTGGTAGCCCACCAGGCACATTGGACAGTGGCATGGTTGTCAATGAACAAATGGTAACACCAAGTTGCCAGTCACAGGAAAGCAAGAAGGGCTTAGGAAGGCATGGAGAATTTAGGAAGGCTCCAGGGGGAGCCACAAATAATAGGAAGGCAGACAAGGGTAAAAACAATGATCGCCACGACAATAGAAACCTCAGTATAACCAAAAATGATGGACAAATTTCCTCAATACTGCAATCAACATTCCAATACCAGAAAATTCTAGCACACAGGGAAGAAAGGCAGGACCCAAGGGAAGTTAGAGAAGACAACCAGAAAAAAAGGGTGAAATAGAAACGAGTGCTGGTAAGTAAAATGTACAGCCCCTAACTAGCTGGGCAGGCCAAGCTAGAGACAAGGCATGCCAACAGGTGAATCGGTTTTAGGAAGGGGAAAAGTAGAAACTGACCCTCTAAACTACATCTTTATCTGAAGAAGGTATTAAAGTAATACTTTGGTTTATTTTTGTAGGTTAAAGAAAGGACATGTGAAATTATTATTATTTTTTTAAATCTTGATGATATGGAGGAGAGGATAGCAGATAGGAAGGAGTGGGTGGATTGTAGGAAAATGGGGTATTCTTTAGTACTATATACTCCATCTCTCCCAGATTGACTTGGGGTCAAATAAGCCAAGGCTCAAGATCTGCCTGTGCTGGAAGGTGCACCGCGTCAACCCGATGTTGCCATGGGAACCAGATTCCTTGCCAGTGCCATGGCAACTGACTCCAAAGTGTGTTAAGCTCAGAGTCTACTAGTCTGCTCACACTCCACATCATAAGCTTGGGAAGAGAGCAGCAGAAGGGTGGGGGGGTGGTGAGCAGGGGTGAAGGCTGTTCCTTCCTAAACCAATTAGCTGTAAACTCAAGTAAATGAGGCTCAGTTTGAGTGGAGGCAATCGCAAGAGGTGTGCTTCCTCATTAGAATTGCTCAGAGACACTGGAGACACCGTCCAAATTTGGGGGCCCATCTGTGGTATCTTATGTCCTGAACTATGCTGTCATCATAGCAAGGGATTTCACTGAGGAAGGCTTTCTTCTTGGGTTAAGAAAACAACAAACACTAAACAACCAACCAACAAGACAAAAGTAAAAAAAAAAAGCTACATGTGAGACATTCTAAAACCTGAGACCATCACTATAGTTTCTTCCTGAATTTCGAAGTGATAGTGAACTTTCCCACCACGTCCAAGCAGCTAAAAATTGAAGAATAGAAGAAGATCGCAACATTTGCTTCCCTTAGAGACTTTCAATGATCTGCCTCAATTTATTTGGCTTGGTCACAGGGCTGTCCTATCATCAGAGTACAAATGTGGGTCCATTCAGACTTCTGAATAGCCTGTAATTCATTCCACAGATTTCAACAGTACAGTCCAAGAGTTGTAGATAAGAGAGTCAATTATTATGTAGCATGTCTCCCAAATGCCGTATATTGTTGCTGGGCTTTTCATATCATTAGGCTGTAAGCTCTATAAACTCCAAAAACACTCCTGATTTGTTACTCCAAGTGACCTGAAGCAGTGGTTTTCAAAGTGTGGTCCCTGGACCAGCAACATCAGCTTCATCTGAAGCTGGTTAGAAATACAGACTCCAAGGCCCCAGGCCAGACCTATAGAATCGGACTAGACCTCCAGTCAGTCATTGATGAAATTATGGATTCTTATGACTGGAAAGATCTTTCAATGGCTTCTAGGCCAATTTCTGCTCAATGAAGTCTTTTCATGATCACTCCTCAGGGAGAACTGTTCAGCCTTGTCCTGGACAGCTTATCATTTTTTAAGACGAGCTCTCATTTGTTCACACATCTAATTATTGTAACTCATACCTTATATTGTTCTCAAATATGTCTCCATTTCACTCCTCCCCAAGAACTAGTTCTGCTTCCTGAACTTCCTGAAGCCCCTCCAAATTAGCCTAATTTTTCTTCCTTGTGACAGCCCTTTCATGTAATTGAAATCAGCTGTAACATTGCCCCTTTAAAAATATTCTCCTCTCTAGTCAAAATGTCCCTAGGTCCTGAACAGGTCCTTATGGAACAGGATTTCCAGATGGTGCCTCTGGTTGCCTTCACTGAATGCGACCGAGATGAGAGAGATGAGATGAGGAATCTCCTTGGCCCCTGGAAACAGGGACAGCCCAAGCTCAAGATTTGCTCTGACCTATACAGAGGACAGGGGACTGCTGTCTCCCCCTCCGGGACACCGCAGCCCACCATCAAGGCAACCCAGGTCTGCTTTGGTTACGACACATCACCAAGCATGGGGGGCAGCTAAAGCCTCTGTTTTTTTTTTCCATAAATACAATAGTTAAGTCAGGAAAAGGACGATTTTTTTTTAGATTGAGCGCAGAACTTTACATTTCTAATAATAAATTTATCTTATTAGTTGTGGTCTAGAACTTTTATTCATAAATTGTTGAATTTATTTTTGTATGGTATAGAAAATGTGAAATTATGCATATTTATTTTCCTTTTAATCTCTGTTATTATGCTGTCCATATGTTTTATATCCTACTATTAATGTACAATGAGCGTTTTGACTTGTAAGCTTTAAAAATGTAATTTTTATTAGCTCATCACATGAATTATAACACAATTTATTTCAACACTCCCCTTTGATGTTAGCTTATTTCCAGTTTCTTTTTGCTGTTATATGAAATGCTGCAATGAACATCATTGTACATAAATATAAATTGTTACCTAATATTTTCTTAGCATAGATTCCTAAAAGGAAAATTATTAGTGAAAGGGTAGAAACATTTCAAAGACCTAGATATATTTGTATAAATTGTATACATTTGTATAAATTTATATATAAATTGTGCACAATTTGTATAAATTGTTTCCAGCAAGGTTATAAATTTTTCTATTTCTACCATAGTATGATAGCCCATTTCACCAAACCTTTGGCTAATACACTATGTTTTAAAATAAATCTTCATCACTTCAACAAGTAAAACATGGAGACTTGTTGTCATTTGTATTTTATCACTAGTCAAGCTGATTTTTTATATATATATATATACCAAAGTGTACTTAACCTTTTGTGAATGAATCTGTTTATGTCCTTTACCCAATTTTTCAATAGGGATGTGAGTATTTCTCTTACTAATTTCTCAGATCACCTTATCCAGCAGAAATATTAATCCTGTCATTTTAAGAAATATTTTCCAGTTTGTGTTGTATTCTAAAGTTCTCTAATTTTTCTGTGTGTAAAAGTTTTATATTTTTATGCACTGAATCTCTTAATCTTTCCTTTGTGTTTTCTTCTGTTACTTTTATGTTTAAAAAGCCCCTTCTAATTATGAGAGCAGTTAAATATTCATCCCCCATTTTTATGGTTTATTATTTTTATGGTTTTATTTTTTATAGCTTATTTAATTTGTTTTGGCTGAACATATAAGGTAGATAAGTAAAGTTATTTTTTTCCCAAATGCTTAATCATATAGCACCTTCACCTCACCCCTACCAGTGGATTTTATTGCTTCCTTTATCATATACTAGATTCTTAAGAGCCATCTTTTCACCTAAATAAGACATACCTAATTTCACTTTTTTAAGAAACATTTTAAGATTCTTTTCCCCATACCTAAATCAGAGGTCATTTTAAACTGATTTTGTAAAAGAAAACAGGTTTTGTTTTCTAGTATACAGTATGAGCTATAGTACAGATGCAACAGATGTGTCTTCTCTTTTGGTTTTGAACTGATACAATACTTTAGGGCTCTGATCTCCATTTCACTCCTCCCCAAGAACTAGTTCTGCTTCCTGAAGTCCCAGGAAATGATGCTATTTCACGAAGTTATTTTGGACACCTTTCTTTTCAAAAATTTTATTCTATACACCACCAAATATTACCACAGTTTATTTCCTAGCTGTTTTGTTTCACTGCTCTACCTGTGGATTCCTTTACCTATACTATTCTATTTAATGCTAGTAACACATTTTCTTATATAAGAAAAAGGAAAGGTTCCCTTTCTCACTAGTGTTCTCCATATGTTTTTCTTGGTAAATTCTGCCTGTTTATTGCCCCAGATAAACTCTAGATTTATTTTTGTCAAGTGCTCTCTTTCTTCCCACTACCCCCACCCTGAATTAATTTGAAAAGATCTGGCATCTCCATAATATTCACTCTTTCCATGTTTCCATTTATTCCAACTATGTTCTATGTCTTTCAGTTAAATTTATCATGTAGTCTCATGTATTTAATTTTGGATACTTAAAAAAGCTACTGATTTTTAAAGTATTTATGTCATATCCAGCCACCTCCATGTGCTTTTTATTAGTCTTAACCATTTTTATTAGATTTTCTAGGACTCTAATCATATTGGTTGCAAATATTGGCTATTTTATCTCTTCCTTTCCACTTCCTGCTTTGTTGCATCCTCTAGAACTTTTACAGTGTTATTCAGCAATGGTTCCAGTGTATATCCCTTTCTTGTTCTTGATTTTAAAGAAAATGCCTCTAGACTTTCATCACTAAATATTTACTGTTTGGTTTGAGATAGATAACTTTTTTTATCATGTTTCATATCATTCTATTTTCAGTATTTAAAATGGGTATTGGATTTTATTGCATGATGTGTTATTTTTTTAATTGATTCACATTTTTAATTGATTCATTAATGTCTTTTACTAGATTCACTAATGTGTTCTTTTCCAACATCAAATTGTCCTTGAGTTCATTAGATATATCTACCTAATTATGAGTCCATTGAATTCAATTTATTTTTCATTTGTGTAAATATGTAAGATTGCTATAATTTTTTTCTCTGTGTGTCACAATTTTGACAAGATAATGCTACTTTTATTAAATAATTTTTTTAAGGAGTTGGAAATTTATTGAATACACTGAAAGAGAGCAGTGGGCAGGACAGCAGAGGAGAGACTATCTGACTATAAATTTTTAATTTTAATCTTTTTTTGTGTTTTGGACCAAATAATCTAAAGTTGAAACTTTAATTTTTATATAATGTTGCAATTGAGAGTTTCAAATTTATTAGCATAGAAATATGAATAGCATCCATTCTCTTAACCTTAGAATCTCCTTTGTATATAGTATGCTTGCGTATTATTTTCCTTTTCCTCTTTTATTTCTAAACTTTCCAGAAGTCACATAATATTTTATTTCATAGCAATAACCCCTTAATATATTTATTAAATCTACTTTTAGACCATTTTCTAAATCATTAATTAATTTTTTTTTTACCCTTTCTGTACCATTCGTCTTTAGTGAATCTGTACAAGAATATGGTTGGGTTTTATTTTCTAATCTAAATTTCAGGGTTTGATAAGAACCCTTTTAATAAGAACACTTAACCCACTTAATATATTTTATCACAGTTGATATGTTTGACCTTACTTTTTCTACTTTGTTTTATGCTTCTGGACATTTTTGTGTATATTTATTTTATCATTTTTTGTTTCATAGACTATATTTTAGCCTCTTGGTGTTCTTGAAAGCAAAAAGACCCTGGTTTTTAACCTTTACACTTATATGCATATGGAACAAAAAATCTCTATAATTTAGGAAGTCCAAAACAAAACTTTAACTCATGGCTCCCCTTGTTAAGACAGGTATATTTAATATATTTTAAATATATGTAATACCTGCTTTCTTTGCACACTCACCATTTACTTGTCATTATTATTTTAATATTGTATTATATGCTCAGTTTCTTGTCATATAATTATTCCTCAAAATATAGTATTTTTAAATTTAATTCCAATTTCCATTTTGTAACCGCAGTTAACAAAGTTGTTTTTATTAATAATATTAATAAGATCAATAAAAGCTAAATTTATCAGGCCCTTGCTATGTGTCAGGAACTGCATCAAGCACTTTATCCACATTTTCTACTTAATTCATATAGAAATCCTACTTTTTCAATGAGATTCACAGAGGTCCAATAACTCCTCTATAGTCCCACAATTAGTAAGTGGCGGAGCTAAGATTCATTTGCTGATCTCTGTGATCCCAGAGCCTGTGCTCTTAATTATTATGCCCTAGCTCTATTTATTGGTTTCAAGTTCACCATTGGTCCATTTTATACTAACCTCAAGTTCTTGATTTTGATTCATTTCAGCCGCCTGAATATTAAGGATTCATTGGTTCAATGTTTCAGGCGGAAGATATGAATGGTTTGTTTTCTGAGAATTTGTATATCTTAATATGTTTTATAACATTTTTCTATCTGAGTTACATCTTATTTAACAATCCAGTTCTTTGGAGGCTGTCGATAGGTAAATGTGTGGAATGCAGGCCAGGAATGCGCCTCGCAAGCCATCCAGTCCCACTGGTAACAATTCCACTTATTTTTGATGTATGCTCTTGACTACTCCATAATTTATAATGTGATTGCCAATTTTAAACTTGTTGGTATGTTCATGGGTATTTTATTTGGAAGTTCTTAGGAAGCATGTCAAGCATGTTTGGTCTCCTGCCATGTTAAGTAAGCAGCCAGCATGGATCTTGTAAATATTTTTTTTCTACTTGTGGCATTAGTCATCCCTCCCAACTTTGTGTCTTCAACAAATGTGATGTTTCCTTTTTTTCAGTTTCAATGCAGACCTGTTGACTAGCCCTGGGCACCATGGCATTGAACTAGAGGTCCCTCTCCAGACTGAATCAATCTATTACCCCACATTCTTTGATCAGAGTTGGCCAATCAACCAGAAACCTATTTTGAACATTTCCCCCCCCATAGAGAAATCATGATAGATATTCCAAATGCCTTATTGAAGTCAACACTACCTTAGGTATTGTTTTGATCTAAGCCTAGTAATCCCACAACTAAAGAAAATCTAGTTAATTTAGTGTGTTCCTAAAATTACTGATTTCTTTCTAAAGCACACATATGCTATCTTTTAGGGAATCTATTCTAAGAGTCTGTCAGGGAGTAACATCAAGTTTACTCTTCTAGAGCCTCCGGACTTTAGAAAATCAAAATGTTTGCCTTCTCTGGCCTCTATACACATTCCATAATTTCACTGATATCATTGTAAAAAACTCTTAGAAAATATCAGGATATTCTTCCATTATTTAGGATAAAATTGGTCAAGACAGACTTTAACCCTTTAATTCAGAAAGATACTGTAAATACATGTGTACAATTCCTCTGTAACTGTATTGTTGTAGTGCTTTGAGCCTATAGGCCATTCTCTCTTCCTATTCTCCTTGTCCCCTGCAGGAGGCAAGACATGGGTCCCAGCATCCTCCACAAGCTATTACTTGTTCTGCTCTTCATAAACATCTTCCCTTTCAGAGACTCTCATGGAATCACAAGACCATTCTCTTCTCTGTACTTTCCATAACATCCTTTCCTGATGTCTATGGGCTGTGTTCTGTTTAATAGTCTCCCTTTTATGAGTAGGAACCCTAGGATGACTGGCTGCTCTCTTCTACAAAGTCCTTACTCCAAACAGCTCTTCTTCTTTGCTTGGAATTGAGTCCAGCATGGTAGTCCCCATTGTCACTCCCCTTTCTTTTTGAGAGCTGGAACTCCCAGTAATCCATGACAAGAGTATATTTCAATGCTCTGCTTTTAGCTGAATGAGACTTCTAGCAGAAGACAAGACTATTTTGCTTCTGTACCTATTTTATGAATTGTCCTAAGAAATCATTATTCATATCTTTGTTTATACAGGCAGTCTGTGGTACATTTCCACAACATGACTTAAGTTCTTCCCTCTTTTGATCCTTGCTAAGTCTGCACTAGACTATCACACCCAGCTGGGGGTTTATTTAACAATGTGGGCCTCATTGACACCCAGCATCTCTCCCAACCTCTTCTGCAGGAGGTGCAGGTGTGTTCCTTGATTGTCACTGCCCAGTCTTAAGTCACAAACTAACTCTCAGAGATTCCTGTAAAAATTGCATTTTCCCTTTGGCATTAATCTTTCTGATCTAGTTTCTTTATTCTTACATACATTCATGTGGCAACCTTGAGAATCACAATGATTACAGATGAACATGAGCTACTAGGAGGGGTGTCAGCCTTCACTCTGATCTCCCCTTTCACTGAGGTCTGAGGGCTCACACCAGAAGAAGGAACCCTGGGGCTGGGGATGGGACAGCTGACTGATGGGCTAGGGCTGCCTTTGGAGGAGGTGCAGGACTCTCTATACCAAGATAAGAAAGATAAGGACTCTCAGGCTGACAGAGAACTCCCAGGTTATCTGCCTCAGCCTCCCGCATACACATCGTATCTATTCTTTCACAGAGGAAAGGAAGGATGGGAAAAAAACAAAAGGACAATCCTGAAAAACAGGAAGATGGGGAGTGTGGAGAGAAGACCCTAATGTGGAACATACAGTGGGTACTCTTAAAGTACCCCTCCACTGAGCCCCCCAGCAGCCTGAGAAAGGCCTCACTGACAAGGGATGGGGAGGGCAGATAATCCACATTTCCTGTGACAGTCCTCACTGGTTTTTATTAGCACAGGTTACTAAGCTGTTTGGAGTGGACTATGGCAGTAGTTGAGCCAGGTCAAAATAATGTGGGATTTATAAAAATAGAAGTATACGAAGTATAAAAAATAGAAGTATAAAAATGACATGGAGGGGGCGAAGGATAATTCTGTCTGGTATTTTTCAAGATCTTCCCATTGTGTTATCAGATTAGCCAAGGTGGATTTCTAGAACCGGAAACCCTCCAAGGCAGCTTGTCTCCTGATCCTCACAGGGAACTCCTGAGGATAGGCAATGCTTTGAGTTAGCCAAGGAGAGGGTGTGACAAGGGGCAAGAAAAGTCAGGGATGGCTCCTAGGGTGAGGGCCACAGCCCTGTGAGAGCTGAAATATGATTATATGGGATTTCAAGAGCTCACTCTTGATAGAAAGAGACAGTTCATCTTAGATGCCTGTCACCTACTCATTCCTGGACCATTTTCACATATGACTAATAGCATGTTACAGCCACTGGGAGGGTTTTGATGAAGACAGGTTTTATGTGGAGGTTTCCTTAGGGTGAGAAACCACCCCTTATCATCCGGTTTGCATCTGGGGAGAAGACAGTCTCCCCTGTGTCTGTCAGGCAAAGCTGCCCTGGTCGCTGGGCTCAGAGTCTGGGCCGGGTGATGAGTTCCCCTCGGAGCCACACCATCCCTCATCTTCCTCACACTTTCCCTTTCTGCCTCATCACACACCCTGTGGCCGCAGGAAATGGAAAAGGACCATAAGCCTGACCCAGCTCTCACAGGAAAAGAACATTCTTAACCTGCCAAATTCCGCTTTCTCAATGACAGTCCTGAGTACCTACTATATTTTCTGCATAAAAAGAATTCTAAAACCTGGTCTCTGCCTTCAAGAAGAATACAGTCCAGCTGGAAAGGATGGGTGCACGTGCACATGTACAAGCACACCCGTATGTTGGCACACACGCATGTAAATGCATGCACACACGCACACACACCCAGAAGGAGAACATGGTAAGCCCTGAGCTGTGTGGTCTTGACTGAAATAAATTCAGTAAAATGTCAAGGAATGGCTGGAATAGCTTAGATGGCTCCATGGAAGAAAGCGGACGTGGATGGGCCACAAAAATAGGGAGGCTTCAGAGGAGTAAAGGAGAGGGAAGGAATGCTAAGTGGCAAGTCTGAGTGAGCAGAGGCCAAGAGCCCCACTCTAAGAGAGCTCCCTTGATCTCTGATGTGCTCACTAAGATCACCTCAGCCGGCATGTAGACGCACACACACTTTATAACTGGACTGTGGCTATAACACTGACATACTCCCCTGAGCCTGTGAGTGAGAGCAGGGGTGTACTGTATCAATCTACAGACCCCCAGGGCATAGCACAGTATCTGGAGCCAGATGGGCACACAAGCATACATACACATGTAGTCACTACTTTTAACCACCTACAATGTAATAAGACACCTTCTAAATATGACATCTAATACATAGGAATAGCCTGTGAAGTAGAGATTATGACTCTAATTTGCAAATGAAGGAACTGAAAATCAAGAGGATAACTTGGCCAAGGTCATGATTAGCCAGAGGCAGAGCTGGATGTCACACCCAGTCTGACTTTAAAACCTGTGTCTTTAAGTTAAATAAAAACAAACAAACAAACAAACAAACCAACAAACCCTGTGTCTTTTCCTGTGTCTTTTTCAGCTGCATAAATGAAACAAACAAAAAAAATAATAGCGGCTTTGTTTTCCTCTCAAGTCTCTGTCTTAAAGGAGATGGGCTGGGATGACAGCTTCACGGTCATTGAGACCATGTTTTGCCACCATCAATGCTTCACTTCCATCTTGTATCATCTAATGTGGCTGCTGGAATTCCAGTCATTACAACTGCATTCCAGGAATCTGGAAGGAGGAAAGAAGAAAGAAAAAAAAAAAGGCTCATCCCTCTTCCTTAAGGAGGCTTTATTAAATTACAGCATAGAATAGTTTAGTTTCTACCTCTCATTGGCCAGAAATTGTTACCAAGCCTTACAGGAGACTGGAAAATCCAGTCTTTTCAGTCTAGGTAGCAATGTGCCCAGGTGAACATCAAGGTTCAGTTACTAAGGAGGAAGGCTGGATTAGATGCTAGAGTAGACAACTAGTAATTTTTCTTATACCAAAACTTCATTATTTTTTTTTTCAAGTACCAGGTCTCTAGTACCTTAGAAGCAAAGTTCATAATTGTCATTGGAATTGGAATTGCCTTTTTCTTTTTCTTCTTCTTCTTCTTCTTTTTTTTTAATACCACGGCAGCCTGGAAGTCAGCAAGGATAAAGCAAATAAGGCCATGAAATTATGATTCCTCCCTGCAACATTCCTTTTCTTCCTATGAACAGTACTCTTTGATTATGGGCACCACGTTTAAAAACATACAAAAACTGTCCCAAGGCCAAACAACAGGATCTGTAGTTTGGAATGTTGCCTCCAAGTGAAAGAAATGTGTGTCTATGGTCCCATGTGGTGAGCAGCAGCCTCACACAGGAGGCAAATTACCTGGGGATAGGCACATTGGTATGTTCTTTATCCATCCCAACTCGCCAGTGCAAATTACGTAAAAAGAAAAAAAATCACCAAATTTGAACCACTGCACTCTGAAAGACTGCACTGGACCTAAGATTGTACCTTCTTTAAGCCTGCTTCATGAGATCCAGTTTCTCAAACGGTCAGTGCAGACAGAAAGGAAGAGCTGGAAGGACTCCCTCATTTCCAGAGAAGAGCACCAGACCAGGAGAGGAAAAATGACCTGCTTCTGAGCAAAAGGGATAGTCTCTTGAATCCCAGCCCCACTGGAGCAGCTGTGGGGCTTTCAGAAACTCCCCGGTCCCAGCTAACTCCACATTGCTGCCACCTAAGCACCGGGCCCTGCCAATGAAGTCAGGAACAAAAGGTGGGATAAGTATTTTTTCCAGCAGCTTCATGCCCATGCCCGAGGAGAGGCACCAAGGCTCCCGAGAGATGCAGGCAGCCTCCAACCACACAGGACCCATGGCAAGGGAGCCAGTGGGACACTGGGTGGAGCCACCTGGGCAACTGTGGTCTGGGTTCTGGAAAGGCTCACGGGTGGTGAGAGACCTTGCTGGATGATGAAGGGGGAAAGAGGAATTTGGGGCGGTGTCTTCTCTTTCTCCATATACGAGCCCTTGGTTCTCAATGACTCTCCTAAGACTCCTCTGGGAGAATTTGTTAAAAACAGACTCTTGGACTTGCCACGCAGGAATTCTGGACCAGGAAACATAGGTGGGATCCAGAAAACCGCATCCCGAATGTGTGTGCGGAGATGCTGATGCTGCTGTCCAAGTGCTGATGAGAGCGCCAGCGACCGGGAGCTTCTGCGCGAGACGCTTCACCACCTGCTCCACCCAGCGCTGGGCTCAGGGTGGGGGTGCCCCACCATTCACCCTCTTGCTGTGTTCACCATGCTCTGTGGTCAGAAGTTCCTCCAGCAGCTTCACGCTCTCCTTCCTCCCTCGTTGAGTGTCTTTTCTTCTCTGGGGGTGATAGGGAGCCGGCTAATCACCAGCCTCCGTATACTAACCCTTCACTAACTTGAAGTCTGCTACTAGGTCACTTGTCAGCCTGCTCTTCTCACTGTTAAGTCACCCCCAGCCCCCCTGCCTCTCACCTCTCTGCTGTGGTCCCACTTCCCAACCCATCAATCATTTCCACGCTCTCCTCTAAATGCTCTCCAAGCTCCCTCCAGTCCTCTCGAGCTGTCTTTGTTCCCAGTTCTTCCCTTGAACAGTTTGTGTCTTGTGAGATAAAAAAAAAAAAAAAAAAAAAATCCCTGCTCCAAAAGAACTCGAAGGCTATTTTGACAGGATTAATTTAAGAAACCTCCCCGTAGCATCCCAGCACTCTGGAAAGAGGCAGGTTGCATAAGAAAGTCTAAGGAAGGGACTACGAGGAAGACTCCATCATTTCCATGGAAACACACCTCAAAAGTTTTCTGGGTGCTTGCTAAAGAAACAAGGTGAGTCTACAGAACTGAGGGCCTACTTGATGGCACATCTGAACATCCGAAAGGATGGCTTAGTTTTGCCATTGATCTTGGTGATGGAACTTGGTGGGCCGGGACTCAGCAATGGAGAAGGGTGGAAAACAGAATGGGATGCGGGAGCCAGAGTTGAGGGAAGGGGTGGGTCATCAGCAGCTCCGGTGCCAATGACAGCCATTCGTCATAAGCACAAATCCAATTTGGAGAAGACTTTTAAGGGATGCAGAACCTTCTCGAGGGTATAATATGAAAGATGAGACAGCCAAGAGGAAGGAAGAAGAAGGGAAGCAAGACAGAGAGTAGGATGCAAAGAGGGACAGAGTCCAGGGGTCGAGGCAGCAGGAAGGCAGGAGGAAAACAGCAGGGACAAGGGGGGATGGCAGAAGGGCCAGGGAAATTGAGAAAGAATCTCTTCTGCAGCCTCCAGGGGCCTAGAACAATTACCCCATCACCCAGCAATTCCTTCCCAGTGGCACTTGGCTGAGGAAGTTAGAAAGTGGGCATTGGGTTCTAAATATTTCACAGAACAACCAAGTGGGTGAGTGTCCCGCTCTCCCACCCACAGACCACCCACCATTCTGTGGTTAACCTGGATTGTGCAGCTTCTAGAAAGCCAAGTGCACTTAGTAACTCCTAATTTAGCACTTCCGTCTTTTCAAATCCTTTCTTATATGCTATTTTGGTCTTCCCAGTGAAATTGGCATTTATTAGTTGTAAATTCCTAAGACTACAAGCAATGAATTTGGAGACGACAGTTAATTCCTGGTGCTGTTACTTATTAGGTGTGTCTCCAAGGAAGTCTGTATCTCTTAGCCTCAATCTCTTGGCCAATAGAGGAAAGGGTTGTAATGAGATTTGAAAGAGATGATGTAATTATATGCCAAGAAATGTTAGTGGAATATGAATGCCTACATCTCCTTCTGCACTGGGTATACTGAAGATGAGAAAGAGATAGAGAGAGAGACAGAGAGACAGTACGGGAAGGGTACCACTTCCCGAGTCAACATCAACAAATGGATGGGTAGGGCAGAGCATACCCCTTTAGGAGAGTGGCAGCTCATTCCTTCTCTATCCTATGATGAAGCCAGGCATGCTCTGTGGGGAGCCTCTCTGCCACCACCCCCCCCAAACTGCTGAGGAGGTGAGGAATTCCCTGCAACCACTCCTCATATGGCATAAATATGCTGGCCATGGACATCACGGGTGTGACTACAATAAATTAGGGCAAATGTGTTTTATTTTGTTGTTTCTCTTTTTCTTTAGGGGTGAAAGACAAGCACACTGAAGTCTTTCTTCTCCCTTTGGTTCAATCCCAAACTATGGCCCAATAGCTAATTTTGTTTGTTAGCCTCTTTGTTCACTAATTAGTAATTACGAACAGCTGGAGAGGGGATTACTCACCTGGAGAGGAGGGAATTGTGTGCTCAAGAGAGATGTCACTTAGGGAGAAAAGAAGAGCCTTTCCAGATACAGATGAACCAAACTAAACATGCCCCAAATTAGACACATCTTTAAGAGGGCCAAGAAAAGAAAACGAGCTTTATTTGCCTCCCGTATGGCCAACATGCCGCCCCCTGGTTTCTGGGTAGTTCCACTCTCTAGTATCTACTTTCATCAGGAAACAGAAATACCAGCTGCCTCCAAGCAAGGTAATTCTCTTGTAATTTTAGATCTGCTTGAAACCAGGGTGTATATAGCTGGGGAACAGTAGGTTATTCTGGATGGAACAGAAAACCTAATCTTGAATAAAAAGAAACCTCCAATTCTAATCTTGCCCAACTTTAGTTCTAGTCAGTGAGTGAGAGCCCAGAGATCACTGTGTATATTCCAAAAATGGCTTAAAAACACCCAGGCAAAACGGTTTTATGTTTTTAAGACCCTATGAAGAGGATGGAAAGAGGGTAGATGCTGCATTTTTGAGAGGTGGAAGGAAAGGAGGAAGCAGTGTTCTGGAGTGGGCTAGGCATGGACTCTGGGTTTGGGACCAGGCTCTCCCACCTGCTAGCTATGTGACCCCGGGCTAGCAATGCAATCTCTCGGAGCCTCAGTGGCCCCATCATCTGGTACAGGAACACTAATAAAGGCAAATGAAGCAATGCACATAGAACGCTTAGTATATTTTGGCTCAGGCACTGAGGTGGCCAAGTCTAGCTCATGCCTCAAAGCAGGTAAGAATCCATTATTCCCATTTACCAGTGAGGGAACTAAGACCACAGGTCAAGGTCAGACTGTCAATACTGGTGTAGAAGAGATGGGAACATTTTCTCTGTGGGCTACAACGCAAGGGTGCTGTTCTGCTCCTTACCACACTGCCTCAAAGTCTGTATGTAGGATGGTCCTGCACTTCTCCCACACCTACTACAAAAGAGAGCTGGGGCAGTAGTATTTCTTAGCTCCATCTGTTTTGGGGTGATGAGAAGGTCATACTTCTTGCATTCCTGAGATGCATGATAAATGAGGAGTCAAGGCTACTCAGTGACACAGTATATGAACCTTCAAAATGTTCAGTCATCCCTAATGTCCTGTGTTCAACCTCTGGGACCCGGGCTAGCCTACCGGTGTGGGCTTGACCAGGACCTTCTCCACTTGGATCATGAAGCAAAGGGAAGATTGCACTACTGCCCAGGGTAATTGGTGCATTTGCCTACTGATTGGTGGGTAGCTTAGGTTCAATTCAATTTGATTCAATTTAACTAAATGAATTTAATTCAGTGCATTTATTGAGTGTCTAACTAAATGCAAAGGATCGCTCTGGTTCCTGATGGGTGGGGGCAGGGAGGAGTGGGCTACAGCATGACAACTAGCTGCAGTGTCTTGCCCTCGAGAGGCTCACAGGGAGGAGCTGGGCAGACATGGAGACACATCGGTTGGCATTACTAACATGCAGGGCCAGTAATTCTTTGTTGTAGGGCCTGTACTGTATTGGAGGATGTCTCCGTTCATGCTGAACGGCCCTTGGGGGGCAACTGGTCCCTGTTGTGAGCATTGCTTGGTAACAGGATTTCCATAAAGGAGCCAGGAACTCAGTGTCATGTGGGCAAAGAAGCAGGTGACTCATTGTAACCAGAAAAGGCTTCCTCAACAAAGGGACATTTGGGCTGGGCCTAAGAGAGTGAGTAGGGTTTTGACAAGTACCATTTCTATCTTAATAAGGGAAAAATTAAGCAGCAGGAAATTCTAGTACTCTGTGATAAGGGCCTTGGCATCGGCTGCAGACTAGAGTGAGAGCTTCTCAAAATATTTAGCAGTTAGTGTGCCCCCCCCGGTCAAAAAGGGCCCAAGGACTAGGGTGGGAGCAGAGTCCGGCATCAGCATTAGCTGTGAGTTGCTCAAGTGTGGGATGGTGAGAAGGTTCTAGAAGGGGCACGGTTCTTTAACGACTGATGGAGGAAGGTGGCACACATTGGCTAAATGCTGCCTGCTTTTTCCCCCTCTGGAAGAGAACGGATCCCAAAGGTTAATCCATCATTGGTCTTAAAGGAAGCCTCGAAACTGCTTTGGCCTGACAATGGTGAAAACCCAGTTTCCAGTTCAAAAGTTCATGCTGATGCTATAGCCAACAGAAGGTACATACTGTAAATATTGTTGGAGAGGGGGTTAGGGAAACAACACTGGCTTTGCTCCTGTATGTTTAATATCCACTTTACAAAATGTTATGGTTCCTTCTTGGTCCTTCCCAGGCACCCCCTGCCCCAAACCCTGAGCATTTGGCTTCATTTCTTCAGGGTTCTTTGGCTTATCTACTGTGCAAACCTGGTTATGTACAGTTGCTCACCGAAACAGCAGCTAAGGCTAGAGCAAACCCACCAGTTCTGAAAAGAATATTTGGGTTGAACCTGAAAGGGAGAGAGTAGACCAGGAAGGGAAAGGAGAATGAACCAGAAATCAAGGCCCATCTTGTCATGTCTGGAGAAAGCACGAGTGGAGAGGCTGAGATTCTGCATTCTCTTGCCATGCTCAGAAAAATTAAGTTTTAACCCACCCTGTGGGCAGGAGTACCTTGGCTCTTTGTGCCAAGCAGATCCCATTTCTGGCCTTTTCCACATGACTGGCCACTGGACCAGTCAGTAGTGGGCCATCCCTGTGGCCCAACCAGAACATATACAGCCAGGGAGATAGTTCCCCCATTTCCTGGTCCCTGGTTCTCAAAGACGGGATTCAGTTCCACGGCTGACTACATTCTCAGTCCTTTCTAAAAACAATTTCCCATCCCACCAGCGTTTTAGTAATAACCGCACACTGTGGCAGCATTCCTGGCTAGCCGCTTTGCTTGCTTTTGCAGCTCATCTAAAGAAAGATTTGGCTTATCGGAACTGTAAGCAGGTGGCTGGAGAATGACCCAGAGACACTGGAAGAAACACAAAGCTGTTGACTTCATGCTCTCCATTCCCTGCTTCATACTGGCTTCTGCGACAGGCAAGGCTAAGGGGGGCAGGGGTCTGAGGGCACTGTAGTCCTGTGGGGGGTGCCTGGGGGAGGGGAAGCCTGGCAGCTTGCCCATGGCAGAGCGACGCAGAAGGTGGGGCATGCATAGGTTTAGAAGTTTCTGGAGAACAGATTCCATCCATTTCTTCCTAGCCACCTCCCATCTCCCCACTGCATTTTGAAAGTAAACTCCCCAATTCCATCATTTTTGCCTGGCTCCCAGGCCACTGCAAGGGCTGCCTGCAGGGAGTCTGTCTCCAGATTCTCTCTCCTCTCATCCTGGGCACACAGCTGCCAGATTAATCAGTCAAAAACAAACCTAGCACTGTTCTATATCACCTCTCTGTCCACACTCAAAAGGACCCTGCCTCCTATGGCGTGATATTGAGATGCCTAACTGGCATTTCAGAACCCAAAGCTGTGGTCCCCCCCACCATTCGGCCTTGTCCCTCCCTTCTGCTTTCCACACGGCTCTGTTCCAGCAGGTACATCTAATCATAATCCCTGAGACAGGCCTTGTCCGGAGCTTATGCCGCAGCACCCACCCGGACCATCACCCCCTTCAAATCCTATCCACAGCTGAGCCAAGGTTCATGCTCCACTTCCTCCAGGAAGTCCTCCAGACCAGATTGCGTTCCCTGGCCCCCAGCGTCCTGGGAGGCAGGCAGCACATCCAAGGCCCCATGGTGCTGTTGCCTCCTCCACGGGACACTTCAGGCTTTGACAGGCTTCAAGCACACCCTGGCAGCCCTTTCCCTCTCCATGTCCTACCCTCATAAGCCCTGCTTGGGTGAGGTCCAGAGCTCCTGCAGGGCTGCAGAGAGGGCTCCATCCAGGAGGGTAATCTAAAGCAGCAGTGTACAAGCTTTCCTGCGGGGGACAGGTGGGGAGTCCAGGAGCAGAGCCAAGTAGACACAGGTCTCCACCCTGCCACAAGGCACCACGGACTTCAGAATTTCCTGAAACCAAGGGCGCCCACTCCCTAGGCTGAGTCAGGCCTGAGGAGACTCGTAGGCGGGGCTGGATACAGTCCACCACCTCTCCCTCTGGAGATCCCATCCATATGCCAGGATTCCGTGTGACGCCACCTTCTCTCACACAACACCCTTCAGCCTCGCAGCCCGAGTACTCTGGTCCTCCTCCCAACTCCCACTCCCCTGGCTCGCCTTGACGCGGACTCGGCAGGTGACCTCCCGGCAGCACCCAGCACGCTGCCTCGCACCCAGCAGGAGCTCCACCCTCCTCTCCACAATAACCATCTTTCAATCCCTTCTGTGCACGCTTTGGAGTCAAAAGACCTTTGTCTTGCTGAGTCTTGTAGGACCCTCACCACTGCTCTGAGAAAGCGTGAACAACACTATCCAACTTTACAGACTGGCAACACTGGAGTCCAGGGAGGCTAACTGCCTCTTCAGAGCCCATATCACCACCAAGAGACAGGTCAGGGATTGTGCTGAACTGGTTTGCTGTCCCAAACCCTCAAACACAGGATCTCTTTCTCCCAACAAGGCGCGTGGTGCTTACTCAGCAGTCCTTGGGTCCAAGCGCCTCCCTCCAAGACCAGGAATAAGGCTGCTACTGCTGATGTGAGGGGGAAGAGCAGTAAGACAGGGAATTCACCTGGCATGTCTTGCAAAGGTCTTCAAATCCTACCACTTTTTACCAAATCTTTCTGCAACCCACACACATCAAATGCAGGCAGCTTGTTTTGTATGATTGATGAAGACTTTTTTTTTAACATAAGAATATAATTACAGGGGAACTGTATTCCCAGAGGGGCTGTCAATTGAGGTCTCACCATATAGACCTGACAACCTCAGGCCGCCTAGGAGACCTCATTAGCCAGGCAGGGAAGGGGGAGAAGAAATGGCAGTCCCCCATGGTAGGATTTTCAGCAAGGGGTCTCTTGCCAAAGGCCCACAGCATGGGTTCTGAGACATTAGGTGGGCATCTAATGTGATGGCGCCCCACACTGCCCATCTTCTCACCAAGCTGCTGCTGAGCAAACTAGAAGCACAGGAAGGGGGTGCTGTGACCATGGGGACAGAGGCAATTGTGCTGCATTTGGGGTAAAAGCCAGGCATTTTGGCCAACACACTTCTGAGTCAGGCCTTGGGTAGGGCAGCTTACTGAGGCCTCCTGCGCTGGGTAGACAGAAACCTGATAAAACAGGACTCCTGCTCCTGTTCCAGGCCTTTCTGGAACCCAGGGAACATCTCCTTCTTGCTCCAGTTTCCTCACTGGGTAATTTCTCATCCCAGGGCATATGGGTGAGGCATTGGGTGTGGATATGGGGATAGGGGTGGGGAAATGGATACTCTAGGGAAGCACAGAACCATAGATCCTATGACAAGAAAACACATTTTCATGAAGCCAAGCCAAAATGGAAACGCTTGTGATGTTTTCCATTCTGCAGCCCTGAAGACACCAAATCCAATGAGATGGTAACCGTGGAAAAGTTCTTGAGGAAGGATAAATGGAAAAGGAGGCATTACAACAAAACCATCCCTCCATGCCTGGCCTCTCAACCTTACAGTCACCCAATCCTTGCAAAAGCCCTCACTCAGCAGAGTGCATTAACTACCCTGGAGAGGAGGGACAGAGGAGGCAGGACGGGGCCTGGGGTGTGAGCGGCTTGTGATCCACCTCCAACTCCTGACACTGGTGACCAACAGAACCAAAGCACCTCTGGGCTGGGCAACGGCTGTGAGGTCCCCTGGTGCATTGACCCTGGGTCCCCCAGACATAGCCCTCAGCAGGGGCAAGATGGAGGAAGGTGATTTGTCTTCTGTCAGGACTGTCAGAGGCAGAATTAGAGCAGTGACTCGTAACCAGGGACAATTTCATGCTCTTTCCCCATGGGGGTATTGGGCCGTGTCTGGAGACATCTCTGGTTGTCACAACTGGGGAGGAGGACTGCTCCTGACATCTGGTAGGTAGAGGCTAGGAACACTGCTAAACGTCTTCTAGCGTGTGGGACAGCTCCTGACAACAAAGGATGCTCTGTCCCCAAACGTCAGTAGGGCCAAGGTTGAAAACCGTGAGTTAGAGTGTCTGATAGTTCCTTCAGCTACTTCCTTCATAAAGGCCTGGAGGGAGTAGACCAGAGGGCCCGTGGGAGCCACTGTGAGGAGGAAGCCTCTGGCTTGAGGTTATAAACAAGAGCATTCCAACAATTCAGTGGGGGTGTTGTGGGGGGGCTTCATCATCCTGGGTGATCTGACAGTTTCTGCCAGGAAGACCACAGAGGACATCTGAGTTGGGTGGGAGAATGACCTGGGTGACCTTCACAGTCTTTCCAACCCAAGAGACACTAGTGTCCAAGGATTAGAAGGCTATGGGGCCAGGCAAGTGTGGCGGCCAGAGCAGGCATGTGTGGTGATGGGGACAGAGCTCAGGTCTCATTGAATGGAAAAGAGCTGGAGAAGGGAGGGGATGCCTTAGGGTTCAGGCCAACCACTGAGCCTGCAGGGAGTGAATGCTATCCATCCAACAAGCCATCGGGGTTCACTGACGTAACTGGACCCCTGACCCAGCGCACTTCCTCTTCTACCTTCTGTTAATGGGCATATTCTGCTCCATTCTCCCCCTTTGATCTTTCTCTTTCTGTTACTTGAAAGGCAGTATGGTGTAGTGGTTAAGGGCACAGACTCTAGAGTCACATTGCCAGGATTCAAATCCCACCTCTGCCACTGACTATTCATGTGACTTTGGGCAAATTACAGGACCTCAACTTCCTTATCTGTAAAATGGGGGTAATGATAGTATCCTGCTGCTTTTGTCTACCCTGAAGTAAAGCAGCCAGCACAGTGGCTGGCTTGTGATGGCCATTCCATCAGAGTTGATTAGTATCAATTTCGTCACAACCTAATGCTCCGAGGAGGTCTGGTCCTGGGCTTTTCTCAGCAGTGGGTCCTTGACTTGGTGAAGTGAGGTGGGGTCTTTGATCTTACTCTGGTGTGGGGAGAGAAGACATATGCAGCAAGAAGGAATTCCTTGGAAGCCGCCAAAACAAGGAAGTCACAAGAAGGAAAGGGTCACCTCACTAGAGTTTTCCAGACAAACTACTGAGTGACTAAACATGATTTCCAAGGTGAACATACAGCTAGAGCCCAAAAGGAACTGTGAAACCTTTTGTGAGCCCTGGGGCCACTCTTTTCACCTAGGTCCATTTTTTTCTCTGATCTCAGCAATGACCACATCTTTATACTTGGATTCATGGGAAATTACTCTTCTTTCCTCCCCAAATCTAAGCAAATAACCAACTTGCAAATTCCTAGGCAGACTGCAGTATTTCTGGAGCAACTATTATATGCAGAGCCCTTTTCAGAGGACCCTATGCCAGGCCCTGGGCATACACAACCCTACCCCTATTCTACAGAGGAGGAGACTGAGGCTCAGAAGACGAAAGAGCTCAGTCTTTATAAAGCCACAGAGAAGGAGAGTTAGGACTTAAAGCCAGACCTGTATGAGTCCAGAGCTCTTTCCACTCGTCTTCAGGACCTTCCTCCAGAGCCCAGGAGTACACTGCCCGCCCACAACCATGGCATACACAGGGCTAACGTCTCAGTGAGGACGAGGGCAGCATGGGTGTGTGGGCAGGCATTCTCTCCTTCCATGGTGTGTCCCTAGTACAGGTGCCCCTGGCCTGGCAGAGTCAAACATTTGCTTGTAAGATGTTTACCCCCTGGGAGCCCTTCCATTTTCCCCTTCACCTTAAAAAAAGGTGTTTCTAATTAAGAAAGCTCTAGAGAATCTCCCTGATACTCTGTTGGAATTTTCTAGATGGTTAAAACCCAGGCCGAACTGCTTCTTTATCCCAAAGCCACCAAGGCCCCTTTCCAAACCAAGTCTCATCTCTATAAGCTGCATTTTGGTGCCATCTCAATCCAAAGGGAATTTTCATTTCCCAGCCTAGACGTGTTTTTACAACCATGAGAACGTATTAGAGCAAACCAATCTCGCAGCCTACAGCCTAGACTGATACTCAATGGATGTGTGACCTTGAGCAGGTCACAAGCCTGTCCTTGGGCCTCAGTTTCCCCATCTATCTGGTGAGGGGACTGGATAAGGACCAGTCCTTGCTGGGGCCATCATCCTTCAATTCAGCAAGGGTCCGGCACTAAAGGCAGCCAGGGATCTGGTGGACTTCAAAGGAGAGCTTTTCCCGTTGGCGTCTGAATGCTGATGTCACCCGCTCACATCCACCCACATCTTTCATCTGGGAAGTCCAGGAGGGGAGCAAGCTCGGGAATTATTTCCCACTGTCCCCGGGTTCCTGAGAAAGAAACCTTTCCCCTGAGACATTCCCGGCTCCTTCTCCAGGGCGCCCCACGTTCCGGGTCCCTCCGGGAGAGATCTTAAAGTGTGGCAGGCAGACGGAAGTGCGAGTTTATATTCAGTATGCCAAACATTCTCAGGATGACTTCTAAACATAACCAGGCCTTAATATAGTGCCTCTTGTTGTGCCGACTACTCGCCTGAAGTCCTTGCCCACCGGGCCTGTGAGCCCCGTTCCCTCCTCGAGACTATTTGTAGTCCAGGTGCCGCCGCTCAGTGAGAAGACACCAGAAACGCCAACAGGAGAGGGGGCTCTGAAGCATGCCAATCACCTCCACGTTGGGCTCGTCTGACTAAGTGGCTGAGAAGCTTCATGACTCAGCATGGGCTGGAAACCACTGGAAGTCCCCCCAAGCTGGGCCTGAAAGCTCTAGCTCCTTCTGGCCGGGAGTGGGGGTTGTCTGCCCTTGCCCTGAGGAGGGAGGTGGGTGTGCAGACCTGTAATCCAGTGGCCAGGTGACAGGTCCAGGAGGTCAGGACTGGCCTGGACCTTCCCTGGGCTGTCCAGGCCCCTACCCATCCCTGGGCACGACCAGCAAAAATGGTCCCACTGTTGGCAGCTGGCCCGGCCGCTCCCCCACTTCCAGTGCAGGTGTGGGGGAGGGGCTCGTTCACAGCCCAGAGTGGGTCTGCACACAACCACCTCACTGCTTTTTCTAGGGCAAGCTTCTCTCCCTGAGACCTCACAAGAGTTCCCAGCTGGCACGGACTCTCTCAGCATGTTCCAAGGGCTGTTCCCAATGTCTCTGTGAGAACAGCCCCAGGGTAGAAATTCTCACATCCAGCCCCTCCTCCAGATTCTCAGGTCTGAAGGCTAAGATATTACCCCTGCACACACATAGTCTCCTATAGCAGGAGGGAAGCAGGGAGGGTGGAATCGGGGTCTGAAACCTGTTCCCAAGGGGAACTGAGGGAAGTTCCCAAGGGAACTGAAGGGGCTGAGGGAACATGGCCTCCTATGGAAGCTGCCAGGGGACATCTGTGGGTACCTCTTGCCCCATGTCTACAGATCAGGCTTGAATGAGGCAGAGGGAGAACAGGCCTATGTGGGCCACAGGGGTCCAGCTCCCAAAAGACTAATCCAACCAGCAATTCCAAAGGCAGGAACTATGAACTGGACCCTCCTGGCTCCTGGGTTCTGTTTGTGCTCTGAGATTCTCTGAGCCTCAGACCTGCACTCCTACTGACCGGCGCGTGGGGACTATGCTTGATTCTGAGCTGGCCACACGCAGGGTCTCCGCTAGAGCTTTTTACTAAACCCACAAGTAAACATGTAGAGCCCTGCTTCCTTCCTTCTTTTTTTCCTTCCTTCCTTCCTTCCCCCATCTCTTCCCTCCAGAAAGTAGATGCTTACGCAGCTGGCAGATGCGTCGCAGAGTCGTCTTCAGAAGGAAATGAAATAATGAATGCTGTGAATGGGCCTTGCACACAGCACCCAGATGTTGGCGGAAGTGCAAATGACAATGAAATGATCTGGAAGACAGGCAACCACGGGTGCTGGTAATCTCAGTCCACTCATCACCGATGGAGGGGGGACAGTGTGGAGCGTAGGGAGGCAAAGAAGGAACTGCACACGCATGGCAGGCTCACAGACCATTAGAGATAGGACAGGGAGTAAGGCACTGTCTCTGCCCTGGAAGAACTTAGGGGAGCGAAGAATAACGAGGCAGGAGACGCACTAAAATAGGGTATGTTGCCATATAAGGAGGGGCACCTCACTCCTTAGAAGAGGGTTAGATGACCTAAGTCTGACGGTCTGCAGCACTAGCCAGAGTCAGAGGGCTACACAGGGGCCCAGCATTCCGAGGAGAGAGGTGGCTGGGCAAAAACCCAGAGGTCAGAAGATTCAAATCACAGGGTGCTCTCAAAAGAACCTTTGAGCAGAATGAGAAACCAGATGATTGTCACATATACACTGTTTTGTGTATATTTATGGATCTACCTGTATATTGCTGTCATGAAGTAGATACAAAGATTTATTAGATTTATTAGAAATAAGTGAAATGTTGACTTCTCAATGCTACCTTGCAAGACCTTCCCATCACCCCCTGCTGAGACCCAGCGAACCAGCGCTTTGTCACACTGGCAGACCAAGGGAGTCATCCTCAAGGAAGATGCTGCTCTGAAGCAGGGGCTGAGATGTGAAGGGGAGGTTCAGAGAAAGAGGGCAAGTCCTGGGCTAAGCCACAGCCACGCGGACACAGCGTCAACATCTGTCTCTTCCTGGGGTCACAAAGTTTTAAAAATAGCAAGCCCATTGTCCCAAAGCACGGGAACAATGAACACATTTCCTCCAGAACCTGGGCAGCAGGAGTCCGTCCCGCGCCGAGGGAGGGGGTGGAGTAGCTCCGCACACGCATGCGCACGCAGACACGGACGTGCGCGTGCACACGCTACAGCCCGGCCTTCCACACTTCCCCCACAGACAGGCAAGCCAGGGCCATGGCCTCCCGGAGAGCAAGGTCTCCGGGAAGAGTTCCAGGGAGAGTAGGAGGATGGGTCCCCCAGGACCCTAGAAGGCCTGCAGTGGTTCTGGATGGAAGACAAAGGCAGGCTCTGCATCGTCAAAGCTCCTTTGAGCCTGAGCACTAGCACATGGCCCCAGTTTCTTCACACGCTTAGCAAGTCCCGGAGGCGATTCTTGGGGTTTCCTGTGCCAGGCAGGGCCCTGGGGGGAGGGGATAGGGCAGGGCGGTTTCTCCTTTCCTTCCTCCAGGTCCTGGATGTTGGAATTGGGCAGGGCAGAAAGAAGAAAGGGGAACTCCATGAAGGTTCCAAGGTCTACACATCATCCCTTCCTCCTTTTTAGGGCCTCAGGGAGAGACGCACTGTGACCCATCCTGTTCAGTCACCTCCATGCCATGGTTCTGATATGAATGATTTCAGGTGGCCAGCAGAGACCAGCCTCCAGAAAGAGCAGAGACAACTTGTAGGAAAGAGACAGAAATCACCTTGTAATAAAGAACACAGCCTTCAAAGTGAAGCAGAGGGGTTCAAATCCAGCTCTGCCACTTTCCAGCTGTGGGATCCTAGGGAAGTCACTTAATGACTCTGTGTCTCAGTTTCAATATCCGTGAAATGACAATATGAACAGACTCTAACTCCTGGAGTTATTTGGAGTTATTTGTGAAGGTTGCCCAAGTTAATAAGTGTAATAAAGCACTTAAGGTCTAATCAAGTATTTAAATCATTAAAATACTTCAAAATTAGTTAATTAATAGCTACTGCCCTAAGCAACCCCCTTAAATCTCCCACAGCAGCCCTCCCTTGGGGCCCCGGACCTTCCCATGATGCGGCTACTAAGGAGTTGACAGCTGATACGCAGGTGGAAGGAGGAGAGAGGGCAGTGTCTGAGTCTGGGGAGGCACAGTGCCCAGCATGGCTCCACAGTGACAAGCCACCTCCCCCCACCCCCGATTCTTGCAAAGTCTTCCTTGGCCTCTACATGCTGGGCAAGTACTTTTAACACCCCTCACCCACCCCTGTGGCGCTCTTGGGGAGAACCAAGCCTTCCAGTGAACTTTAGCCATTCCCATGCTCCACTGGTGGGAAGGGCCTGCTTTCCTTTCTCCTTGTTCTCAACAGGTGAAACTTCTCCAGATTGTTCAAACCGAGATGCAGGGTTCAAGTCCCCAGAGCTTGACCCTGTGTGATATCCAGCCTCGGTTCTAGATGTTTGGGAAAAGCTGGACTCATTGTCCACACTCCTGTGAACCTAGGCAGAACCCCAAGCTCAGTCTCTTGGGGCCACAGCACCAGCTTGTCAAAGTAAACCTGTCCTAAAGAAACAGGGTTCTGTCCATGTAGTCCCACATCACTGCACACCATCAACCCTGCCCTGGCTTGTCATCCCTGTCCTGAGTGATGTCCTGAGACATGAGTTTGAATCTCCACTCTGCTGCTTATTAGCTGTGGGGCACAAGGCAAGTCCTGGCACCCTCAGCTCCTTTTCCGTATTCCCTCTGGGAGCATGCGTGCTGAAGGGGAGGTAAAAGACCCATCACAGGGTCAAGCACCCAGTCGGCATTCAAAAACCCATTAAGGGAGGAGGTTTGGACAGTGCATCTTTCTATGTATCTGGTGTATGATAAGCACTCAAGAAAAATTAATATAAATATTAAAAGGGAGTTGCTTGGTCCTTGGATCTGTAATGTAAAGCACCCTAAAAAGAAAGGAGAGGGAGAGAGGCTCCGACAAGGGGATGAGGCATGTCCCTGCTCCTGTGGGGACAAGAGAACCTTCCCAAAGGTATGTGAAAAGACACGTGTGAAACACTTGCACACCCAGAAGAGGCCTGTCACAAAGAACACCCTGTCTTTGTTGCATCATCCCATTTAATAGGCTGGTGATTTTTTTCTTTTCTCTTTCTTTCTTTCTTTCTTTCCTTCCTTCCTTCCTTCTTTCTTTCTTTCTCTTTCTTTCTTTCTTTTTTAGAGATTTTATTTATTTAATCAGACAGAGAGAGCGCACAAGTAGGGGGAGCAGCAGAGGAAGAGGAAGCAGCAGGCTTTCTGCTGAGCTTGATCCTAGGACCCCTGAGATCATGACCTGAGCTGAAGGCAGTGGCTTACCTGACTGAGACACCCAGACTCCCTAGGCTGGTGATTTTCAACTTATCCTGTAAACTTCCCCTAGAATCTTTACAGAAAAATTCCCTACTAGCAGCTAGCAATCAGCCTTAAAAGCAGGGCTTGGGAGATCTCAAGACGCTACTAGGAAAAAAATAATATCCCAGATTTTAAGAAATTCTGGACTGCCTAAAAGATGTCTTTAGCAAGCTAATTCCATTTTCAAGGCAGGTTGCTCCTTAAATTTACTGCCTGAGGGCACCAAAGATTCTCAAACAATCACTGTCAGATCACCCTGAGAGCACGGGGAAGGCAACGCCGTTTTCCCTCTTTCCCGTACAGGAAGCAGACTGATCATTATATTAGGCAGGGGACGTAACACTGTTATGTTCGAAGAGTAATTTACTTTTAGTCAAAGAAAACTGGCCCTTGTTTGGTCTGCGTGTGTGCCTCTGGCCAGCATCCTTTTCCAGTTTGCTGTTCTTCTGTTCCTGTGAATGGTTCCTTCTCCAGCTACCTGCCAAACCATTTCCCTACTGCTGTGTAAACAGCAGCTCAGGACCCATTGTTTCCAGGAAGCATTATCTAATTAACACTATAGATTTTGCAACCTACCGGTTTCTTTTTCCTGGCCTCTATTCTTACTCCAGGCACTTCTGTCATTACCAAGCCGAGACCCTTCACGCAGCCAGAGCTCAGCTATTAGGGCTGCAGGTAAAATAAGGACACCGAGCTAGATCTGAATTATAGCTAGACCAAAAAAAAAAGTCATTCTTGGGACGCCTGGGTGGCTCAGTTGGTTAAGCAGCTGCCTTCGGCTCAGGTCATGATCCCAGCGTCCTGGGATCGAGTCCCGCATCGGGCTCCTTGCTCGGCAGGGAGCCTGCTTCTCCCTCTGCCTCTGCCTGCCACTCTGTCTGCCTGTGCTTGCTCTCTCTCTCTCTCTCTCTCTGACAAATAAATAAACAAAATCTTTAAAAAAAAAAAAAGTCATTCTTCTTTATAAGTACCTCCCAAATAATACATGGGAAACATGTACTAAAAAATGTTTATCTGAAATTCTAATTTAAGTGGGCATCTTATGTTTTTTGTTGTTGTTGTTGTTAATGTTCTTTGTTTGCTTTGTTTTTTGCTAAATCTGGCAACCCTATCTGCTATCCATCTTCCTTGTTTATACATCAGAGAAAAAGGTCTGTCAATAGCCAGTAAGGAGAGAGGTCACAAACCCAGGCTCTAGATTTCAAACAGTTTCTTGGAAGCCCAGCCTTTTAGACTTTACCCAGTCATTTACCCCTTTTAACAAGGTCTGTGGCGGGTCACCAGTACCCTGAGATGAAGGTGAGGAGTTGCTAAAGGAGACAGGCTGGGCAGAGAAAGAGACCCCAGTTTTGAATCAAACACCTGGGTCTCGGTCCCACTGCCCCTTTCCCTATCCACGTGGTTTTTGATACATTGCTTAACTCTTAAAAAGCTTCACGGATATTCCCCCCTCTTTTCTGATCAACCAATAGGAGATGATTCTATTTCCCTTGGAGAGTAGATGTAAGGACTAAATAAAATAATGCATATGAAAAATGCTAAATAAATGTATGATCCTTGAATCACAAAGAGATACATGGACAGAAAAAGAAAGAATCATCCTACAGTCTCACTGCAAGGAAGGAAACAACCTGTAGCAATCAAACAGAGAGACCCCAAAGACAACCCTCTGATTTACTTAATACAGGCACAAAGAACTCTGTCCCTTCATTACGCTCCAGCACTGATGTTTAAAATGATGGCTTTGGGGTATCTTGATTAAATATATGATTGCATATATGATTAAATAATTAAACTATATTCCATGTATTCTGTTGAAGAAAGCAGCAAAGGGTTTCACCCAGGCAAATCTTTCTAGGCCCCAGGGCTTCCGTATTTGACACAGTCCATCAAAAACCACGACAGTTGCTTTAAAAAAAAAAAAAATGTTTTGAGTACCTACTATGTGCCAGGCACTGTGCTAGTCATATTCCATTCATGAGATTAGAAAGAAACTCTGTGTTCAAAGCAAGTGGCTATTATCCCGCTCGTAAATATTTATGGAAGGAATGAAGTAGGTGAATGAGTCCCGAGGTGAATTCACGAAGTGTTGGCAACATAGAAAGGACTCAGGATACACCTGCGTATGGATTAACTCCTCTGAGGATGGGTGAGAGCACAAGGCAGGGAACAGGAAAGGCTCCGGTATGTGCATGAACTGGAAACCCAAGAGGACTCTGCTCCATCACTGAGGGGCACCCAGCTTGAGTTACAGGGAAGGTAATATCATTGGAATTAGAGCTCAGCAATTACATTCCCATTATATAGTGGAGATGAGACTGCTTGATGAGCCAGAGGGAAGCCATTTCTAAAGATAATATTTAAGTGGCTAATATTAAATGAGTCATTCCTTTTCTGTAATATTTGGAAATAATGTGTTCTGTTTTATTTGCTTAACAAACGGCAGGGCCCCATCATCGCTCCCATTGTTCTAGCCTGTGAGGGCAGGTGGAGACCTGCCAGAGTGGAATGACTCCTGGAAGGATACTTGCGAGAGTTCCATGCAGCTGTGAGCTGAGTGGGGGTCTTGGGAGTGGGCAGTTAGGCTGGAATAAACCAAGAGCCAGCCACAGTGGGTAAGACGTCGCAGTCAGGAAGGCTGACCCCATGAAATAAATCCCCTGTCAATCAAACTCCCTATTGACCAGTTAGTCATGCCTGAATGTGGCTCACCATACAGGTGCAGGGAGATGAGGTGGTTGGGGGACTTGCGGGGGTGCTGTCAAAGAGATGATAGGCACGGGCTCGTCCTCAGGAAATTCACATTTGATGCTCGACAAAAGTCACGAAGGCAAGAAGCTACCAGAAGCACATGAACAACATTATGGTAGAGCAGGCCTGTGTGGAGAAGGCCTCCGTGTGAGTGCTGAGGTCTGGACCAATACAAAACGCAGGGCCAGAGAAAGCTTCCCCTCCTGAGCTAGGATTCCGCAGCCACTCTGAAATCAATGCTTTCAAAGGCAGGACCTCACTTTTGCTGACTTGAAATCCTAAGGAAATTTGATCTAAAAGGGGTCTTAGAGATCACATCATTTAATCCTTCATTTGAACCGAAGGCAGAGTGAAAGGGCAAAAGGTAAATGAGATTCGTGTGCCAAGCTCTTAATGTGCTACTTGATCCTGACGACGATTCCTAGAGGGAGACGTGTGATCACTGTGCACGTCACTTGCCCAAAGTCATGCAGCTAGCATATGGGCAAGGGGCTCAGGGCCCCCTCCCCGGTGCACAGACTCCTTCCTTGCTGCTGCAAACTTCCACAGCTCAGAGCGGCAAGCGCCTGTTCAGGGGGACAGATACTGAGCAGCCCTGTCTGGTGAGGCCCAGGGCACTTGGCCCAATCCCAGTGCACTTTCCACTTCACCGCTACCACTGATGTGGTCTTAAAGAGGCCGGCGCTGTATTTCAATCAAAGTCCAAAGCCTCTTGGGAAACACAGGCCCCAGGGCATAAATTGAGTAGTTGGACTTAACGATATTCTCTTTTTTCAAGGAATTTTCAGATAGGGATCAAATCAATCCCATCTGGCTATGTTTCTAGGAACTATCCAAATTTTTCTGTGGCACCAGAATTTTGTCTCAACAATAAGCAGAAATAAGGATGCCCTTGGCTGGGGTCTGGCCATATTTTGTGAGACTTTACAGGTGGCTTTTTGGTTGTGTTTGAGAAGAATGAGGGTTGGTTCATGTGTATCAATGCTGTATCATGTGTATTTGTTATTTCCTTTCAGATTAATAAACATAATGCTGGGTCTGAGGAACTGGAAACTATATATTCTGCAACTGAGAATCTAGATTTGAATAAGTTTTTTTAAGGGACTTGGCAACATACAGTAAGAAGCATAACATTTCACCTATAAATCTGCCTACTAGAATTCCTCATTAGGAAAAAGCAACTACCAAAAGAGTTGTATACTGAATAAAGTTACTTATTATATATATCATAAAGGTATATATAGAAGGATTAAGCTATTCTTCGTAGTGCTGTTGATAATAGAAAATGCTCTCCAAGCAGGCAATGACTTAAATACATTGGGGTACCTTCATATAATTCAATATCAGGTTACTATTAAAATGATACTATAGATTCATATTTAATGCTACAGAAGGATAATCAATGGCATGTAATTAAAGAAGAACCAGGTTACATAGTGTTAGGCTGATTTTTAGGGCCTGCTTAGCCAGAGCGACTCCATATTGCCTAGGTAGCCATATTGTTGTTTACATCCACGGACTTCATTCTGGGAACAAACGCCCCACTAGTTCCTGGTATCGGTTCTGGGTATCGATTCCGGGAGTAAACGCCTTAACAATAGAAGCCACGTACCTTGGGTCTGCGGTTATGCCCTATAAAACCAGCCTGTGAGATCGGGACGGGGTCGCTCTCTTCTGCAGCGGCCCGGCCGGTCAGTCTGACTTCTAATGCTTGGCATAGAATAAAGCTTTGCATAACTTTCACTTTGTCTCAATCTCGTTCCTTTGATAACGGACCCCAACAATAGCACCATGTGTAGTAGGATTCTTTTTAAAAATTATATATTTCTGCATTGGTATGCTTAAGGATGGAAGGATATACACAGAAAAGACAGTAGTGTCCCTGAGGTCTGATAGTTTGAATAGATTTTTTTTCTTTTTAAACCTGTCTTTTAATTTTTCTATAATGATTATGTATTACTTGCATTTAAGATTATTCTTTTAAACAAAGGCTATTACTGAAATCTGGAGAAAGAAAGGGGAAGCATTTTTCCCACCAAACAATATGGTAACTCATACTAAGATGACCAGGTTAGCCCATAAAAGCTATTAAACCAGTTTAAAGTGACCAGTAGAATAGCTCCATTGGGGAGCTGATGGGGAAAGGGGATGAATTTGGTGGAGAAAGGGACACAGAGGAGAGATGTTTTCTCATTTCTTCGGGCCCAGGACAAGCCCTTGATACCCCCACTCCACTTCCAATGGCACTCTCTCCAAGGTGTCATGCTTCCGTTGAATCCCCCATTGGCGCCCACTCTCTAAGTCATTCTCTGCTCCAAAGTTATTTTGAATTCCCCTTCCCACCCCAAGCCCCATCCCCTTAGGCCTCACCCAAGCACAGGGGAGCAATAGGAAGGCTTCTGCCCAGCAAACAACTGAGATGAGCCATCCGTGGCCATTGCCAATGATTGGAAAGTGGCCATGACTTCAGCCACACAACTTCCACTGGTAGGCTGGGGCACGTCTCTGGTTTGCAGGCCACTTTTGGCTCCAAGACACCCTAAGCAATATACTCAGTCCTGCTGATGAGGTGGGTCTATGAGTCTTGAACCATCATTCTCCTCTTCCCCTTAGCATGTGTTTCAGATGTGTCTCTCGTACACAGGGAGCCTTATCCTGCTCTTGACTCTGTCATGGTACCATTATGTCTACACAGGGTCACTCCAATTCTCTGACTTACTGATTCCAAAAGGGCTTGCTGCTCATTAACTAGCCCGTTGCCAGATACCAAGGTGGCCATAATAGAAAGCAAACAGAAGAGTTGCCCGTCTCCCACCTTATGGAGAGCCAACCCTAGGATCTGCAGCAGACCCAGGTATGCTCCACCATGGAGAAAAGTCAGCCTGGCTATAGGAAAATGCCAGCTGGTGCTCGTAAGGAGGGAGGGTGGGAGAATGAGATAGAACCAAGTGAAGAAGGGATATTCCAGTGTTAAGAGCTTGAATTGAATCTTGGAAGAGACATTCTAGGTGCTAAAGCAGGAAAAGGACACAATTAAGGAGCATCTGGGGAAGAATTAAGTGGTAGCAGCCAGTGCCATTGCAAGGAACCGAGGCCAAAGGCAGCAACGCAACCAGCATTGGATGGCAAGGGTTTGGTCACTGAAGCTTTCAGAGGGGCTAGTAAAGGACCATGACTCTGGTTCAGGACTCAAGAGTCCCACATTTGGCCTCACCAGCTATGGGCCCTGGAGCATGTTTCTCAGGTCCTCTGGGCATTTTTCACAGGTGAATGGTTCACAATAACCCTGCCCTCAGATGGATCTCACAGGGCTGCTGCGAAGGGCTTTGTTAAACTGTAGAGTGCTATACAAATGTTAGTTATTATTATTAAATGACTGAGACAGTATTTTGTCAGCAGCTTAGTTCTGCTCAGTTGAACACTGCACTCCAAACATTTGGTATTTGGTGAATACCAAACAGAACTTTGTTATTTAGGGAAGAGATTCAGGAGCTTTCATGGAACACTGGAAAATCTAAGCAGCGGCTAAAAACACTACTATCCCAGCTTCCACCATAAGCATTTTCAATCAGGTGGGGCTGAGGGCTTCTCATGCCCAGAGCGCCCTGCAGCTGCTTGGTTCCAGGAGGGGTCGGGGTCTGGGAAAAGTATGAAGGGAGGGGGGCACTCACGTGGCTAAAGCCAATGATCCTGCTTTCCCCTGGGTTTGTTTACCTGCTGAGGTACCCCAAGTGCTCACCCAGCTCTACAGAAACAGAGCCTCTACAGAGACTTTCTGAAGTGCCGAAGTTCCTGAAAACGTGCAGTCCCCAGCCCTTGCCCTTGGGAGGATCCTGCAGCAAAATCCGCCTCCCTTCCTGACTATCTTCCACCAACCCATAAGCTGCTTGAGGGCAGACATTCCTCTCCGAGGATCTGGCCAAGAGCCTGGTATGGAGGCAGCCTTCAAGACAGACATCAGATGCTTGTGTAACTGGATGTGCGGATTGGTCGGTGCATGGACGCGTGGTGAATGGCTAAATACATTCTATGGCATTTTGGGCCCAATGTCTCATCAAGAAAATACCAATCCGTTGCTTCCCCCTTCTCAGATGCAGCCACCCGTTCTTCCAGTTTCTTACTCTTACAAAAGACAAATATTCTCCCTGTGACCCTCACCTACCCCAACATCTGTACTCCATCCGCTTCCTTCTTCCACCTTTTCTGCCTACGTAGAGGCCGTTCTGTTAGCTCTGAAGTCTGATGTGGCCCAGAAACCTCTTCCCCAGGACGCTCCTGAAAAGGGGGAGATGGCTAATGGGTCGGCACTGGTTTGTCCCTGTCTAGGGAATATGAGAAGTTTCAGGGAGGAGGGGGAAAGAACCCTCCGGAAGGGTAATAGAATTCTATTTAAACATCATGTTTTCATTTATGTTTTTCACTAAGCACAAAAGCTCCCCTTTAAGCCTTCATCTCCTGGTGAACAGACTATTCCTGCCCATCTGAGTCACGTATCTCTGGGCAGCCAGACCTTCTGACTCACTGGTGGTTGAAATCTCAGATTCACAATACCATGGAGCTACTAAAAATAGGAACCGTGTACCTGGGCCCCAAAATAGGACAGAGACAAACACGGCTCTTAAAAAAAAAAATTTCTGCCCTATCTATAATGTGAAAATCAAATAGGGGCTATAATTGTCCTCTTTCATACGGTCTTAAATTTAATAAAACCCCCTCGAATCTTTTGGAAATCAGCAGGCTACATGGATAGATACAGTAGACAGAAAGACAGACGGGCAGAGATGGAACAATCTTGCCTAACACATTCTGGTTGTTTTTATTAGAAAATTCTAGATCTTTAAATTAGCACGGGGTATTTCACAGCAGTGGCAGGGAAATGAAAGCTCTTCATCCATGCTTTGGTGGTGGTTTCTCTCTTGAGAATCAATGCGGCTTAAAATAGTTTGGGAAACTGTCGCTGAGAAACAAAGAGGATGCTTAGGGTTTTTGTTTTGTTTTGTTTGGAGAGGTTTTATACTCTTTTTCAAGGCTTTTGAGGTTTCCCTATGCTAAAATCCTCCAGCTTTTTTTTTTTCTTTTTTACTACTTAAAAGCCATTTGTTCTGTAACAGCCTTAGGACCAGCCCTGAGATTTTTTCCCCAGCCTTATGCTTTTTGGGAAAGATATCTATACCATTACCATACATTCTTTGTGCCAAAAGTTGTGACAACTTCATTTGGAATCTCCACTTTAGAATTTACCATGGGCTTTCCCTTGTGCTGCCTTATTTGACCTCACCACAACCTGTAATGAGGTCAGCAGATGTCAGACTCTTAGTCTACCAGACAAGACTATGATGCTGGAGGTGCAAGGGCACAGAGGGAGCAGGTCACTCGGCAGGCAAATGACAGAGCTGCGTCTCTAACCCAGGATTCCACTCCCACACATCTTGATCATGGAAATGCATTTGGTAGGAAAGCATAGAGCAGACCTTCTTTCTGTGACAGGAGGGAGCCAATGTGGGTATCTCACACTGATGTGCTGCTAACCATGGGAAAATGTCTTTCCCTCTTCTTTACCTGCAAATCTCTGTACATTTCAGGTCATTTTTAAGCTAATAAGCTCAATGCAGAGTAGATGACCTCAAGAAAATTACCTCTGGAGACTGTCTTCAAGAGGAAGGAAACAGCTCTGACATAATACATTGCAGCTGTTTGTTTTCACTGGTGTTTTTAATTCCCAATGACTTCCGGCAGGTGGGAGGCTGCAGGCTTGTGGGTGCAGAACACTGGGTCACGGGACGTAAATCATCAGGGCCGTTGGTAGAACCCAGATGGAAACTCCAGCAGCCAATCTGAGGCTGCTGGGGGAGTGAGGGTGATGATGGGTGGTTGCAGTCACGTTCTGGCTGTAGGGGCTTCAGATAAGGCTGGGGCCCGTGAGTGGCCACCACCAGCTCTGAGCACATTTAAGAGTCCTTAAATTGGGCTTTTGGATGCCTCCTCTTGGGGCATTCACACAGATCTGGGAGTGCAGAGCTTGAAGAAAGGAGTGGGAGAGGCCCTAGAAATGTAGCTTAGGACACTGAATGAATTATGAGCTTGTCTTTCCCAAACACACAATGGGAACCCTAAAGTATGACATATCTGTTTAATTTAGAAGTAAAATAAAATTGTTGAGAGTTGATTATGGCAGGCTTTTGGTATTTGCCATCTTATTAACCCTTGCTATAAAACTATGAGAGAGTTTATCTTTATTTTATAGTTGAGGAAACTAAGAGTCAATGAGGTTAGAGAATTTTCTGGAAGTCATACAAGTAAGGAATGAAGTCGGCATCGAATGCTGATGTATCAGACTTTAAAGCCCACTTTTGCCTCACAACAGCATAATTCCTCTCTTAAAAAAACTTGCCTAGTCTGCCAGGTGGAAATGGAGTCATCCTAATGAACCAACACCATTGTCCCTCTGAGCCTAGAGTGTGTTCTTTTCACTCAACCCAAGCAAGCTTTTCCCCTCTCTTCGAGCCCCCCAATTCCAGTAGTATCATCAGTGTGCACTAGTAAACACCTGCTGAACTTCAGTGGTACTGGGGGGCCTTCACTGGGTGGTGGTCTCCTTTGGAACAGGACAAATTAAGAGTGGCCAGATGGGAGCTCCCAGCCATCTCTGCCTTGGATGAATCTTCTTCACTAGTTGGGGTAGCCTGAAGGAGAAAACTTTATAACAATGGACAAGGCCATCTAGCTGAAGAGGGAAGTAGTGTTAGAAATGATCCAGCTCATCTCCTTGTCCTGGGGGTGGTCTTTAAGAAAGATCTTAAATCCCTAGGGGTAGAAGGAATCGGGTCTTGAAGTCAGAAGACTGACCTCAATCACCAATGACCAGAGACAAGTAACTTAATCTTTCTGAGCCATGTTTCCTTTTCTAAGGGTAACGATTCTTGCCCTGACCTTCTCATGATGCCCTTGTTAAGGATCTGATGAGGTGATGGTGCCATAGCTAGAAGATACCCAAACGTTAGGCGTTTCTTCTCAAGGCTCTCTGGGAGAGAGTGAATAGCATCTTTGTGTCATTTATTTCTGTTTGTTTGCTCTTACTGTTTGAAAGTCTTGTGGGTGCCAAACTAAGTCTCTCCCTGCAGCATCCCCTGCAGTTACGCCTTCTGAGGTGATGGAGAACACAGGGCCAGAGTCATTCTAACAGCATGGGCTCCTTGCTCCTCGAAGGCTAAGTAAATCACCTTTGAAAGTGGACTGGATGATATGTTAATGCTTCCAACATTTAGGTGAACATTTTAGCTTCCCCTTAGGCCACTGTGAGATGAGAATTCCAGAAGAAAAAGAAGGACGCTTGCTTTTTAAATAAGAAATTGAGGAAACCAAGATGGAGAGGAGGAAGCAAACAAACAGACTAGTCAGGCTGGAAACATAAGGAGCAGCAAGCAGGCTGATTCACTCACGGCTGCCATTGCCCAGGGGCCAGTCAGGGCATAGGTTTTGTAGTCAGCCAAGTTCACATGGAACTCCAGCCTCACCTCTTATTAAATGTTGACCTTGTACAATCATTTAATCTTCCTAGACTCAGTTTCCTTCATTAAGGGGTTAAATGGGATTCCATCGTGCCCCCCATGACCCACAGGAGGGTCCCCCTCCATACTGTCCCCTTGACCCTCTTAGTGTCCATCCCTCTTTCAAGAGCTAGAACAGGAGCAAGTCCAAGGAGATGGCTTCAGGGCTGCTGGGAGGGAAGACTGTCCACACATTGGGCTTTCTTCACACAGTCATCGCTACTTTATTTGTTGTTGCCATGATTTTCTGACTTCAGAATATTTGCTTCAGATAAGAAATGTGATATTATTGGGGCGCCTGGGTGGCTCAGTGGGTTAAAAGCCTCTGCCTTCTGCCTCTGCTCAAGTCATGATCCTAGGGTCCTGGGATCGAGCCCTGCATCAGGCTCTCTGCTCAGCAGGGAGCCTGCTTCCCCCCGCCTCTCTGTCAAATAAATAAATAAAATCTTAAAAAAAAAGAAATGTGATATTATCAAAAAGCATTAGAAAGTAGAAGGAAATGGTACATGGGCATATCTTACTATTCTGGCTCACTTTCTTCCAGATTCTTTAATGTATGTTTTAAAAGTGATTGAGATAAGCATGTACATTGTTTTCTGGTATTTCACAGGATATTATAAGATAAGCATCTGGTCATGTTGGTAAAGACTCCTCCAATGTATCATGCAGCAAGCCCATCATGTTCCCTAGTGGGGCCACACCAGTCCCCACTATTGAATGGTTAGATTGTCTTCAATTTTTCACTTTTGAGAGTAACATTGAAACACAACATTTGTGCATAAATCTTTACATATTTGTATATTTTCTTTGAGTAGAAGTGGGGCTAAAAGATGACTACTTTTCAGGGTCTGAATGCAAACTGCCCAGTTGCACTCCAGACAAATTCGGCGAAGCCATCCCTGTTGGAAAGGCTCAGGACTTCCTGCTTTGCCCTCACGTCCTGCTCCCTTTGCTAATTCTGGAGGCAAAACAGGGCAGTCGTTATTGTTTAACTTTTTATTTTAAAATGATTTCAAACTTATAGAAAAGTTGCATGAGTAGTAAAAGTCCCTCTTCACAACACATCACCCAGATTTGCTCAATTTTTAAAATTGTGTCATATTTGCTTTATCATTCTCTCCCAATAGATGTAATGACATACATATTACATGTGTAATATATACACATGAATATGTGTGTGTGTGTGTGTATAAAATCTTTTCTGGATCATCTGGGAGTAAGTAACAAATGCAATACCCCTTTATACCTAAATACTTGATATATATATAGTATACATATATAAATATAGTATGATTAGCAAAACCAGAAAATTTACATTGATAAATACTCTATCTACACTGAAGACCTTAAATTTCACCCGTTGTCCTTAATAGCCATCCCTCCCCCAAATATAGCTCTGCATTCAATCCAGAATCATGTGTATTACATTTATTTGTCATTTCTCTTTAGTGTCCTTTAAATGGAATGATTCTCTCAGTCTTGCTTTGTCTTTCCTGACCATGACACTTTTTGGAAAGGAAAAGCCAGGATATTTCTAAAATGTCCCCCAGTTTGGGGTTTTCCTTATGTTTCCTCATGATTAGATTAAGGTTATACATTCCGGGCAGGAATACACATAAGAGATATTGTACCCATCTCAAGGTATCATAGTGGGGTACATGATGTAGGCTTATCCCACTAGCCGTGAGCTCAACCTCAGTCTCCTGATGAAGCTGATAGCTGGGTTTCTCCACTGGAAGGTTACCATTTTGTAAGTAATTTCTGGGGCATACTTTGAGACTGTGTGAGTATTCTGTTCTTCATTAAAACTTCACTTACTGGTTTTAGCCTACATTGACGATTCTTATTTGAAGCAATGAATGGTGACTTTCTAATGGCATCATTCCTTCCACATCTGTTAGTCAGCATTTTGTTTCAAGGGAAAGTTGTCCTCATTCTTCCCCATTTATTTACTGTTTGAGTTACTTATATCAGTATGGACTCATGGCTTCTTACTTTATTTAGTCTGTTCATGTCATTTACTTTGAAGCTCCAATCAGCTCAGATTGAGCCAGTGGGAGTCCCTCTGAACTGGCTTCTATGTCCCTTGACACATCATTCCATGAGCTTTACTTTCTGGCACCAGATGTCACAGGATTCTCTTGAGTTTACTTTGATTCCTTTTAGCAGAGAACGCTATTTAGAGACCAAGAACTGGATGCTAGGTTTGCTTACTACTTCTCAGTGCTTTCAGTGGCCACAGAGCTAGGAAATAGGTGTATGTGTGGGTACACATAGTATACATACATATACACGTGCACCTGCATATTTATATATGTAGACAAGTCATATGCATATATGTAATGTGTGGCACATATATAATGATATTAATATGGCATTTCTTTATAAAGTAGAATTTTTATGAATTATTACTTACGTCAAACATTTTCCCAAATGTTTATGAGGACATTGTGTGGCTCTTTTGTCCATTTCTCTATTAGAGTCTTTGTATTTCTTATTCCTTTAGATATATTTTTAAATATAAATATTAGGCAAAAACACTACATTTGTGGTAAGTACCTTAGCGAATTCATTCTTGACTTTTTATTTCTGGTTGTAGAGATTTCTCATTTTTTGAAGTTAGAACTAGCATCAACTTTGGTAATTTCTTCCATTGTTTTGAGCTATTAAAGTCCTCCCCCAGCCAAAGATTTGATACTCACTTCTATTTTCTTCTCCTTCCATTAATCTATTTAATCAACTTGGAATATATTGTGGCAACCTGATGAGATGAGGATCTAAATTACTTTGATATTTTTTCCCAAGTAGCTAAACCAATTGTCATAGCACCTCTTGTTATATAATCCTTCCCTTCATCACTGATTTATCATTGTTGTTTTTAGAAATTGCTTTTGTATCTCCATCTGGCCAGGTGGTTTTTATAGAGGTTTCAGGGTAAACTGTTTTTCTCTCCTAATCTCACATAATTTAGAATCTTGGATAAAGAGCATCCCAGCTAAGCATTTGGCCTCTGCACTAAAGACAAGCTCCCTGGATTTAAACCCAGTTCACAACTTTTGCACCTGTAAAATGGAAATATTAATTGTACCTACCTCATAGGTTATTATGAGCATTAAATGAGTCAAAACACTTACAGTGTGCTTAAAATGGTACTTAGTGCATGGAAGAGCCCAGTACATGTTAGTCGTTATTACTTTTAATACTATTTCAATATTAACTCCTTTATTTCTCAGATGGGAATCTGAGGCTCAGAAATGACTGCCCGAGGTCACACCCACCACCCAGCCTTCCCACACGGGCACAAGGAAGGTGGGTTCCTTTTTACATCTCCTACTTAGATAGAGTCCCATGACCTGTGCTTTTAACTTGTGCTAATTCTACTATGAGAGTGACAAGGATGGAGGGAGGTAGAAAGAGGGGTGAATGCAGTTCAGCGTGGGTGACACCAACCACCTCTACACTCAGCACACACACGCCCCTCTGGACGTGAGGAGATACCAACCAGTGGTTCACCTAGTCTTTCTTAGCTCCAGTGAGCCTTTCAAAGAGAGAGCATCTCACCACATTGGGTTGGTTGCCGTGTTTAGAGATGGGTATTTTTCCAAATAGCATGGCCCCTAAATGCGAACCAGCTACTGCCCCAGCAGCAGACTTCTAATATGAATGGAGCAAACCTGGCTGCTGTGACTTCTGAGAAGTGGACTACGACTCAGAAGCCTGTTTTTAAAGGATTCGTAGGGGATTTATTTTATTTATTTATTTATTACTGCAAAGACCGTGACAGTCATATCACAAGCACCTAACTGGTCCTTTTTTTTTTTTTTTTGCCTTAGAACTCCCCCTCTCTAATTCTATTCTCCAAAATAATCATAAGGTGCATACAGAACCACATCTTTCCCATGCTTCAAACTTCTTACCACATCCCCATCTTCACACAACTACCTGGCCTTCCTAGCTATCTATTACTGAGGGTGGGCGACCAGGGGCTCACCACCTTGATGGAGGGTCCCAGCACTGGCCGGAACATCACTGCTGCAGTTGGCGGATGAAGGGAGTCCTTCCTGACAAGCACATTCCCATACTTGGCCTGAGTACGGCAAGCAACAATTATAGCATCGAGATAGCACCTAACTCTGGCTAGAACACTACAGAGTTCTATGTGTTTGGAAAATTATAATAACTGGACAGTAGAAAATGTTGATGCTATTATTCCACTCATCAAAACCACTCTGAAGTTATGTCCAGGCAAAGGACGTGATTCTGATAGGGAAGATGGGGAAAGACTGAAATGCAGTCATTGGAACAGAGCCTGGGGTATTTGCACACTCACTGTGTCCAGGGAGTGACCAAAGGGACAAGAACGACATCACACACCAACACTGCCCTCAGGCATGCTCTTTAGCTCTCTGTCACAAAACACGGAGGTGCTCCCAGCACACGTCATGAATGCCCATCCTGTGGTTTTTCCTGAACTGACCGATCTGAGAGAGTGGCCATGTCTACGTGCACTGTCAAAGCATAGTTGCCGCTGGTCAAGGGCACCACTGGAAGACACAGGAACAGTAACTAAAAATGACTTCCTAATTGGGATGAAACACACCAAGATGGTAAATAAATGGCTTGAGAACAGACCAAGTGGTATTTATTCATTCCGTTTCCAACATCCATAAAACTTCTCTGTCAAACCACGTGCTCACCTATGGATGCCACAGGAAGCTGCTCACATGGGTTTAAAGATGGCCAATCTGCGCATGTCCCCTTGCATTCCTAATGTCCTTCTTAGGGTGACTGAACAAGAGTAGGTGTCTGACACTCTGGCCTGCCTTTGGAGCTCAGGTTGACAACACCATCCAGCTCTACCTTCAGCCAATTTCAAAACCAGTTCTGGGGGCAGAACTAAGTGACAACTGTGGACACATTAAAAGGGTTGCTTTTTTTTTTTTTTTTTTTTCAGTAAAATCATGCTGGAATCATGGTGACCTTACTGCTATGATAACGTCTGAGAACGTACATTAAACCTAGACACAAAGCCCCACTGGGCAGACACTGCTCCCCGAGGGGAGCAGAATATCAGCAGGAACGTTCTGTTGCCCAGATGCCAAGTAGAAAGCACAGGTGGTCCATCTTGAGAAATCCAGGCCTCTCCAGTAAACCTACAAAGCTCAGGGATGATCGAAGGGGCAACTGACATCACAGCTAGCAACCTCTCAACTCTCCATGCATGGAGAGAAAAGGGGCAAGCAGCCTTACCTCTCTGATAGATCTAACAACATTGCTCTTTTGCCTGATGTGCTATCAAAATTCTCCTCTGTGAGAACTGGTGCCCTATCTAGGGCATCTGGAATATGTGTTTTCCTCAGGAGTAATTACATGATCTCATCTTTTGAATTAGCTATTCAGGATGACAGGCCAGAGGTGAAGGAGGAAGATAAGGTCAGAGGAAGCATCTGAGGCTTTTTCACCAAGATGCTAGGGTTCAGGGATAACCTCACCTCCTAGGGCTTTCACTCTACCAGTTCTAGTCACGTTCATTCTCTTCTTCTGAATCCATCTTCCTTTGTGAGTAAATAGAATGAAGCAACTGAACTTTCATCTTGCTTTTGACATGGCAAACCTCCGAGGTCACTATCTTTCTTCTAGTGAAACTGCTGCACTGCCCCCCTGCCCCCTTCTCTTTCCCAGTCATGGTTCAACCAGCAGGGTCACTGAGTGAACTTCACCAATCAGGTTCACGTGTTCTCAACTCCTGCCCACATCACACAATACCTTTTAGAACTAAGGTCAGCCTTGTAGTCTGTTAGAAATGGAGTGTGAAGGTCATCTGGTCAAAAACTGTCCTTCTAGAGTGGACGGGTTAGCTACAAGGCCACGGAACTAGTTACTGATAGAATCAGAAATAAGTCCCAGAACTCCTGAATTTACCAATGAACTTCATCTTCTTAGTGTAGAAATAGGAAGAGGGGCAACCCAGTCAATCAGTCACTCAATCAACTGAATATTTCTGGTTAATTGTATATGCCTAGCAGTGTGTTCACTTTGCAATATTTGCAGAGGAAGTATGAGTACAGTGTGTAACGAGTACAAAGAATTTATAAAACTACTGAAAAAGCAAGGGGAACAGACATCCAACATCCAGCAGCTGAGTCTCCATGGACAGGTCCAGACTTCTTTTTGCAATTTAAACAAAGTAGAAGCTTACTTGTTCCCTCTTACATAAAAATCTGGAGGTAAAGAGTTGTTCTATCTAATTTATATACCCAGATGCTGCCAACTCACCACTTCTACATTTCTAGGGTGTAGACCTCCTATCCATGGACGGAGATGGCAGCCAGAGCTCCAGTCATCACATGTTAGGCAGAGGATGAAGAAAGAAGCAAAGAGTGATGGAGGGAGGGCAAGAATGGGTATTAGAGGGTAACTAATGTCTCTGCCACAGCATTATCAGAGAATTTTCACCAAATCATGAGCCTCCTGGAACCCCTGAGCTTGCATATTTTTAGAAAGCTTCCTGAAGAGTTGTTCATGGGCACCCTCCTTACAGACAATTAGACTAGATCACATCTCAATCACCTTTCAGTCACGAGCCATTCCGAGGGACATGAAATGAAGAGAGAGTGATGAGGTATCACAGTAGGCTGTGTTTCAGGCAATAAGTCCCCTGAGCTGATGATCGAGGATGCCAGGCCTTGAGGAGTGGGTGACACATGGATGGGGCCCCCAAGGCCAGGATCGATGGGTAAAGAGCTGCAGGCGGTACTCACTAGAGACACAAGGTAAAGAGAGCTAAGAGGTAGGGGTCGTGCCCAATTAGCTTCATGGAAAACAGTCACTGGAGTCTAAGGGCAGTGGGGCAGCCCCTTCAAGTTGGGTGCCTGGGCCATCTTCAACAAGACCAAGAACCTGCCTTGTCCGGGGAGAGAGGCCTGAGCATTTCTGAGAATCCAGCCTCTTGGAGGCCCAGCTGAAGGTTCACTGCTTCCTAAAGTCTGGTCCCCAAACCTCTGCCTCAGAATTGTAAGAAAACTCATCAAAAGGCAGATGCCCAGCCCCACTTCAGATACATTTAATCCGATTAAAATTCTATGACATACAGTTGACGTTTTAAAATTTGTAGTATTTACAGGATTCCCAGGTGATATTTAATGAACCTGAGTTCAGTGTTCCCTCCCAGAAAGTTCCCTCTGAAAGACATGCCATATGCCATATGGCCTTCTCCCCTTTGACCACACTCCTGTCCCCCACCTGGCTTCTCTTTCTCTATCTCCCATTCTTCCCTCCTTCATTCTTCTTTTCTTTTTCCCTGCCTCTTTCAGTCCTTCCCTCAAAACGCCTTCTGAAAAACTTAATAGTGGAAAACAAAATGTTCCTCCTGAACCGTGGCCAAGGCGGGCTTCGCTGCCCCAGGCCCCTCACGTGTCCTTCCCCCATGGTGACCAGCAGAGGGCGCAGAGGGCCATGTCTGCTGTGAATGCAGGGGGGACCCCCAGGGAAAGCCAGCAGGGGACAGAGTGGGGGCCTGTGTCCTTCTTCAGCCCCCTTCTCCTTCCTGGTCCAGGGAAAGTCTCCTGCCACCTGCACAGCCCGAGGCTGAGTGCCCCTAAGGAAGAGGTCCGGCCAATGCTGCCCCGAGCACGTGGCCAGGACTGGTGTCACTCACAAGTGGAGTTGGCAGCTGTTACAGAATTTGAAAGAAAGCAGGAAAAAACCTGTTTGCCCTCCAAAGGAACAAAAGTGAAACTAACATTTATTGAGGGTTCCTCTGGGTACTGGGCTCTGTGCTGTGTGCCTAATGTACAGAATTTCACTTAATCCCGGGATTACAAGTCATACAGTGGGAGCCTAGACAGGTTGTGGAATTCATCCTCATTCATGCTAGTGAGGATCAGGATTCAATATCCGTCTTTCAGAGCCCATGTTCCTTCCAACCTTTTACCATGACCCAAAAAGGAAAAAAAAATGCAACCATTAGACAATTACTTGTTAGGGATAATCTGCAAGCATCCTACAGAGGAGCCCCAGGAGTGAGCTCATCTACCACTTGTGACCAAGTATTCTTACTGCATCAGGGAGGTTAGGGGAGACTTTTCCGATGCAAAAGGAGCTCAGAGGAAATGGGACTGGAGATTAGACAGTGGCGGAGGTGGGCTGAGGTTGCTCAGGAAGGGCTTTCGGAGAGGATGGGTGCTCTAGACACCAGATGGCATAAAGTGGGGAGCAAAAGGGAGCTGGGGCAGGGCAGTACACCTGCCCCCCTCGCATCCCTGCACAAGGCTCTTGGATGGCAAAACTCTTGGGAAAGGGTCCATGCCCTGCTGGAGTTTTGGAACCAGACCTGGGGCTTAAATGTGCGTGACCTCAAGTCCGTCATTTCACTTTTCTGAACCTGGGTTTTCTCATTGGTAGAAATGGAGGTGAAGACTGCCTTCTCATGGGTCATGGTGAAGACTCCATACCAATGTACAAGTGCCCAGCACAGTGCCTGGGGTACACAAGGTGTGCAATAGTTTTTTCTTCATGGGCTCATCAGACAGAGTGCAGGACAAAGACAGAGGCAGACCATGCAGAGAGACCCAGCTCAGTTCCCCAAGCCCAGCGCTCTACCTCTCCCAACACCCTGCCATGCAGGCCCATTGAGGAGGTGATTTATGGAGGGCTGTTTATTTCCTTTTCATATTGTTAATGACCTTTGGAGTCTAGCGGCAAGTCTGCCCTATTTCCTACTTCAGACAGAAGAGCAGAGCAAAAAAGCAGCTGAAAGCATCAGGATCCTGGCAACGCTCCTTCTCCAACAGGTGCAGGCTGAAGGAGGCAGTTTCCTGGGCAGAAGGGGCCTCGGTGGCTCTGAGCAGCAAGAAGGGTTGGGGGTGCCGTGTGCTCCTCATGCAATTATGAAATTGCCTTGGGCAAACATGGGGGCAAATTCAGCCTGTTCTCCGAGTACATGCTCAGATGCCTGCGGGCAAAGTGGCTGGGCAACAAGGTCTCAGCCAGTCCCCTCCTAGTCCAGAGAAATGAGAACATGAAAAACGGAAAACCTCCAAAAAGCAAAACCAATAAAGCCATGAACGCTTGTCGGACTCCCCCAGATGTCCACTGCCGTGTGAGATGTTTGTAGGTCTTATGTAAAGCCCAGGGAGGTCCAGGCATGTTCACCCCATCCTCCACTCTTCTGAGGGAAACTGAGGCTACAGTGAATCACTGTCAAGCGTCAGAACTGGGACTCGCACTCTTATTTTTAGACTTGGAGAGAAGGATTGACAGTTCTCTGGACACTTGGGTTATATATAGAGCCAACTGGCTTGTTCGCAAATGGAAAGGTCCACCTAACAACACAACCCAGGCTCACTAGCAATGGAAAGGGCTACGACACAGGGGCCTGGGTGAGAAGAGCTTGGTCTCATGTGCCTCACCACCACTATCCCACTCCAAGCTCCTACCCATTGCTTGGAAACAGGAGGAGGTCTGCTCCCACACGGAGACAGAAGGTCCCCAGCCCAACCCTCAGCTCCCACAGATGGTCTGAAGGGCGCCTCTAGAAAGTTGCCTAAACCTAACTGCCCCCACTAACTCACCACAAAGCCCTAGTCAAACCCCGTTAAGGTCCCTCTTGAGTTAATGCAGTTTCCCCAAGCATCTATGTAAAGATGCAACCCAGGAAAGAGAAGCATGGGGAGCCACTGGGAAGTAAGCCTTGAGGTGGGCTGGTCTCATGTCTTGAGGGCTGGAAGGGAACAGGTTCCCCCCAGCATGTGGGGAACCTCAGGGGGAAGGTAGCATGGGAGGGGGGGTTCCGGGGTTGTGTCCAGCCTGTGATCCGGAAGGCTCCACTCTCTACCCTGCCGCAGCACCCAAGCACTCCCCTGGATCCTGTCACTGCCTTCCTAGTCCACCAAATGAAGCCGGACTCCTTCTCCCCACCGTCCTCGCCAGGAGCCCCCGTGAGGGGGATGGAGGGGCGGGGCGGGGGCACAACAATACTTGGCCCCTGGAAGAGCAGAGCCCAGCAGGGCTGTCAGCAGTGAAGGCTGCTTGGGTGTTCTTTACTTTTATTTTTTTTTCGGGATTGTGAGCTTAAAGAACAACTTCTAAACTTCAAATTTACTTTGAAATGTGATTTACCAGATTGAGAAGACGAGCAAGTTCTGCCAGAAAAAGAGCTGCAGCTGTGTTTGGCTGTCTTTGCATGTGTGCGGAGAAGGGGAGAGGGAGACAGGAGGTGGGGGAAGGAGAGGGAGGAGAGCAGTCACACAGAGCCCCCGTGAGAAGGACTCTCGAGCAGGGCTGGACTGAAGTGCAGATGCGCGGTGAGGACCTTTGGCACGGGCAGTCCCGCTGCCAGACAGAGGTGGCAAACCCTCTCTTGCCTCCTCCGACTCATTCGGAGCTCAGATGGGACGGTGCAGCTGGGTGGGATTTAAAACTGTATGCCAGCACACGTGCCCGGAGCCTCGTGACCATCAGGGGCCACGGGGCCCTCATGGTGGCAGGACACATCATCCCTGGAGTTAATGTGCCGTCCCCCTACCAGCCTCAGTCGGCCCTCTAGCTCCTGGGGCGGGGGTGGGGGCACCACTACTACTTTCATTAAAAACAGAAACCAGACTCTGGAGGGGCTCAAAACCACCTATGATTCACCGGGCTGCACCTCGTGAGCAAGTGGGACCCCCTCGGGTCCCCCAGCCCTGCGCCTGGCCCCCTCTCAGAGCAGGCACATTTGCATGGCGAATACCTTGCAGAAGTAAACAATATGCACACCCAAGTGTCAGGCCACACAACCGAAAGTCCAGGTTAAGTTGATTTCTTAATAATGCTCTATAAATAAATGGGTTTTTAGCTCTCAGACAAAATAAGATACCTCGGCAGCTGTGTCCCGTTCTGATAGCTCTGGCCCATCTGAGACAGATCCCAGGAACTCAGCAGTCCCTCGGAGGTGGAAGAGTCTCTGGCTGTACACACCCAGGTGCCCTCAGAATGTAACAGGAACTTGAGCCGCACTATTCCTTGGAGGCAGGAACCAGGTACCCTCGCAACAAATCTGACTTCGCTCTTTTCTGCCTCAGGGCCTTTGCATGAGCTGTTCCCTCTGCCTCCAGTTCTCTTCCACCAGATGGTGACAGGGCTGCTTATTTTTCCTCATCCAAGTCTCAGCTCCAATGGGAGCTTCTCAGACAGCCCTTAGCCGCCACCCTGTATGAGTTTACTTTCGTCATAGCGTATATCATGATCTGAAATTACCCTGTTCATTTACTTATTTACTGGCTTGATCGTCTGTTCCCTCCACGCATCCCACACTCACACAGCAAGGTGAGCTCTATCTTACTCACTGCTCCAGCCCCAGAACCTAACGTAGTTCCTGCCTGACACCCAGCAGGTGCTCAATATTTACTGACTCATCGGAATTAATTAATTAATTAGCTAATTCATCCACGTCAACACAAGGCTAAGCAATATTGCATTAAATCATCCCATCAGGCCTGGAAGTTGGGTGGAAGTCCCCATTTTACAGATGGGGACTCCAGGGCTCTGCTCTCTTGGCTAGGGGACCGAACGCAAGCCATCGTGTCATGCTCAGGGACAGAGGAGGGACGGTGGTGACACAGGCATCTGCTCCTTCCCCCCACCACACTCATAGAAACCAGAAAGAGGTTCCCGGGAAAGGTGAGAGGGTCTGAAGAGCCATCGGGGCTGTGGCCAGCTGCAGGGCCCTGGCAGCCCAAGCTGGCCCCACAGGCAGGGCTCTGTGGGCTGGAGGACCAGGCTGCGCCTCACACACCTTTAACTTTCAATCTTGCAGTGGCTGTAAACATACGATCCTGGGCTGCAGCCTCAGCCATCCGTAGCCTCACACAGCTGCTGCTACATTGGTCACGGCCATTGAAACCCTCCTCCCATCCAAGGATTCGGGGCCGGCGGGGAGTACAAGGTCTGGCTCTCACCCAGGGCCTGTAAGTGTCCTGGAGCCCTCAGTGTGTGTGGAAGGGGTTTGGCGGAGGTTGGGGGGGGTGGGGAGGGGGTGCAGACAGGCTTGGGTTTTCAAGCATCTCAGGAATACTGTCCTCCTTGTCTTCTGCTTCGGCCCCTAGCTGCCCTGGCCTAAATGCCTGACCGAGGCTACAAACCTCAGAGATGAGCTTAATTAATACAGTCCTTCTCTCGAGGGGCACTGTGCCCTGAGGGTGGGTTACAGAGAAAGGCAGCCGTAGAGGGAGGCGATGGCAACCCAGCAAGATCCTCGTGCACCCCGAGGAGGGAAGAAAGCCCAGGGGCGCTGGCCCCCCTTCTCCCTCCTCTGCCCCTTATAGTATCTATAAATGCCACAGGCACGCTCACCACAGAGCAGGGGCCCAAGAGTGACAGATCACGTGGGCATTCTGCTAATTACAATAATTTCTATTGAATGCTCCGTGTGCATTTCCTCAGACTAAGTGCATGAATAGGGCATGGTGGTATTGGATATTTGGGTATTTGATGTTTTCTTTTTTACTAAAATATATATATATATATTTATATATATATACTAAATATATATATTTAGTATTTTAATATAATTAAAATTTATTTTTTAAATTTTTATTATTTTATATTTTTAATATTTTTAAATCTTTATTATTTTTATAATTTTAAGATCTTTATTATTTTATAAATTTTTAATATAATTAAAATTTATTTTATAAAAACTTATTACATAAATTTTTATATTTACATATATATATTCATATATACATATAATACATATACTCAACAAACACCGGAAATAAATGAACTGAAGGCCAAGACCGCCAGAGAGGGCAGAGCCGTGGGCTGTTCAGGCTGCCTGGAGTAAGGTTAAGGCTGGGAAGCAGGGCTTAGGGAGCTTGCATCCCACAGGGCCTGGACTTGAGTGCAGCCACTGACTAACCACTGGAAATCCAATTTTTCTGCTTAATTTGGAGCCAGGGGCCCTGGGGGTCAGTAACAATGGGGCTTGTCCTCTGGCAGGGTACGCACCTAGTGGCCTGAACACTGGACCATCTAGCCGCAGAATCCCCAGAGGGCCAGGGAGTGGAGCAGGGACTGGCTGTCTGAGAAAGGAAAGGAAATACGTTATGTCAGAGTTAAGAGACCATCCTGCAGCAAAACCCCCAAGGGGACTGGTGCTGCAGAGGGGTGGGGAGCTGGTGCCAAGACCAGAATAGCTCACAGGGCTTCCTCAGCCCTGGGAAGTGGTTTGTATTTTCCCTGAAACGCTGAAATGACTCAAGCATGAGGGACTGAAATGTCTGGCCAGAACCTCCTGTGTCAGGGGGTGCCTCCCTGACTTGTCTCAGGATCCGGCCCTGTCCCCCTGAGCGCTCCAGCTGCCTTCCCTCCTGGGGAATGTTCAACCCTCCCTAGCCCAGAACACCACCTGCCAGCCCCCAACACTTGTAGATGTGTCCGATCAGAGCTGACCAAGGAATCAGAGTCGACCAAGCTGACTTAGATGTCTAAGGAGCGTCTGACAGTTGGGAGAAGACAAGGTCTGCTTTTGGAGGCTGTGCAGGTCTGTATTGAGACCTCAGGGACATGAGCAGCAGCCAAGCCCCCAGGCCCAAGGCTCACCTTTTAGAGCCCCTGCATGGGGACCCTGGAGTCCAGCCAATGAGGACTGCCCGGCCCTTTTCCCAAGGAGCAAAAGATGTCCAGGGAGCAAGGGGTGTCAGGAGCCTGGAGCCACGCAGGACAGCTCGTCCACTTCCTGGACTGCAGTGTGGGAAAGTGATCCATCCCTGCACGGATCCCAGCAGCTGCATATCACATAGGCTGCTGTGGTAAGGGGAGAGAGCCCATGAGGCTTTGGGGTCCACGGTGACTCCTGCCTGGCCAGGACAGGTGACAGAGCTGTTGAAATACCATGGGGTAGGGGCCTCTTTCTCAAGGACAGAAGCCTGTGAACCTAATGTTCCCAGGAAAGAACTGGTGTCAGAGACTTATGAGCACCCCCCTAGAGACCAAGGATCAGTCCCTTGGGAAGACATCACTATTACCAGAAAAGGAGCTCAGTTCTGAATTTCTCAGTCCTTGTTCCAGACAGTAGAACTCAGAGGAGTAGGCTTGCCTGACTTCCTCTCTCCCCACTGTCCCTCGCTCCCTCCTTCGCTCCTTCTCTCCATCTCTGTATCTCTCTCCCTCGGGGCACTTACTTCCCACCAGGCACTGCTTTACCTAAGTCCTAATGCATGAATGTCTGCCAGCCTGTGGGATCCACGAACTCACACAAACCCCGAGGCCCCACCTGTGTCCCAGCAGCCACTCTGCCTCCACTGTCGTCCAAGGTCCTTGGCAACGGACGTCTAGACTCTGAGCCCCTGAAGGGAAGGAGCCCTGTCCTTACAGACTGTGTGGCCATGACACAGAGAGGGCATCTGAAGAAGATGGGCGGACAGTGGAAGGATAGATAAATGATGCCTCTTTTTGGCCTGCACCACGAACCCAAGAATAAGGAATGATGTATCCCAGTGTCATTGGATCTGTCTGCCCTTGGTCTTCACCAGGAAGGAAGGCTCTTGCAACATGGTGCTGGGCTGTGGCTCAACATGGCAGGCCAACACCATGAGATTCCCTCCACTGCGACCTCACTGAATTCACTGTTGAAGTGTCTACAGAGTAAGATGTCTCTTCTGACTTGCGGCCATTTGTCAGGTCTGTAACTGTGCTTCAAGGCTCTTAAATAATCTTTTCTGATTGTGTGGGTTCCAGCTCCAGAAGGAGACTCAACTGGGGGAGCCTAAGGAAAGGCTTTAAATGGCTCATGAATCTGATATGGGGAAAGTCAATGAGGCTAGAACAACTGGCACTTTTCTGGTCATTGCTAGTTACAAGCAAGCCACTGGTATCCACCAGCCCCACTCCCAACCCCGAACACACCTTCCAATGTGTCTTGGGACCCCCACCCCATTGCTGTCTACTTCCCGCCCCCATAGCACACATAGATGGCTCATTTCCTTAGGGCTTAGCCACCCTGAGCTTCCACCCACTAATTAAAACATGATGTCAGTTACTTATGCCTTCGAATGAGTTGAATTCATTGTGTTATCACCTCTCCCAAGGCTGGTTCCTGCTTGATTATGAAATGAAAGGGGACCATGTCTTTCTGCTCTCCTGAAATCTCTTCACCTAGACCAGGACAGCAAAGGGACCGGAGGAGTAACAGTCCTCCCCTCCAAAACTGGCCTCTCCCTCCTCTCTGTGTCCCCACAGCCAGTCATCCACAGAACCTGTCCTCATCCACAATGCTTATGCCCTCCAAGACAGTTCTTCTGTTCGGCAGGATTCAGACACAACAAATATTTGTTTACTGTGTTCCTTTTGTGTTTAAAACATTTCTTTAATTTAAAAAAATTATGCCAAAATATACATAAATATAAAATTTACTGTATTAATCTGTCCTAAGTGTACAATTCAGTAGCATAAAGCACACCCATATTGCTGGGCAACCGTTCTCCAAACTCTTCTTATCTTGCACACCAGATACTCTGTACCCATGAAACAACTCCTCCTTCTCCCCTCCTCCAGCCCCTCCTCACCACCTCCCACTTTCTGCCTCTCTGACTTTGACTACTCCAGATACCTCATAAAAATGGAATCAGACAGTACTTGTCTTTTTGTGACTAGCTTATTTCACTCAGCATAATGTCCTCCAGGCTCCTCCATGTGGTAGCCTGTGTCAGAATTTCCTTCCTTTCTAAGGCTGAGGAGTAGCCCGTTGTATGTATGGACCATTGTTTATACATTCGTTCACCAATGGACGCCCGGATTCCTCTCACCTTTTGGCTATCGTGAATAATGCATCCACGAACATGGGTGCACAGATACCTCTTTGAGACTCTGCCTTCCATTTTTTTCGGTATACAACCGGAAGTGGGATTGCTAGACAATATGGTAGATCTGTTTTAAATTTCTGAGGAACCGCCATACTGTTTTCCATCGCAGCTGCGCCATCTTACCTTCCCGTCAACAGATTACCATCCCGTCAACAGTATCTCCACATCCTCACCAATGCTTCACTTTTTTTGTTTGTTTTGGTTTGGTTTTGAGGTGGGAGTTAAAGATATCCCCTCATGTTTCAGGCACAGCGCTGAGAACTTGGCATGCATGTCTCATTTAATCCACAAAATCACACGGACACTCAGTAGGTAGCCACTTTCTTCCCTGGGTCACTGGCCATCTTTTGATGCATGTATGCATGTCTCCCTACCAGCAAACAGCCCTCTCAATAGCAAGAACATATGCATAGTCATACAGGGCACCAGCAAGGCCTGGACTTAGCAGAAGCTCAGCCATTTTTTGTTGGTGAGCTAATGAGTTAATACTGTTTCAGGCATCAATAGGTAGTTGGGGACATCTCTGGCCACAGGGGTCTCCAGGGATCTGACCTTATAGATGCTGCTGTAGCCAGGTCTGAGCCCATGCTGGCATTTTATACAGGACTAACAAGGGCTTCCCTCACCAAGCTGAAGCAGACTTTCCAGGAACAACCTGTCCTAGGTGAGGCTTCTGGGTCGGCTCTGTCTTGGCTTCTGCATGAGGCAAATACCCAAAAGGAGTGTCCTATAGTATGTGCCTGACAAAATTTTTCCCCCAACAAAAATAATAGCCAACACATTTGAATGTTTCCCACATGCCCTGCACATTACACACACTGACTGAGATAATCCTCCTAACAACCTGGTGAGGTCAGTATGAATAACCCCATTTTACAGATGGAAAACTGAAGTCTCAGAGGAACACAGGCACTTTTGCTAGGTCCCATAGCTAGGAGATAGCAAAGCTGTGATTTGATACCAGAGCTCATGCTCTTAATTGCTCTGGCTGTGTCCAGCTTTGGAGGTCTGCTCCGGGTTAGAGGAAGTTGAATAGGCCCAGACCCCATTCTCTTGATGGAGCTAGTGACCTCCTAGGTTAGGGCACAGGGACCCCAGTCACCTCTCTGTCCACAAAGGCCCTGTCCTCTGGTCATAGCGCATGGCTTGTGTTTATTCTGACCTTCAGAGCTGATTCTGAAGACGCCAATAAGAGTCTTTTACATAAAGAACTGTAACACTGATCTTTCTGTTGATGAGAAAAGGCTCCCAAGGCTAGAGAACATTAAGGGACTTTAGTCAAAAAGCCATGTATTCTTAGAGCACTTTTACTCCAGATTTAAGTATAATCTCAGATTTCTGTTCTAGGGAAGCAAGCAGAAGCTCTTTTAATTGTATTTTAAAACTAATCATTCATTCATTCATTCATTCATTGGCTCAGTCAGCTGTATCAACATGCCTAAAATAATGCCCAGAACTCAATCTTTGCTCAATGAATAGATTTTCTTCCCTTTCACCCCTTTCCCACAAGCCCTTCTGGGGAGGCTGACTGAAGCACCCCTACAGCTCTGGGTTAGGCTGAGAGCAAGAGGTCTGCCTTCATTTCTTTCTTTGATGGGAACTGCTGGAAGCATAAAGGACTGAGAGAACCTATTCTTTCCCCTCATAAGTCAAACATGTTGACAGCACAGCTTCCTAATCAAGAAGGTAAGAAAGGCAGGTAGCTGGAAGGAAAAATATATAAGTATGTGACATGCTTACTCGGGCTCTCATCAGTGGAGTTGATGGAGGCTGGTCCCATGTTGTCATAAATTCAATCTTAAGCAAACAGTCGCTTCTCTCTCATTCCCAGATTATGGGTACAAAAAAAAAAAAAAAAAAGCAGACCGTTACGGGTGATATCCATCAAGGGAGGGGCAGGGATTTACCCTTGCCCAAAACCAGATAAGTAAGGAAAAGATGGCCACTCCTGTGGTGCTCATCTGTGTTTAAGCATTTGGAGTTTCAATAAGACATCCATGAAAAATCGTCAGTGTAGAAGCATAGGCTGAAAGAAAATTTGAGGGCGAGTAGGAGGGTGTACCCTTTTCCCTCATGTATCCATCACGGAAAGTTTATCATGTGAGGGGTCAAAGAGACCTAACCCTTTTCACCTGGGAGAAGTCACACCTTTGTGTTTCCTTCTGCAAAAGCAAGATGGCGGTTGCAGCTGAGGGGAGTGGAGAACTGTTCCTATGTTACTCTACACTGAAAACAATTCATACTGGCGGAACCACTTTGTAAAACTGGCAATAATAAAGCTAAACATACACATACCTGATGACTCAGGAATTCTACTCCTAGAAATTACCCTTAAATGACATACATGCGTATGTTTGCTATTTTTTAAAAACCAACTAAACATCCATCAATAGCAGAATGGATAAAACACTGTGGTTTACTCATACTATGGAATACTATTCACCAACGAATATGAGCAAACAGCAACTTGAGGCAACAGAATGGATGAATCTCAAAATAACTTTGAGGGAAGAAAACTAGACCCAAAGGTACATATTATATGATTCCATTCACATAAAGTACAAAAAAAGGGCAAAACTGGGCTATGCAGTTACAAGTCAAAGGACAGTGGTTAAGGGAGATGGGGACAGTGGCTGGAAGGAGATACACGGGGTGCAAATAATGTTCTATTTCTTGATCTGGGCACTAGCTACCCAGTGTTGACTCAGTGCAAACCCATCAAGCTTCGCTGGACGCTTATAGCTTCTATGTTTGGCCATACTTATGTTATAGGTCAATAAAATTTATATTTATTTATTTAAAAATATCAGATCATGGACATGGAGAATTTTGAACTCCCAAAAAGGAAAAGAAAAAAAAAAAAAGCCCTCAGTAAGATAAAAATTTGATCCTAAGGTAAGCCCTCCTGGATCATGTTCCCAGACATCTGGATATATGAGCGACATAGCAGGTCCCAAGAATAAGAGAAAGTGGGCGCTCCAGGCTCTCTGGCTCCTCAGAGGGGGCAGGGGACACAGTGAGATTTCCTAACAGTGTTGCCAGTCCCAAAGAGACTAAGAAGAGGGAGGAGAAAGCAGAGTAGGGGCTGAGCCTTCCCGAAAGATGGACAGCATCCAGAGCTGAGGCCCTGTGGCCATAGAATCACAGCAGGCAGGAGGCTGTTGATTTTCCCTGTAGCTTCTCCAGCCACGAGAAAGACGCATGGCCAGTGATGGAATGGCTTTGATGGTAATTATTTCCTGCTCAGACAGGGAGGCAATAGATCATCTCAGGGGAGGCTCCTTAATTGAAAAAGTGTCAATAGATGAAGAGCAATAAAAGCTTTTTCAGCTGAAAGCCTGGTTTCCTTAGCCCCATCTGCTTCATTCTCAACCAACCTGCTAATGCTGCTTCACTGGGAAGGGCCCTCCTGGGTCCTCTTAGCTCTTACCTGACAGACTTGTTTCCTGAGGGAGGGAGGGAAGGAGTGGGTATTTCTGTCAGAGGGCAAGGCCTCCACTTCCTTGATGTCAGGAAAATCCACTCCCCAGATCTCTGAATCGATGTTCTGAGTGAACCAATGAAACCAAATGTTGTCCCAAACTGTCATTTAGTTTATCTTCACTGATTACAGGGATGGTCTCCCCCCACCACTGTGGGGATTTTCTAGGCCCTTAATCTTAGGTTACTCCTCTTTCCAAAGACCTCTGGGCTAGTTTCCAGTTCAGTAGCTTCCTATCAGGGGTGCCAGGAGAAATCAAAACCCCATTTCACTTTGTGAGCAGTTTTAGAGAAACTCTTTTGGGGTGGGAGGAGGAGGTAAAACCTGAATGAGGTTTGTGTGATTGAAGTAAAGCCTCACCTACAATGAGGTTTGGGGATGACCAGTATCTTCATGGATTAATTCACCCCACAGAACATACTGGACACTCACTACATGCCAAGGACCATGTTCTGCTTTTAGCCTGGCTTGACTGACATGGTCACTTAGCCTGTCTCAGGCAGAGGCTCCATCAGTCCTTGAGAACAGACTGGAGAACGAGGAGCTGAAGAGGGGCTAAGTGGATTCAGAGTGGCTTTGCCACATGCACAAAGCTTTGATTAATGGTTCGCCATAAACTGAAAAGGTGGTCTCTGTGCTCCGTGACCCAATCCTGCTCAACATTCCTATCAAACCATGATAGGCAGAACTGTAACTCAGATGAAGACGTAGACACACTCAAAGCTAGGAAGGAGAGCAGTGAGGAAGTCAAGATTCAATATCTCAATATCCAATGGACCGATTCAACATTCTGAATCATAATGAGGCTTATGGTAACTTTCTAGGTTCAGGTTAAACAAATTTACCTAACTTCAAGAATGGGGAGATCTTGTTCAACAGCTATTCCTATAAAAAAAAAAATCTGGAGGATTTAGGAAACTTAAAGACCTTTCTTTAAGGTAACAATATGTCATGATGGTTAAAATATGACACTGGGTCATAGTGTTGGATGTGTGGAGGTCAGAACAGAAAATTTCTACAACCTTCTCTGGGCAGACCAACAACAGTACTGTGTCTAACACTGGGCATCTCTCTGAAAAGCTACTGTGAGCCCAAAGGAAGATGTACGGAATGGCAAGGAGTCTAGAAATGGACACAGGAGCATTTGAAGGAACTGAGGACAATCACAGAAGTTCAGGTAGCAACAGAAAGTTCAAATTCACTTTCAAATTCTTTTTTAAAATTATTTTATTTTTTTATTAACATATAATTTCAAATTCTTAAAGTACTATTGAAAGAGGGGTTGGCACTGAATCTTGTAATATAAGTGAGCAGAATGAGGGCCAATGAATACGTTAGAGGGATTTTCTTTTTCTTAATAGAAGGAGGAATTTCCAACGATCACAGAGTTCGGACAACACAACAGCTGGTGTGTGGCCCCCCCACCCAGACACTTGCCCACACCACATTGAAGACTTTTTAAGGCCCTTTCATCCTGTAGGATTGGGGCTAACCTAGATGACCTCAAGTCTCTTTTAATGGCTACAGTCAATAATGAATGCAGGTAACCACTTATTCAGTTTTTCTTCATGTTCCCTGTCAACAGTTGTCACTTAAGACATGGAGGGGATGTGAGGGACTGGTGGGTCCCAGGGGTGTGGCTTCCTGCTATTTTCCATATATGTATGCCCGGGAGACACCCTGGCATTGTGTGGAACTCTTCCCAGAGAACAACTCCACCCTCTTGTGTTGCACGGTGGATAGTGAGGAATATTCCAGACTCTCTTAGTATGCATTGTCCCAAAGGGCCTTTACAGCCTGGTCATCCTGATTTTTTATTGGGGTGGATTGGAAGACACACATAAACATAAAATGTACCATTAGAACCATTTTTAAACATCTGGTTCGGGAGCATTAGTGCATTCCCATTGTCATACAAACCACCACCACTGTCCATCTCCAGAACTTTCCACCTACTTTTCAATGCCATCATGAAATTAAGAAACTAGTCCCCAAACCCTTCTCTAGTTTTAGCAGCTAGGTACTCTGTGCCGTGGCTTTCTCTGCAGGAACCCCCGTGGCTGTCATGTCCCTCCAGATGCATACTGCATTCCTAGTTAAATAAGCTTCTGATGTCTGACCCATAGCAACTAGAAGGGGGGTCACACCTGTCACTGGTTCTGGGGAACACGTGACCCCCACCTGTGTTTCCCACATATAAGCTGTCTTCTGTGCACCTCGGTAGGGAAGAGGGCTTAGGAAGCCTCTTCTTACCTTGGGACTGATGGCCACCCCTGAGGACATGGGCCCGCTGGGGTCCAATTTCACCTTTTTCTGAAGGAAAATCAGGAAAGTGATAAGCAAGGGTCTGTGCATACTCTGGTTGATCCGCCCGACTTGCTGCTAATGTAAACAGTTAATTGTAGTCGTGCGGGCCGTGGAGAATACAGGGTAGCTTTAATTAATTCCAGTACATGCCTTGCACTGTTTACATTCCAAATTACCTTCAAGTCAGAAGTATGTGGCCCAGAACCGCAGTTTGGGGGCAATAAAATTCCACTGGCCGCTGCTTTCAGCATCTGGAAGTCATTTGCTAAAAGACACAGAGTTTGCTATTTGGGAAAGTTCCATGTACTTCAAGGGAGAGATGAGGTGACAGCGGCTTTCTCCCAGGCTGCTGACATAAGGAAAGAACCTGGCCAGCTTCAGAGGAAGGGTGATGTCCTGTGGATTCTGAGCAGAGACAGGGAAACCCCACCATTTCTTGCCATCGGCATGAATGGAAGCCCAAGACGAGAGCCTGGGGAAAGATGTTACCCCCATGACCAGGATTAGCTTTCTAGAAAGTATTTTGCGTCGTTACAGGCACCAGCCCTTAATCTGCTAAAATTTGGGTTGTCTTCCTTTTCCCATTCTTTATCTACCTCCCACCCAAGCGCATTTTCCAGGATTCACAGAAAACTCCATCTGCATTAAGAAGAGTGTTTGGAGGCAACAGTTGGTTTATCTGATGTGCTTGAGAACATTACGAGTTGGTTACAAGATATCTTCAAAACACACTGGGTCCTTGGCATCTCTTACGCACTGAGAACTGGAACCCAGTGAATGAAAGATTCTTGTGAGTAGAAGGCCCTTGCAAATTTCATCTAGTCCATCCCCCTGCCTTCAGGCAGAGCTAAATATAACCCACTCTGTACTTTCCGGCATCCACCATATTATTTCCCTCTTCAGATCTGAGAAAGGAAGCCTGGGTTATGAAAAAATACTTTGCATTTGCTCCTTTGGAAGTCAAATTTCCAAACGAGTCAATAATGCTAAAGGTTTTATAGTATCTCTCTAAACAAATCAAAACTTCATGTAAATCCTATTATTTGTCAATGTCATTTTGCCTCCCACTCATCCAAAAGCCAAGTTTGATTTGCTGATGATACACTTGAAGGATTCCACATTCTCAGATTCTCACTGGGAGACAGGGGACAAAGTATCACTCCAACTTTCCAGCTGAGAAACCGGAAGGGAACAGAGGTGGGCCATGGAGTCAGACAGACCTGAATTGAGGCCTTGATTTGGGTTAAGTGACTTCTCTAAGCCTACCTCTTCTTGTGAGTTACATGGAGATACTGTGACAACTTCCCTGATGGGGCTATTAAGGGTTAAACCAGCTCAGAGGTGCAAGAGGGTCTGAATAGTAAATGCTCCCACCACGGTAGCCTGGGCAGCATGAGTGCTGAACTGAATGGCTCTGGGGACCATGCAGGGAGCTTTAATTGGGGGTCTCACAGCTCCCTCCAGGCCATCATGGGTGTTTCTGACCACAGGCAGCACTAGGTACCACCGGATTGCTCCCTTCCTGGAAACTGGGGCAATCCCAGCTGTCTCCCATGTACTGTTAGGTGTTCAGCATTCCACCCCCAGCTCTGCTCCACTTCCTCATTCCTTCCTTCCCGGATCGTGAGTCGCTGGAAGGCAGGGACCACCTCTGTGTGGATCACTGAGGGCCGTGAGGTGCTTGCAAAGCCACCTCGAAAGCAGTGCTTGATAAATACTTTTAAAACGATGAAGAGGATATCGCTGCATTACACGTTTAAGGTGAGCGCTGTGAAGTGTGTAAGCCTGATGATTCGCAGACCTGTGCCCCTGAAGCAAATAATACATTATATGTTCATAAAAAAAAGAAAACAAAACCTAAAATGCCTTACTCTTTTTCTAACCCACTTGGACAGTCATGGACTGGAGTTTCTAGCCTCCTATCCTAGCATGTGGGTGTTTGAATGCTCCTATAATTAAGCAGTTTGGGGTCTTTACGACTTACATCAGCATTTCGCCAAGTGTCATCCGAGGAGTTACTGTATCAAAACCACACGGGGTGGGTGTGGAAAGGGAACACGCTAGTTAAATACGTAGATTCCTGACCTGCACCCCGGACCTCCCGAATGGGCCCAGAGCCAGGGGCCTTCCCTTTAACTAAGCCTCTCTTAGAGTCTGCAATAATGGGCAAAGTTGTACTGGTCTCTTAGAATTGAGTGTGGCCAGTTAGTGACACAAGTGGGCTTAAGCCAGAAGAATTTGCACTTCCTTGCCCTGGCCAGAGACCGTACAAATTCAAATGCACCAGAGAGCAGGTGAAGCTCCTTAGTGCTCAAGGACCATAGTGCAGAAGGGAACTCTCCATTCCCAGCCTCAAATGATGAAGTGTCTTTTCCAGTCGACGTTGCTGGTCTCATTCTGCAAGGTCCTGGTCCTTTGTGACGGGATGGCTCTGTAATTTTTAGAGGTGGTTTTCTAAGGTGGTTGTGCTGCATAGTCAAATTTGAGAACCAAACTTGCAGGTGATCCGCCTCTGCCTCAGTGAGCTTTGCCAAGAGGCACAGCCAGGCAGTGGGGAGACCCACAAATCCGGGCAGCAGGGAGCTGGATTCTAGTCATGGCTCTGTTGCTTCCAAGAAGCTGTGTGGTCTCGCACAGCTCCCCAGGCATCTGGGAGTCTTAATTCGTCTCAACTAACTAAATCTACAACTTTCAGATTTTTTTTTGGTAATGATATCCTCTGCCAAAAAACCTGAGCCCACACCTGGATGTGGAAAATAAATTAAAATGCAGTGGTCAGCACCACCAGCAGCAGCTTCCGGGGCACGTCAGCAGGCACCCAGAACACAACCCTGGGATGATCCAACATCCAAGTCACACCTGCAGCTCTGCACAGCCCCAGGCTGCGCTCCAGGAATGGATGGGAGGGAAGGGAGGGAAGATGCCAGCATGTTCGAGAATGGATGCAGAGTGGGCTGGCAGGAGGATGTCTCATGCTTCAGCTGGGTACCCCACAGACAGCTAAGAATGGGCTCCAGGTAGCAGGAGTGGTGTGGCAAGGGGGGTCCTCTCCCCCACAACTCTCATCCCTGGGGACATGGAATTCCTCCGACAGCAAATGGACACGATCTTATTTCCTCCCGCCACTGCCGGAGAAGTGGCAAACAGGCTCAGGGAACTCTTTCTCATTTGTCTGTGAGACAGATGTCCCTTAGCTCTTCTGCAAAGGATATTTGCACATTTTAAGACTCCAATGATAGGTCCTGTGACAAATCAGCTTGTTTAGCATGTTTCTAAACCAGCATGTCTCAAACTTCTTTGACTGACAGACCCTTTTCACAAGTAAAGTTTATCTGATATTCTTTGGAAGACAGCGTGAGATACACAGAGGTGGAGGGTCAGAAGTGCCTGAGTGTGGGTTTTGGGAAAAGACTGAGTCTGAGGATTTGGACGTGAGGAAAAGCGGAAGAGGAATTATTGTGGGGGGTTTTCCCTTTCACTTTATATTCCAGGGAACAAAAGCCTACAGGACCTAACATTATGATTACTGAAGTGCTTGCACTCCGAGTAGCTATTTGTGAGGAGATGCCCAGGTCCTGCAAGGTTGCACTCTCTTTAGGGGAATCTAAGGAGAAGACGGTGGACCTGAACAGGCGGCCAGTCTCTCCTCGAAGGCCGCCTGCTGGCCTCCTGTCTGGCCCTGGAATATATCAGACCACAAGAGTACACAGGCTGAAGGTGTAGGGTGTCTGTTCATGGCACGCTTCTCACCATGAGCCAGAGTCTGGGAAACATCAATCCACACAACCAGACCGTAGCTCCTGGAAGTTTCCAAACTCCTGTTCACACCCTAGCAGCCTGCCACCCAGCAGGATCAGTGGCACAGTGGGTCTTCCTTCACAGCAGAGACAGGTTTGGTTAAGAATATGGCATCTGGGGTGAGGCTACCTGGTTTCAAATCCTGGCTCCACTGCCCATAGCTGTATAACTTCCGGCAAGTTCCTTAACTTCTTCACGCCTCAGCTTCTTCAACCATTAAAATGGGGAATGTCCTTGAGGATTAATCGGGTTACCTGAAGTACTATACTGGACCCCATGTCCAGCACATAGAAAGCATCAGAAAGGTGTCTGCTGTTGTTAATGTTACATCACAACTCGGCCTCACTACCAAGCTATTTTTTGGGGGGTGGGAAGGAGGGTACTCAGTCTGAGTTGTCTCTGAACCTCTGTGAGTACGCACAGCTGAGAGAGGCGGGACGGTGAGGAGAGCATCCAAGATAAGACAAGTACATGGCCACACGGGGCAGGAGCAAGCACCAGACTAGGAAGCAGGAGAGCTAGCCTCCCCGTGACTCCGCCGTGAACTTTGCTTTGTGACTTGGCCTTCCCCAGGAGAAAATGATGGGATCGAATGAGGTGACGCTGGTGTCTTTCTCAGATTTCAAACTCCGTGGTTCTTGGCGCGGGTACCGGCAACGAGAGGGGCAGGCAGGGGTGGCCTGAAGAGCCGGACCGAGTACAGAGCCACCCCTGCGGTGTGCATGTCTGTGCGCCGGGCGGGAGCTCAGGGAAGATGGATTGTCAGACGCCTCCCTCAGCCCCAGCTAAGGAGTCTCTGCCCAGCGGTCCTCCGAGTGGCTCAGGATGGGGCTGACGCCGAGGCAGAGATCATTCTAAAGACAGGCCCACGCGGCTGCCATCGAGCTACTTCGAGCTGCCTTCAACTAGGTACAAATTTAATGTCATATTCAAGATTAAAACTCCGTAAAAGTTGAAACCCCCTGGACGCAGCTACTTTTCTCCTCCCCATCCTGGGCTCCCCTGACCTGTGCCTCTTTTCCCCTAAAGACTCGGTCTATGCCCACATGTTGAACCTCACTGAGCTCTGTGCAGATGCAATGAGCATCTTTTGAATTTAAAAGCTCCTGGAACTTTTAAACGCGCTGTGCAGGGCGCGTGGGGTGGGGGGTCATCACTGGGAGGTCTGGAAGGGCTTAGTGGTCCATAAGAAATCTGCTTTCTGTCCCTTGATGGAGGGGAAGGATCGCAGGTCTGCCTGCCCTGGGCCCTCAGTTATGTGAGCTGACGCTTGCTCTCCCAGCTTTCTGAACTCGTTCTGGACCTGCTCATGGCGGGAACGGCGCAAACACAGGGGGTCAAAATAGGCCTCACAAGAGGGGATTTCACATGTCCAGAGAAACCAAGCTTTTCCTAGACTGCTGGCCGGTAAACAAGTGTGCTCCTGTGCTCTCCCCACCAGCTTGCTGTGGCCTGACCACGACGGAGGAAATCCTTGACAAGACCAGAAGTCTCCTGGGCTGCACCCCTCTTCAGATTTCTCCTAGGACCCTGTGCCTTCTCAAACCCCCTGCACCCCTTCACACACACACACACACACACACACACACACACACAGGCACATGCTTGCACACACACGTGTGCGTGTGCAGGCCCACACGGGCCGCACGGACTCTGGCTGACAGACTTGGAACTCACCAGAATCCACCGTCTGATGCTTCACTTTCCACCAGAGTTCAAAGTCCTTGACAGACATCTTCTCATCTGTCCTTGTCTGAACTCTCAGAGCTCTGACGGGAGAAGTGACAAACGCGACCTACTCCCCTCCCCGCATCCGGCAGGTGAGGGAGACCATGCCATCTGCCCAGGCGCGCTGTGGCTCTTCGGGAGGAAGGGCCCCCTGTCACCTGGAAAGCAGCGCGCCTACTGGAAGGACTCCCTCCACAGTCTCGGTGGTGAGCCGGAACAATCCGGATGAAAGCCGGACAAGACGGCCTCCACTGCAAGCAGCCTTTTGCCCCAAACACGCCAGTGTTCAGGGCTGCCTCCAGCCCCAGCGTTTGCACAACCCTCCACAGCCGTCTTGCCCATCCAGACAAATCCACTAGTGGGTTCTGTTAGGGCTAAATGTGTCCCCACCCCACCAAATCCACATGTGGAAGTCCGAAGCTCTGGTACCTCAGAACGTTACTATACATCAAAATACAGTTTTTAACAGAGCTAAGAAAGTTAAAATGAGGTCAGTATGGTGGACACGGATGCGTGTGGAAGAAAGGTGGTGTGAAGACACAGGGAGAAGAAGGCGGTCCACAAGCCGAGGAGAGAGGCCTCCGAGGAAACCAACCCTGCCAACACCTTGAGCTCAGACTCTGGCCTCCAGAACTATGAGAAGATACATTCCTGTTGTTTACATCACCCCGTCTGTGGCACTTTTTCTAAGGCAGCCCAAGCAAGCTCATACAGATTCCTTCACTGATTTTCCAATCTGTAAGACACTTGCCTAGCCGGAAGCCACGTTCATGAGCCAGGATGTTGGCTCCAACACTCAACCACATCCCCTCTGGTTCATGCCCGAAGCTCCCACAGCTTGGCCGAAGGAGGAGATGCAGGAGGAAACAGATGATGAAAAGGAGACAGAGGGTCCGCAGCCATGTTCCCCACCCCGGGCCACACCCCATAGCTCCAGGCCGCCCCCTCTCCACTGCACATAGAACCAGCTCGGAATCTTGCTCTCCTGCCTCCCCTAACCGTACTGCGATATGTGTCCTGCATTTAAAAAGCCTCCCAGGCAGGGCACAGACCCCTCACCAAGGCAAAGGCAACAGGACCCAGCCAGAGCATGCTGTCTGAAGGCAACCAACATGGAGAAGGAGCCAATGTGCTCCCCAGTCCTGAATTAGAACGTGAAGGCCAGAGAAACAAAACAGACCAAAATACCATTCTTCTCATGAGGGAATATTTACTGAATAGTTTATATATACTGAATGAATCTTATGTAAGAGTCAACATGTTCAAAGCACTAAAAATAGGTCTGGATACATTTTGGTGAATAAGCTATTAATGTATTTAACCCTTCTAAAGAAAAAGTATGTAAGTAAGAGAGGGCAGGTGGCCAGTGCCCCTCCCCCAACCGTGGCTGCCTGTGGACCATCAGAGTGGAGAGGACGGATACAGGTGGACAGCTGCCACCAGCCAGAAGAAAAGTCCACGGGCTTCCAGGAGGGCAGGGGTACAAGGGAAGGAGCTTCCAGGAACAGGTGGCTTCCTGCAGCTTACCTCTGGAACGGCCTGGCCGCCACCCTCTTGTCTCTTCTCTGAGGTGAGCTTCACGTTTTTTTCCCAGCACCCGGGCCGGCCACCCTCCATCCTACCCTCCCCATCCGGGGAGAGTCCCCCAGCCCAGGGTCAGGGTGGCAAATGGGTTAAAGAGCTGCGGATGTGGCTTCAGGGCAGGGACTCAGGGTGCACATCTCACCCAGAGCATAGGCAGCCAGATTTCAGTTTGTAAACACTTGTCCATCACGAAAATCATCCAGCCTCAAAAGTGGTATCCTTTTCAGAAACCCAAACACTTCTTCTTGCAAGTGAACCAAAGTTTGCAAATTTTTTCCTAATAAATCAGCTGGATCATACTTCTTTTGTAAAATTACTGACCCAGAAACCAACCTAAAATGTCTTCAAAATAGCCTCTCAACCGCACTGATAGTTCATTCAATTGGAAAGCCAGACTCGACTCTACTCATTTTTATTTCCAGCTGGTTAACGACTAAGGAACATCACACCGGGAGCAGGATCTGGGGCTCCCAACCACTGTCACAGCCACCTGGGGAGTCTCGGGGAAATCTCGTCAGCTCTGTGAGCCTTCCCTTGGAAGATGGAAGGGCAGAGGCTATCTATAAGTCTCCTTCATGCTGTGCCTTGTAGGACATCATTAGCCCCATTTTCCCACAGGAGATGAGGCTAGGATGCTCATTTTTCAGAGCGTACATAGGTGCTTGGTAGGAAGCAGTGCTCTGTGGTTAAGAAAGTTTGGAGGTGACCCGACCCACGCTTCTTTACTGCAAGACTTCTCTGAACCTTGAACATGTTAATGAGCAATCTGTGATTCTCCAGGAGGGGAATTAATAAGGCTGCTGCATTTCCAAAATAAGGCAGAAAATCTGACTATTTAAAAAAATTTTTTTATGAGACTGGAAAACTTTTAAGATCCACAGAAGAAAGCAGGAAAGTAGTCTTCTGGAAAGAAGTTAGTCTACCTGGAAGAAAGCTAGTCTTCTGGGACAGAGGTTTCTACTGAAGCCCACTAAGTGGGGGCACAGAGTCACCCACCCCAAGTCAGCCCAGCCCTGGAGCTGACTGCCTCCCCAGACGGTGCTCTGGGCTATGGAGGCAGAGACCACCGCTTCCTGGGCAGCCCCTCACTGAGGACTTGCTTAGCACCAGAAGTGCACAGTATGCCCACGGACCACTGGGAGCTGTCCAGAGGCCACAGAGGGAAATGGCTCCCATGAGAAGGGGCTGTGTAGCTCAGGGATCCCAGGCAGGCCGGCGGCTCATCACCCCGACCTCGGCTGTTTCGTTCCTGTCCCAGGCTGCTCCTGGAAAGCCCCACCTTCCACGTGTCCCCTGACAGGTTCCTGACTAAGGGGCCTCTCCCTCCACTCTCAAGAGGCCCCTTCCCATCTTCGGGGTTCACTGAGTTCCCACCCCATAATCCTTTAGCCCTGGAGATTCTGAATGACACATTTAGCACTTAATTACACATCCTTTCATCTGGCTCCTGTTCTTCCAACAGTGCAAACTGGGCTTCCCAGACCAGACTGCAAATGCCCTGAAGGAAGGGAATGCTGTCATTTCTCATGTCATGCTACCAAGCATCAAGCTGAGCAAACAGTAGGCACTCAATAAATGAATGTCAATTAATTCATTTTGGATGGTAATGAGGACCTCACTGTTTTCCCAGAGGTGGCCTTCACTCTTTACAAATATGTCTTGAGTGTGATGTGTATAACATTGCTCCAGTCCTCCCCAGGGCTCTTGATTCAGACACAAATTCAGAAGTAGTCTACACCCTCTGGCCCCTAGAGTGGCCACAGACCTCAGGGCCAGAATTTTTTACTTCATATTCTTTAAATGCCTAAATTTCTCTCTTAGCCTTTAGCTTCTACTTGAGTCACAAAATGGATCATGATGGTGGTTAATTACTGAATATCTATGATCTGCCACACATTTTAGATGTATTAATTCATTTAATTCCCAACACTTTTATGAAGTGGGTACCATTGTGTTGATGATGATATGCGGCTTAGGGGAGGATGAGTATCTTGTCTGGGTCCCCCAGGTCAGAAGTGGTCTATCTAGTGGACCCCAGAGCTCTCAGAGGGTCAAAAGGAAAGATGTAAAATCTCTTTTCCTGGAAAATGAAAACTGAGTCTTTGCCTGCCAGTGGTTTCTGAATCTGGCTGATTATCAAATCCAATAATAACAATAATCATCATCATCATTCCTCATTCCTACCCGCCGAGATTCTGTTTCAGCAAGTCAGAGTGGGGCCCAGGAATCTGTATTTTCTCCAAGATCTCCGGGTGACTCTGATGGTGATTCAGGATTGAGAACCACTGATCCAGTCTGTGCCTTCTGTCCACACCAGGCATCAGACAAAAGATCTTGAGTGAAAACTTAGTGACACCCACTGGGTGGGAAATGGGAAACAGCAGGTTGGCATGCCAACCCTCCCGGCCTCCTTCCCTCCCTGTATACACTGGGAAATGTATATAGTTTGATCCACTAGGCCTCCATAATGGTGTCCGGGGAAGGTGAGAGCTAAGGAGAGGTGGGGCCCAGGGTACTTCCACATCAGGGATTTTAAAGCTTCCCCAGTGATTCTAATGTGTAGCTCACACATTTGTCTTTTTTAGGAAGAAGGACATTGGTCATTCGGCCTTGACCTTTGAAAGCTCCTTTCTCATGTAAACAAAGTGAGTCAGGATCTCCTTAGCAGCTCCGGCTAATTTAAAAACTAATAACATGAACATGTTTTAACCACCCCCCCATTAGTTCAGTTCAGCCTCATTAGGAAAAGTAAAACAGAAACATATTCCCCGCACATGATCAAATGAGAAAAGCCAGTCCCTGGGAGATGGTGAGCACATCAGCGACCCTCCTCAGGCCAGCTTTCAGCACAGGTCCCTGCATGGCTGGCGTCACAGACGCAAAAGGTCAGGGCTGGGAGGGACTGCAGAGAGCCCCACCAGAGCACCCTGGCCTTCGAGGGCAAGTGACTCACTCACACCTGCCGGCAACAACAGAACCAGAACCCAATCCGTGGCCCCAGACGGCCCCAGGGCACAACAGTTAGCCTGAGAAGCTTCCAGACTCTTCTCTCTGCTTTCCGCGCACCGGGGCAGAAATGAATAATACCGGTCACTGAAGCCTCGGTGTGAATTGATGACACGGTCACCCGAGGGATACCTGCATTTTAATTTCTAGCATGAGTGACTTCGTTTCTTGTTAAGGAAACCTGAGACCCTTGTTGAGCTTGTCACTGGCCAGCAGGGTCCCACGCTGTCTACATACACTTCCCCTGACTTAGGCATTCCAACAACATAGGAGCAGCCGCAACAGTTGTCCCGTTCCTCGGACGGGGAAACCGAGGCTCCGAGAGGGCAAGCACCTGAACCAAGGTCACGGGAGCACATGTGGGTGTTTGAACTGAACTGTCTGACTCCAGAGCCCTTGGCTGTAACCAACAGGAACATTATCCCCTCCAGACTGGACAAGCCGGCGAGGCAGTACATTTTGGAACAAAGACTAAGGGCCCCTGAAACGGAAAAGACGACCTGCTTCAGACACTTAGACCCTTCTGCTTCCCTTCAAACGTGTGTGAGGTTTTCAGTTTTGTTTTGTGTTTTTGGCAAATACTGGCATGCGGCAACACATCTGTATGGACACGGCTGTTAAGAATAGACACAGGTATACACAGGTTATGTACACAGGTGTATGCAAGGGGTGTGGAGAAATAGTCTAATGTAAGCTGTGTGAACATACAAGTGTCTGCACATATAGAACATACAGATATTCACACGCATACACAATATATGGATAGTCTCATCTGTTATGTATATATTCAGACCAAGCAGAAGGAGAGGACCCGAGATGTTCACAGAGATGCCACCTGAATGATTTCAATGTCAAAATATCACTCACAAAATTCACAAGCACACTGAGAGGCTTGGTGGTCGGTTGGGGGTGGCAGGGGTGGGGGGGCACACAACACCTGGGTGTCGGAACTCCACAGGGATGGTTTCTTAGCAATCTCTGTCCTTCGCCTTGGCTCTTGGGAAGCAGAGGCAACAGCCCACTTTCTTACAACCCACTGTCTTTGGAGGAATTAAAAATAACAATCTTAATAACAGCACGAGGGAAGCAGGCCCATGGACCTGTCCACTGATGACAACTTCCTGATTCCGCCAACGGTTTTCTATTTGTCAGTATCCTCCTGGTGCCGGCAGAATCTCTCTCTCAAAGCCCAGCCAGCTCTGTGGAGGAAACAATCAGCCTTCAAATGCCTCTGGTAAATGCTACTGTCCATAAGGCCTCTCCCTGCCATGGCAGTCCCCGTGTGTTCCGTGCTCCTGTCCCCGGAGAGTCAGTGACAACTAAAATTTGGAGGGCAGGCTGAGGGGACAACACACAGGAAACCTGCACACATCACTCGTGTTAGTTTTGTTATTGAGTTGTTTGCTTCCCTGTCCTATACTCGATGTCCCTTTTCTTCTGCATATTTTCCTACTACCAACTAACAGAGGGGTGCACCCCGAGGCAGAACCCAAGCAAAAGGATGAGGAAGACACAGTTGGCTTTCTAAGCCCATCTCCGTTTCTTCAGTCAGTTCCATGGATTTATTTGATCTGTGATGAGCTAAGTGATTCTGATAAGGGTCTTAGCAAGTTAAAGTTTTCTCTTTCCCTGGAGGATTACGGACTAGCAGAGGCAAAGTGAAGCTCTAATGGTAGAATTTCAGGCAGCGGGACATTCACAAGGAAGGAAAGGTCCACCCCGTGCAATGTTTCCCCATTGTTGGACCACAGGCCAGTGGAGGCATTTTATACTACTCTGTGCCCTGTACAACCCCATCTTCCCTTCCCCTTTTCCTCACTCCTTGGCTCCATGGCAGCGAATTCTGTTAGCCAGCCGTGTGATGTGCGAAAGCTCCTGGGGGGAGGCTGGGGCCGGTCTGCCTGGCAGCAGTGTGGGTGGTGCTGGACAGCGGGTGGTCTGGCTTGAGGCTAGTCTGCGGGCAGCTCCAAATGCTTCTTTGGGTTGGCGTTGGGAGGGAAAGAACACTGGACCTGGACTCTTTTGGAGCCAGCAACCCTCCTCCAGCCCAACCCCATGTAGTGCTGCCACGGCCTTGGACGGAGGGTCCAGAGGGTAGGGAGCCAAAACCAGCCCCAGGGTTAAGCTTTCCCTCAACATAAAGTGTCTTCGTTGCCTATGCCCTGTCTTTTGGCCTGTGATGCCAGACCATAGAGAAATGCTTTGGCCATCGTTTGCCGTCAGGGTTTTTGGTTCCTCTGTCTCTAGGGGGAAGGCTGCCTGTACTTCTGCATTTTGCAGTAAAGAGATGGCTCCTCGTAACCATTAGGGCAGAGTGGCTATCACGTCCCCACTCCATTAGCATGGATAAACACTTGTGCTCACTCATCATCTGTCAACATCTCTCTTTTCCCCACTCCCTTTCCATTTTTCCATCTTTACTCTAAGGCACAGGGCACAAGTCATCCATTTTTATGACACCTGCTGAGCAGCCTCATTTTTCTGACCACTCTGGCATGTGACACCCCTTCCATTCTCCTTGCTTCCTCCCAAGGCTGTTCCTCTATTAGAGAGGAGGGCAAGACCCAATCACAGGGACAAAGAAGCGACATGCTCCCAAAAACAAAATGATGAAAAAAAAATCCATGCAGTCTGCAGTATGAGCTACTGAGAAAGGAGGCACATTGAGAGGTTAGGAGCATGAGCTTAGAATCAGACAGCTGGCCCTCTTCCACCTCTGCCATTCACAAGTGTGTGACCTTGAGCTCCTTAGGGTCTCAGCTGGCTCATCTGCAACGTGGAGGCGTTGCCAAGCATCAGGGTGGCTACAACACTTAAAACATTGGATTGTAATGGGCCTAGAACTGTGCCTGACCTACTGGTATGAGCAGAAACGGTAGGTATTATTATTTTAAACCTTTCCATTCTTAATACCATTTAGGACCCATTTGGCCCCCCAGCTGAGCCAGAGTCATTATTATCAACACATATCCATTGAACAGTATTATTTTAAGGGAATTCTGTTATGTACTGGGAATCTAGGAGACAGAAGAAAATTCCTTGCCCTGGAAAGAGAAATTTGGGCACATGGGCACACTTGTCAGGTATTAAATGTGTGATGTATTTAGTGAGGGCTGCAAGATGTCAGAGGAGTGATATTTCATTGGGAAGGGGGTTGCTTTGAATGAAATCTTGAAAGGCAGAATGGGGGAGGCATTTTAGGTTGCGGGGGGGTTGACAGAGGGCCACAATAGGAATAAGAAATAAGGAATTAATCAGCTTGGCCATACTCATTGCATCCTAAAGAATAATGGAGAATAGGTTTGAGGGGATTGCAAAGGGCCACCTTCCAGATTAAGGATATTTATTGTCCAGGCTTCTAGGACCCAAAGAACCTGTTTTAAAGGGGATTAAAAAACAAAAGAGGGTTTAGGAAGAGGACTTTAGTGAAGGCCTTTATGCACACCTCTGCTAGTATCTTCTTCCTAAACCTTGTGGGAGGCTATACCTAGGGAGCCAACAGGAAGACTACTGCAATGGTCCAGGCCCCAGAAGACATGCTGGAAGAGGAAATGGGAAGAAGGGTAAGATGCGAGACAAATGCCAAAAAAACCATTTCCCTGAGAAGAGTATGCCACAGAACGGTGAGCCTAGTTATTGCTCAACTGACCATGAAGCTCTCATGGGTGGGGGACAGACAACTGCACGCATGAACAGAGTACTGCCTGGCCCACCTGTGGCTGATCTTCTTCTTGATTGATGGTGAAAACTGCCTTGACTACTTGTCTCAGTCAACATGACCAATAAGGCATCCAAAGTCCCAGCAGCTGCCAGAGATGCTCCTTACTCCAGTGACCTATGACCTACTAATTAACAAAGCTGCTTGTACCTGCAGGTCTTCCTGGGCTCGTTTGGCTCGGATGGACTGAGCTCCACTCTCATTGACTGTCTTCTTCCTTTCTTGGCCTGGCTGGCATTCTTCAAGCTCTGTGATGTGCTCCAACAGCCTTCGGAGACAATCTTCCCCACCCACAGAGTCACTTCATTTTGGAGCTGCTTTCTGCCTGGATTCCCACCCTCACCACTGCAGCCCAGGCCTTCTTGACCTTTCTGACCTGCCAGCATAGTTCCCCACCAGACTCCCTGTCCCACTCTTCCTCCTCTACCCGCACCCCCCACCACCAGACAGTCCTCCCCAAATGTCGGCTGGGTACTTGCCGACTGCCTACGGGAACAGACCCCATTCCTTCCGAGGATATTCAAGGTCTTCCCACTCTGACCCCAGTCTGCCTCTTCCCTACCAGGCTGCCTGCTCGAGCTTCCTCAGAAACGTCAGTCACTTTCACGCCTCGTGCCATGGGTCACGCTCTTCCCTCTGCTTGGAATGTTCTTCCTTCTTTCTCTGCCCACACTACCAACCTTTTTTCCTGAATAACTCCTACTTATCTTCGAGTTCCAGGTCAAATGCATCCTCTCTACAACTTTCTCCTCTTACACTAGGCAAAAAGCACTCCCTCCATTTAAAATTATTCATACATACTTGGTATTAATATACTATTAATTGATATTTCATTTTAAATTATGTAAAGACTATATATATTTCATATTGAGTGTCATTGAATGTCTGTCTCCCCATGTGGATAGTCAACACCCCTCACTCCAGGATCGGGCCTCAGATTGCCTTACGTTACCAGCACCTGACAATGTCTGGTGCATATTATTAGACAGTTAATAAAGGGTTAAATTAATATACTAACACAAAAGAAGACTTCATAGCAGAATTACTATAAGAGCTCCCTGTTGCCTCAAGAAAAAAAAAATGAATTAGTGTACAGACAGTGGCAGAACCTGGAAATGTCTGTGATCTATTGATAATTCGTCAAACTTGATTGTCTTTAACAATAAAGCACTATTCTAGGCTCTGGTAGACGTATGAGTAAAAATAATAGATGTATAATCTACTTGGGAAAACAAAGTATCTCTATATAAAAAATAACTAATAAGCCAAAGAAAGCTATTCTAAAGGTCAAACTGTGAAAGACTCTGGGCTTAGAGGCATTCATGGAGTCAGAGAATTAAAGAGTATTACCTGTTATTAAGCATCCCAGACATTTAGTTGATCCCGGAGCCTACAGATAGGACCACACTATGTCGCCATGTCACAATCAGATGAGACTCACTCATATTTACACAAATCATTGTTTTTTTTTTAAGATTTTATTTATTTGAGAAAGAGAGTGAGAGAGCACAAGCAGTGGGAGGGAGGCAGAGGGAGAAACAGGCTCCTCGCTGAGCAGAGAGCCCAACGTGGGACTTGATCCCAGAACCCTGGGATCATGACCTGAGCTGAAGGCAGATGTTTAACTGACTGAGCCACCCAGGCACCCCTACTTACATTGTTGTTAAGAAGCAGAAGGGCATTTTACTTCTATCAGAAAAAAACCTACTTCTAATGACTCTAACACAGCTCTGCTATGGCTTGAGTCTGTTTCTTTCACTTTCAGTCTCAGAGGAGATTTTCAAAGTATTACAGTTTCCTCGCAAGGGGCCTCCACAGGCATGAAGACTTCTCTCCAGCAGTTAGGGGATGGGAGCTCAGACTCGGGGAGGGGATGGGGACCAAGATGAGCAGTCAGCGTGACATGCTAAACCCCAGACTCTGGAACACTTCAATGTCCAGATGTCTCACTTTCTCCCCTTCCACTCTCTTTTCCCTCTCCCACCCCCAGGGGGTGGAAACACACCCACCAGGCCTCAGAATTTACAAGGAGTCTCCATGAAAAACCAAGTAACACACAAGTATTTGTGGCCTGGGCATATACCAAGGAAAGTATAAAGAAGCTGTAGAGGGAAGTGGAATTTCCTGATTGCCAAGGGCTTTTTGAACTAATAAATATGCCAGAAAATAAAAGAAAGGAAACAATTATAGAAGGCTCCTTGGCAGTGCCCTGTAACCAGGCAAGCAGGCTCCCACCAGCACGCTAGTGTGGGCCCAGTGCTGCAGGGCACAAACAAAATGGAAAGAGAAGAAAGGCTGGAAGGGACACTAAAACACATTGCCACTTGGCCACTCACCAGGGTCTGTCCATTTGGGTCAGAGATCTGGCTGAGAACGGGAAGGTTCCCCAGGCCACTTCAAGAAGGTAGCTCAGTTTAGATATGCTACCTGCCCTTCCTTCCACATTTACCTATATCTGCATATCCCTTATGCCTCTAGACACCCTAACCCCCTAGCTCACCTGCTTCGGCCACCATAAAACTCCAGTGTCTTCGCAGATGATGCTCAATACATATTTGTTGATTGACTATAAGAGGCTTTACTACAGAGAAGTTCCATAACTTGGTCAAGGTCACGTAGCTGACAAGTGCTGGAGTTTTCAGACGTGGGCTGATTCCTGAAATAGTGCTCCTGACCTCTATGCTGTACAGTGTGGGAGTGGGAGGACACAGAGGACAGGAAAGTGTACCTAACCTCATCCTTCCCCAAATGCCTTAGGGCATCTACAACAATGTTCTCCATACAGGGAAAGACACACAAAATGTACACGGAATTGAACCGTCATCTCAGAGGTCCAGAACCACTCCCAACTAAATACATGTATGCTTCCTTCTCTAAGATTCCACAAAAGGATGGTCCTGTCTTATGGGACCCATTGTTCACCTCATTATCATATACTTGCCTACTAAATTGTCATCTCCTTATCTCACTTCCCCACCAGCATCTTCTCAAGGATAAGTTCAAGTGCCAGGCCTCTTTGCCTCCCCAGGAACCAGAGCAAGGCCCAGCACTTAGTCGTGCTTAATGGAGGTCTGTCGATTGGTGTCCCCTTATTTCTAATCCTAGTGACACCCTCCTCCTGGTCTTACTGATAGTTAGGCTCAGAGCCACTCCAAACTGGGGAAGATCATTAAACCCAACCAAGGAGTGAAGAGCTGAAACAGCCCTTTCTTGCCTTCTCAGCTGGAAAAATGCTTCCAAACAAAAACTCAAAACAAAATGTAGGACGGCTCCCTAATTTGGACCTCTCTCTTCTTCTGGCACACTGAGGATTTCTGGAAAAGGATTTTTGCCTTGTATGTGCATCACTTTCTCCATGTAGTAAACAGAGGTAATGTTAATGACAAATGGACCATCTTGAGTGGGCTGGTGACACTCGCCTCTCTTGCTTCTTAAAATGGGCAAACAGCACGTTGACAGTGGCCTGGGTGCGCTACGCAGAACAAGTGTTTCCAAATGCTGCCACTCGGAAGTCGTTCTAGCTCTGTCACAGTCAGATCCTGTGTTCTCCCCTGCAGGATGCTGCTGTGACAAGTTTTAATAAAACTATATTTATGCCGAACACAAGACCAAACAAAATCTCCAGACTCTAACATCTTATTTATAAACATCTCAATTTGAAGTAATCAAAACAGTTGCAAAACTACTAGTTACCTTCCTTTCCTCCCTCCTCTCCCTGGTGTCCTACTCACCGAGGAGCCCAATCTAGAAAGAGTTTGTAGTTTAGGAAACGACCAGTAGGTGGCGCCGGCAAATTCTCCCGGCAGGCTCCAGGGCAGAGCCGTGGAGTAGGGAAGCAGAAGGCCTTGGATAAACACCCGTCTGGGTTCCATTTTGATTGTTTTGGCTGGTGTCTCTGGATTCTGAGGTTCCCTCATTAAAACACGGCTCCATTTCCAGAAAACTTTTTTTGGCTGCAGGGGTAAGACCTTTTACTGTTCTGTTTTAGTAAGGGCTACCATTTAAGTGCTTGTTGTGAACCAGACGTCTTACAGGGGGGTTAGATACTCTTTATCCTTGCAACAAACCTGTGACATATTAGTTATTACCTCATAGTACGCAGGATCTAGGACTCAGCAAGTCGGTGTGGCCTGCCTACCTGGTTGGTGGCTAGTCAAACTGAGGGTTTCAATCCAGTTTACTTAACTCCAAAATCCATGCCGTAAACCATCCCCATTTTTCCTCTATAGGTCGACTGATTCAGACAACCCACTTGAGAAAGCCAAGGATGTGCTTCTTTGGGGCCGTCGGGAAATCACCTCTATGTCCCAAAGATCCCGTAACCAGTGCTGCTGATACAGGCAATTTCTTTCCTGAAATATCAGTCTTTCACACATCTCACATCCCTGTGAAAAGTAACTTCTCCAGGCAAATTTAACATTTCACTCTCGTAAGAGTCTTTGGTTCCTTTTCTGCACAGGTTGACTTCTCACTCTCTATGTCACTGAGTGGAATAGCCCTGGGTCCGGCAGGAGAGTTATTGGGTGGAGTAACTGAGCATGTTCCCTTAATAAAGCTGGGGGATGGGGGTTGGTTCTGGGTCTCTTTTCATGTCCCCACTGTAGGCTTCCCAACATGGCTTCTGCTCAGATCTCCCCAGATCTGCATGGCTGGGAAAGGAAATTTTTTGACATAATTTCTTTCCCCCAAAGAAGGCTTTCCTCTCCAACCAGCACTTTCTCCTTCATTCTTATAATTGTCTCCCAAAGTGCCTGCTCCAACGTTTCACTCATGGGAATGCCACCCACATGCTTTCTAGAGAAAATCAGCATCACCTTTCTCTGAAAAATATACTTGCCTTGCTGAGCCTAGGGGTCCCAGAACACAGCTTCCCAGCATCATCCCTTTCCTGATGCACCAATCCCCAGTTGCCACGACATGTGCAAAGAGAGTCAGGTGCTGACCAGAAGGCTCTTCTGACATTGATTCTCCACCTGTCCACACTTATCCACCTGCAGACTTGGCTTTGGTGTGCCAATTAAAATGTTAACTCTTCAGAGTGAGAGCTGTAAATGCCCCAGAACTTCCTCTGAACTAGCTTCATTTTTGCAAAGGTGACACAAAAGTAAAGTGAAAGGAACACTAAGCTAGGAGTCCAGAAAGCAGCTTGCCACCCAAATTCTATTGTTAACTAGCTGCATCATTTTGATCAAGTTCCTTAACTTTTCTGGGTTCAGTATCTTCATGTTGAAAGTAGGAAGGGGGACCTAGGTGATCTTCCAAATGCAAATATTCAGGGATTCTGTAGAACTCAACACAAACTTCCTTCTCTTATGAGCAGAAGAGTAAGCTGAGCTGACAGAATGTGAACATGTAAATGACAAAATGGAAAAAAAAAAAAAAAGAAAGAAAGAAAGGAAGGAAGGAAGGAAGGAAGGAAGGCAGGTTGTGTTTGACCACTTAGGACCCTCAAAAGTCATTTCCAATCTGGGAGTCTCCACTGTGTGATCGTAGGAACTGTGGCCCATTGCACACAGAGTCCTGATACACTCATCATGCAGTACCCTATTTTGATATGCTCTGACAGCTCGGGAATTTCAATGAGGACCAGGACTGGGTTTATCTACACTAACACTGTGCCCCCAGGAACTAGCATCATGCCAGCACATTGTAAGAACTCAATAACTATTTGTTGCCTGAATGCATTTCCACTGCACAGATCTGCTTTCCTGATTATACTAGAGCTCACATGGCAAGCACACATTTCCTAGACTCTGCAGCTCTTCTCCATCCCTCCCCTGGAGATTTCCATAGGAAATCATTCTTCAGTGAGCTCTGTCCCAGAGGTTTGGCTCCAAACATGACCGGCTGCCCTCCTCTGGCCTGTTCCCTCTCTAGGCTCCGGCAGACCAAGGATGACTACTGGGTCTAAGGCCTTCCCAGCTACACCCACTGGAAGATACACAACTTGCCAATGGGCCACGTGCTCCACTTCCCCATGCAGAAACCCTGACTCTCATACTTTCTGTCTGCACAGCCTGCACCCCTACCCCCAGCACATCAGATGAGAGAAGACCCGCATTCCTCAGGAAGCTTTGGCTCTGGCCAGCTTTTCTAACTGCCTGGGGGCACATCTTCCACATATGGGATGCCTTTGGTCCATAATTCATCAAAGACATCTAATGTCAATGGAGCCCTGGTTCTTTCACTCGGTCCACTTTGCACGAGTGGAGAACCCTTCGAACCTGACAGGACTCCTGACAGTTCGGCATTTCTGTATCCTTACAGATGGGCTGAGTTGGAGAACAGACTTTTCATTAAAATTTGCCTCCCCATACATGTGTTGCCTCGCCATTTACATTGTCATTTTCAGGTAATGCATGCATATGAGTGGCACTCTTTGGCCGCGAGCTGTGGCAGACTTGCCACAAAGGTCGCAACCACTGTAGACGGCAGCATGGGGCAGTGGGGCATCCTGACGGAGACAAGACCAGGGAGACTCTGACCTGCCAAGGACACGAAGCCTTGAACACAAGGAGGGTCCTCCACCCGGTCCCCGAGCTGGGAAGAAAGAGCCATGGTGGAAGGCCCCAGAAAACGCAGACCCCAGCCAGAAACACTAGCCAGGTAACAGAAGAGCTGACTTCAACGGGAAAGTGGAAATACAAACACACATGACGGGAGGAAGAGGAGAGGGCACTCTCAGGGTGTAATCAGCCTATTCTAGACCAATTGGTGATGCTCCCTGGGTTGCCATGGCCAGTGGGTTGACGGGTTCCTGAACCACCCAGGGTGGGCCAGGGTCTGCATAAGAGTCTCAAACTGCCGAGGGAGGTAAACAGCCTGTCATTGTGGGTTTGGCAAGAAATCATCCAAGCTCAGGGAGAGGCTCGCTGGAGAGAATAAGCAGGCTTAGGGCACATGACATTGCTCTCAGCAGCCTGCTGCACATTCACACTCAGGAAGGAAGGGCAGGGAGAGGTGGCAGGTTAACTTCACTTCTCAAAAGGACAAGGAAATCCACTGGACGTCCTTGGGCACGTCTAGATTCGTTTAATCAGTGGGACTCCTAGAGGTCCCCTGCACTTCAACACGGGGCCTGGCACGCAATCTGACCAGAGAATAGGGGGCAGATGATGCAATAAAACCATTGATTTCATGTCGTTTGTAGCCATGGCCATCCGTTAGAATCACCTGGGGAGTTTGAAAAAGTTCTGAGGCTCGGGTCACACCAGCGGGGGTTCTGAGGTGCGACAGAATTGTCCACACTAGTGATTCTCCAAGTGTGGTCCCCGCCCAGCAGCATCAGCATTATCGGGGAGCTTATTAGAAATCCACACCCTCAGGCCCCATGTCAGGGCCCCTGAAACTAAGGGGTGCGGCCCAAGTTCTCCAGATGATTCTGATGACCATTAAAGTCTGAGAACCATGAGTGTTAATTAGACTGTAGGATCTGGAGGGCACTGTTTCTCTCACTCCCAGGTAATTCTAATGTGTGGCCACAGATGAGGATTTGACAACTTTAAGAATCCACACCATCATCCCCAGTGGCACAGGACCTCTTTTACACAGAATCACAGAGCTGGACATAGCTTATCATCAGGCAAGATCCCTTCTGGACCATGTAGGATGAAACTGCTCTTCAGGGCAAGGACCTCACGTCCTACAGAACCACTGAACAAATGAGTCGCTTTCACTTGTATCACCTTGTTTCTCTTGAATTGCACTAGGAGTAGCATGCCTCAGGGGACAATGGTCATTTATCCAGTGACACTCCATGAGGGCACATTCTCTGGACCACAGTCTTGCTCTTGTCCCTCACCTTACGGAGGTCTGCTGAGAAGGGTGCCATTCCCAGGTACCCTCCTCTCTAGAATACTCCTTGAGAAGAAACAAAAAGGGATTAAAAATGCCAGGAGACCAGAAGGGAAAGAAAGGCGCCATGGTGAGGATTCCAGAGGGGGCCTAAATGGCCAACAGCCCCTTTGCCAACTGGAGGCAGGCTCCCAAGGGAACCTACGATATAAGGGTAATGGAGACCAGTTAGCCAGACCAGACACCGAACACCCACTTACACAGGCTTACACAAACCCCCACTCCTGGACTTCGGATTTTTATCTTCAGAAAAAGAGAAAAAGACATTGCTGAAAATTCCGCTGGGGTTCCAATGTACTTGGAATGGAGTTTGGTACCAAGTACTGTCCTGGCAAATGTCAGCCCCTGAGGCACACTCCTTTGGGACAGGGAAGAAAGCCTTTATCCTGTCAGGAGTATCACTCAGTAAGAAAAAATGACACAATTCTAGGAATGATTCCTTTGACTCCATTTGTTCTTGGCTTATCTCCCCTGACAGGCCGGTGAGATCTCCAGGACAGGGACTGAGTCCCCCTCAGTGCCATTACCCTGCCAATGCCTAGCACCTCTTCTAGGCTTGATCAGTGTGAGCTGCTGAATGAGTCTCCCGAACATGGGTTTCCACCAGCAGGAAGAACCCAAGGCCAGACTGCTGCAAAGCCACTGAGTCACTGGGTCATCGGGCTCCTTCTTATCTGTGATGTCTTCCCCAAGGGGCCTACAGCAGATCCTTGGGTGCACGTCATGTAGACATTGGCCCATAAAGTCTGGCACGCAGCCTAAGGCACATTTCCATCTGCTCGCGCCACCTCAAAAAAATTCTATTCTAGGAATACCTGCCTCCAGGACATTTCCTCAAATTCCTTCATTAAAGAAAGTTAAGAGCCGGGAAAATCAAGGCTAGTCTTTTCTCTTCCTGTTCCATATAAATAGCCAAGTCTCATTCCCAGACCATAGTGATTTTTGACATTAACTCCAAAGGAAAGTCAAACAGGCCAGTCTAGTTTCAAAGTTCTCTGCAAAGAAAAAGTATAAGACAGAAATGGCCAGATGCAAATGATGGGTATTTAGCTCCTGGTGATTCTCTGTTCACTCTAATAACGCCGGCGGTCATTCACGATTCACAGGAGGCAAGGGCCCTTTCAACACTCAAGCTTGGTACTGGGTAAAGGTACTGGGACACCTTCACTTCCATTAGAGTTGGGCCCCTAGGAAACCTTGCTGGGCCTTAACCTCCTTGCCTGTAAGATGAGGGCTGGAGTTAAGAGTCTCTGTGGAGTCTTTCGATCCTAAAAATGGATCTGAAAATGCTACAAAAGATACACAAGGATGTACTGAAAATACTACAAAATCTGTAAAGCTGTGTGATTTGAAAAGTACTTCCTTCCCTCCAGTGAGAAATGAGTGAACCCCACTCTCAGCGCAGTATTTCTTGGAATTACAACTTTTATCCCCAATAAAACACTCCCTTCCCTGCACCCAGAATGTCCGTCCCTGGGTAGGAAGGCGCCAATCTCTCTTTGAATGAGCATATCAGCGGCAGGTTGTTTAAAAAAAGTAGAAATAATGTCAGATAAGAAAACAGGGAATGGTGGAAGGGGTGGAAGGGAGGCAAGGAACACAGAAAGTAAGTCTTGTCTATAATTCAACTTGGAGTACCTATGCCCAGCTCTGTTTCAGAGCTGATGCCGCCAACAGAACTGATCAACCCCCTTGGGTAAGAAAGTGTCCACAGAAGTTTCTGAGAGCAGAGCTCCTCATTCCAATAAGCTTCTCCATGATGGTCAGCACAGGTTATGGGGAAGGAGGGGGGGATGCCCTCTGCTACCAAGCTCTCCCCCAACTTCAACCTGACCTTCATCAGTGGTATGCTGGTAAGCACTTAAAAGACCACTTTCCAGGGGTCAGTGGGCCAGAAGCCCTGATCTGTAGCCCTTGCTGATTTCTGTGGGGTAAATACTCCCCCCACTGTCCATTCCAAGCACTGAACGCAGGGTTCTGAGCAAGGAGTTCAGTCAGGTCTCAGGAGTCATTCCAGCCCACTTGAACCAAGGAAGGGGAAATTCCTTGTAGGTAAATATGGAGAAACACGGAAAGCTTCTTAAGAGGGAATAGGGTCTGAGACAGGCTGCTGCCAGCACTTTGTGGTCCCCGGTTCTCCCCAGGGGAGGAACTGACAGCCATGGGAGCCCCAGCCAGGACCCTGCAGATCTGCCCTCCCTCAGCTCCCCACTGACTTCAAGCAGCGTTACCCACAGATGGCAGGCTGGAGAGCGGAAAGGAGCCACTCTCTGGCCAGGCACATTCTGTGGCCAGCGGGAAGGTAGTGGGAGGAGGCTCGAGGTGCTGAGAAAAATGAAGTTTGGGGATCACCAGTTGAAGTTAATTATCCCTGCCCCTTGGAGCAGCAGGCGTTGGCTGGAGCAAGGCCGAATCAAGAGCTCAGGGGCAGGCGCGCCGTCTGGCGCAGCTGCCAATCAGCCAGGAAGCCGAACAAAGCAAGACCCCATAGGGTGCAAGGCCCTGAATGATGGTAAATGACAGAGGCACGCTAATCGTTTACATGTGTCCACGTCCTCCAGCGTGCGTATCACTTTCGCATACCCCCTTTTGAAGACTGGTACAGTCCGTTCTTTCCCTAAAAAGTTGACCGCCTAGAAGTGGGCAGTGTGCCTCGACCAAGAGGGCTGTTTGGTGAGGGCCCTGGGGTCCTGTCCTGCTCACCCCTCACCCCCGAGCCCCTCATGGGCTCTTCCTTTCAGCAGCTTTTCTCATTCATTCCATCTTGGCAGTGGCCTCTTGTGTAACTGAAACCGCAAGAAACTTTTGTTTGGCTTTTAATTCAGGAGAAATTCCAGTAACTGTGTTCCTGCTACTTAGGGGAAAAAAAAAAATCAAAGCTCTGCTCTAGAGAATTCAGCTTTTCCCCTGGCCACAACTGTTCACAGAAAATGTCTTTCTTCTCGCTCTTCTAGCTTCCCCCAGCCCCCCTCCTGGAGCCCATTCTGTGCCAGTGAAGCTCGGACATCTGCAACGCATCGGCCCCTCACGCAGCTTGGCCTGAGTCCCTAGCACTTCCGGAAGGCCGGGACCGAGACAAGGGTGGCCAAGCACGCCAAGTGACTTAAGAGCTGTTGATAGATATGCTTGGCTGCTTTCTCTTCTCACCCGGGGTACGCTGCTCCTTTTTGTTTGGGGCAGGCAGGGGCCCAAGGAAGCAAGGGATGACATCTACAGTCTTCCAGGCCCCCTGCCCTGGAAACAAGCACAGCCAGGGTTGTCCCCCCCTGCCCCACTGCATGTCTATTTCTAATATCTGATAACATCCCCACAAACAGCTGTTTGCCCTCAGTGAATGACTAAGAAGCAACTGCTGCAAAGTCAGGAAGGAAAACTGGACTTTGTATGGTTGAGCCCTTTCTGTTCAAAGTGGGGCCCAGGATCCCCGGCAGCAACACCACCTGGGAATTGGTTCAAAATGCAGCAACCTGGATCCCCTTCCTGGGTGTACTAAATCAGAATCTGCATTTTAACACGGCTCCCCTTTACCGGGCAACTCTATATAAAGTCTGAGAAGCACTGTCTTTAGAAAATGTGCTAGCAACATTTCAATTCATTTAACATTTTATCAGGTACTGCTGAGTGTCAGCACCGTGCTTAGTGCTGGAGGCAGGGAAGTTCAGTAAATAGAATCCCTGCCACCTTGCACTCACTCACAGCCCAAGTAAATAGGACTGACCGGCCCGGGGCAGGGATTCCCCGTCCCCGTGGTAGGGATATAGTGGAAGCATGTCTTTCGTTCTCCCTTGTGGAGACAAAGGCTCTAGCTTGTCCCAAGTCAACCTATGGCTTCAGAGGCTCCCATAGCTTGCGTTTTCAGTAGCATTCTAGCTGACAGTCCTACGAACTCCCTCCTTCTCTCTTCTCTTTTGCCCCTTCCAATATAAAGGCAGGAGGAAAGCAAGCTACTCTGTCAGCCTCCCTTGCAGCCAGTCGTAATTATGTGACTAAGTTCTGGCAATAAGTTGGAGAGGGAACCTAGCACCTTGCCGCTTAAAAGGCCCTTTCTAGCAGCACTGACATATCCTGGGAGCTTGGTCAAAATGTGGAATTTCAGGCTCCAGCCCAGATCTACAGTATCCAAATCTGTGTTTCAACAAGACCCCCAGGTGACACATACATGAAGTTCAAGAACTATTATCCTGGGGGCTTCTGGGAAAGGCCTCTGTTTTGCCTTAAAGGGGACAGACTGCCGCTGGCACCATACCTTCCTCCCTCACCCTGCTTTGAATGTGGAAGTAATGCCCAGCACTGCATCAACCACCTTGAATAAATGAGAAAGCAAGTCTGAGAACGGAAAGGTGTAGTATGAGGGAGTGGAGAGATAAACAGCCTTGGTCCTCAGTGGCATCTTGAGCTGCTAGACAGACCTGAGGCTACTTCCAGACTTATCAAGAACCCTAGTGCTTGAAGCTGAAATCATTCCTGACTGCCATGCACTATAAGTCTTTGAAGATGAAGAAGGTCTTAAGTGAGTTCACCAAACTAGGAGAAAGCTAAATCTATGGAGACTGGCCACACACAGACCCTAGGTCTTCCTGTTCCATACCCCTTCTTTGGCAGGAACTGGGTGAGACCCACCTGTTCCTGAGAGCTCATTTAGGGGGCACGGCTGGCTAACACACGTACAGAGCACGCTCATCTCCTCCTCCTCCTAAACTCTTGCATGGGCGCCATTTTCCCCTCTGACATGGCTGTGGTGGAAAAAGTGGTCGAGGTGAACTTCTCCTAAACTCACTGCCTCAGGCAGGGCCTTAAGGACCTACATGGGAGACACTCAGCCTCCACAGAGCTGCCAGTTCTGCCTCACTCCTCAGACCAGCTCCTTTCCTGTTGGGAAGGAAATCCAACATTAAATTCTGTAGGCCAGGAATGCATTCAGGCTGGCTAGTGCCTTTTGGCTCATAGGACTGTCCTGACTTTGGGAATAGGAAAGAAGGAGAAGGAGAATGCAGGAGAAACTGGATATATCCCAATCCAGCCTCCAAAGTGTGATGTTATGCAAGTCCACTGAATTCCAGAATTGTCACCCTTGGATCTCTTCCTTCCAGAATTTCCAACCAGTCATCTGGCTTGGAGGATAGAGGGAGATGTCTCAGGGTGTGGAGTATAGGTTGAAAAGTTCTGGGTTGGTTTTAAAATAATAATCATGATCAAATTATTAAGTAAATCTGCCTAGATTTTTCTAAAGGAAGATAGGTAGGAGGGCAAGAAAGAAGGCAAAGAGGCAGGAGGAAGGAGGGAAAGGATGGTGGGAAGGCAGGCAAGCAGGAAGTAAGGCAGAAAGACTTGTGCTTGCTGCATGGAATTTGCTCTTCTCCCCTTAATATCTATGGCTCTTTGGACTAATTACTCCCACGTCACTGGCAGGACTGTGACCCACGCATGCAGTGGAACACTATTCAGCAACAAAGAGGAATGAACCACAGCGACATGCAATGACGTGGATGACAGCAAAATCTGTTAAATTGAAAGAAACCAGACTCAAAGTCGACAAACTGTAGAATCGTATTTATACAATATTCTGGGAAAAGCAAAGCTACAGGGATGGAAACCAGACCAGGGACTGCCAGGTGCTAAGGGAAGAATAAGTACAAAGGCAACGTTGGGGGAGGAGGGCAATGCTTCCTGTCTGGACTGTGATAGTGCTTATACAATGATACACATTTGACAACATTCATCCAACTGGAGACTTCTGCTTCTGGCCAAGATGTGATAACAGGGGCCTGATTTACACACTCACCTGAAACAACCCAAAACTAAAACAAATAGAAAAAAAATAGTATGAAAAAATGGTTTTCAAGAGGCTGGACATCAGGCAACAAAGGCATTGCCTGAAATCCTTGAGACGTAGGAAAGGAACAAGATAAGCTCCACGATTGTCCTAGCTCACTGTCTCGTTAGAGTCTGTGGGCCACAGCGTGAGTAGGGAGAGCCCAGGTGGAGCCTTGCAGACTCCCAGAGTTAAGGAGAAGGAGCTGAGAGTCTGGGGAGACCAAGGTGGCTATACTTCGTAGGACAGAGGAATAGAAAGGAAAAAGAGAACTCCAGAGATTTGCAGAGGGTCCCCTTGGGTGATTTGGCACAATACTGACTGAAGCATGTGAGTGAGGAAACTGCCTGAGGCACAGCAAGGAACTATATTAGTTTTATTACTGTGTAACAAATGACCACAAATGCAGTGGCTTAAACAACCCATATTTATTATCTCACTGTTTCTGTAGAAGTCCGGGCATAGCTTAGTTGGGTCCTCTGTTCAGAGCCTCACAAGGCTGTAATCAAGGTTTGGCCAGGGCATAATAACATCAGGAGGCTCCACTGGGGAAGAGTTCATTTCCAAATTCATTCAGATTGATGGTGGAATTCATTTCATTGTAGCTGTATGACAACCTTGGGCTCTAGAGACTGCCTGTAGCTCCCTGACATGGGAGATTCTCCAACATGACCCCTTACGTCATCAAACCCACAGGGAAACATTTCAGCCCTAAGCTGAAAGCTTATATAACATAACATAATCATGCAAGAGACACCTTTACTATATGATATAACCTGGTAACTGAAGTGGCATCCCAGTATCTATATCATGTTTCATTAGTTAGAAACGAGCCACAGGTCCTACTGATGCTCGAGGGGAGGGAACTGCACAAAGGCGTGAAAAAGAAGAGGCGGGAATCACTGAGGATCACCTTAGGGTCTTTCTGCCACAAAACCATCCATCCAAGGGGATTAAATGGAAGAGTGCCCAGCACTCACACAAAGTTGGAAATAATGCCTGTTCCTATTAACCAGAGCGTAAAAATTTATAATTCACAGGGTATTGGGCAGAGTACTCAAAAAGGGTCTTGTCTCAGTTGTGGAAAATGATCATCCCCAGACCACATGCTTCTCTGCCTAACAAATGTTAAAAGCAAGACAAAAAAAAAAAAAAAATCTGTTTCCAAATAGCTTAACTGAGTCCCAGAATAAAGTTTAAAAATATTTATGAAGTTATTTTAATTGAATTTGTAAGAATTCAACATTAACTAAGGCAAAACCTACAATGTCTTTCATCCAATGCAAGAACACAGGAAAATGCAACCCACAATGAGAAGAAAAATCAATTCAAATTGACCCAGAATGACACAGTGTCAGAATTAGCAGATAAGAATATTAAAACTGTAATCATAACTATATTCCATATGCTCAAAAAGTTAAGTAGAGATATGAAAAATAGTAAAGGACCCAAATAGTGTTTCTGGATATGAAAACTTCTGTGTCTGAGATAAAAATATACTGGCTAGGATCAGATTATGCATGACACAAAAAAAGATTAGTAAACTTGAAGACACAGTAATAGAAACTATCTGAAATGAAAGAAGAAAAGATCAATTAAATAAAATGGGAAAAGCATTAATGAGCTGTATGACAGCTTCAAGCAGCCTAATATATATGTAATTAGAATTCTCACAAGAATGGGGAGGAGGAGACAGGAAAAATATCTGTAGAAATAACAGCTGAAACTTCACCAAATTTAATTTTTAAAATATAAACTCACAGATTTAAGAAGCTTAGTGAATTCCAAGCACAGGAAACATTAAAAAAAATTACACACCAAGACGTATCATAATCAAATTGTTCAAAACCAGTGATAAAAAAACCAAAACATTGAAAATAGGCAGAGCATAAAGACAAGTATTTACAAAGGAACAAAGACAAGGATGGCAGCAGATTCCTTGTTGAAAACAATGTAAGCAAGAAGATAGTGGAACAGCAGCCTTTCCATTATGAAAGAAAAAATTGCCAAGTCAGCATTCTATACTAAGTTAAAAATATCTCTCAAAAATAAAAGTGAAAATTCTTTTTTTTCTTCAGACATATAAAAGTTATTACTGGCATACCTGCACTATAAGAAATGCTTAAAGCAGGAAAGTGATATGAGATGAAAATGGGGATCTACATAAAGAAATGAAGAATGGCAGAAAAGTATGTGTGATATTTTTCTTTAAAATACTGCTTAAACAAAGATAATAACAATGTATTATGAGGTTCATAACAAATGCATAAATAGAACATATGACTACAGCATAAAAGCCATGAAGGGAGAAACATATTGTAAGTAGTATGCTAAATGGAAGTGGGATAGTAACACTGGGAGGTAGACTGTGATGTATTAAGAATGTATACTGGGGCGCCTGGGTGGCTCAGTGGGTTAAGCCTCTGCCTTCGGCTCGGGTCATGATCTCAGGGTCCTGGGATCGAGTCCCACATCGGGCTCTCTGCTTGGCAGGGAGCCTGCTTCCTCCTCTCTCTCTCTCTGCCTGCCTCTCTGCCTGCTTGGTCTCTCTCTGTTAAATAAATAAATAAAATCTTAAAAAAAAAAAAAGAATGTATACTATGAACCCTAAAGCAACCATTAAAAAACAAAACAAAGAATTTTAGCTAAGAAGCCAACAAAATAGATGAAATGGAATAAAAAAAAATACTCAATCCAAAAAGAGTCAGAAAAAGAGGTAAAAGGGAACAAAGAACATATTGGACTCACAGAAACCAGTAATAAGACGATAAACTTAAACCTCACAATACATCAGTAATCATATAATGGTCTGAATACCCCCTCTTAAAAGTAAGAGACAATCAGATTGGATAAAGAGGAAGATTCAACTATATGCTGCTTACAAGAATTCTATTTTAAATATAAAGATACAAATGGGTTACAAGTTAAAGGTAGGAAAAGATAAATAATACTAAAGAAAATCGGAGTGGCTTCATTAATATCAGGCAAAGGAGAGCTCAGAACAAAGAATACCAGCAGGGATAAAGAAGGTATTTTCATAATAATAAAGGGGGCAATTCCTTAAAGGGACAGAACAACCCTAAATGTTTATGCACCTACTAACAGAACTTTAAAATACATGACGCAAAACCTTTTTCTTGTAGAAACTGTGAAGTTTCTAAAGTATGTACAGAAATGTGAAAAATCTAGAATAGTCCAAACAACATATTTGGAAAAGAGAAGAACAAAGTTGAGGTAACTAACATTACCTGATTTCAAGATTTATTACAAAGTGATGGTAATCAAAGCTGCAGTATTGGTGTAAAGACCGACATATAGGTCAATGGCACAGAATAGAGAATCCAGAAATAGATCCACACATATATATGGAAGCTGATTTCAGACAAAGAAGACAGAGAAAAGACTAGCCATAGACTGCCATTAAAAATATTTACAAAGCACATATCTGACAAAGAACTAGTGTCCAGGATATATAATGAACACTCAAAATGCAATAAGAAAACAACACAATTACAAAATGGGAAAAGATATGAACAGATACTTCACCAAAGAAGATATGTGGATGGCAGATAAGGATATGAAGTTTGCTCAGTATCATGAGTCACTAGAGAAATGCAAATTGAAAACATACCGAGATACCACTATATACACGTAACAGCGAAAACTAAAAACACTGGCCCTACCAAGTGTTGGCAAAGATGTAGGGGAACCGAAACAGTCCTACACTGCTAATGGGTGTGTAAGAGGCTGCGTCCACTTTGGAAAACAATGTGGCAACTTCTTAGAATGTTAAACAAACACTCCCATATGATGAAACCACTCCATTCTTTGGTATTTACTCAAGAGAAAGAAAACATATGCCCATACAAAGATTTGTACGTAAGTATTCATAGTGACTTTACTTGAATAGCCCCAAACTGGAAAGAAGTCCATCAACAGGTGAGCAAATTTTGGTATATCCATACGATGGAACATCAGTCGGCAATGAAAAGGGATGAACTATCAATACATCCGGCAACATTCATGAACTTCAGAATAATTATGTTGAATAATTATGCTGAATGACAGATATGCTTACTGTCTTGACTACAGTAATGGTTTCACAAGAGTATGTACATGTCAAAACTTTTCAAAGTACATGCTTGAAATATGAGTGGTTGGTCATATGTTGATTGGCCTCCATAAAGAAAGCCATTTTAAAAATTTCACACAAATGTAGACCTAAGATGAAATAATTTTACTGTATGAACATTATACCTCAGTAAACAAAAAAGATCTTTAAAAATAAACAGGAGCTATAAAAGCCAGGAGCAAGCATCTGGGTATCTGGTGACTTCACACATTGATATATTCCTCTCCTACACTTCTGTGCCCTATGGACCGTATCAGCAGCAAGGACAAGCGCCCGGAATCTGTTCTCCAGGCAAGCTGTGGTGAGGAGTGATGGTGGGTCCTCACTGTGGGCCTTGAAACAGACCAGGAATCAGTGCCCTGGGAGCTGGTGCCTGGGCCACCCCCAGTCTGTGTGAAAAGCGGTGACAATATGTAACCACCTTGGTGTGATCAGATTAAAGGTGGTTTCTGCCTCTAATGTAATATTTACCGGCCCTTTTGCTTGCTCTTTGTCAGCTCAGGTATAAGAGGATCAAGTCCAGGAATTAAGTGTTAACATGCAGTAAAGCATCAGAGAAAGCAGACCCGTTTGTGGCAAGCAGCTGGGGTGGGAGGGAGTGGGGAGGACAAGGGCCACCTTCCTGTTAGGGAGAGGAGGCAAGAGAGAGAAGGCTCCTTCCACTGGCCTGGTCACTGCCCGGTCGAGACTCAGCAGAGAGGGACTCAAGCCATGCTCTACTGGGATCCTTGAGAGGACTTGCGGCATCCTCTTGGTGGTCTTCCTAGGAGCCTGTGCTTGGGCTGGGGGCCCCACGGCTGCTGCCTGAAGCCTCCTTAGATTTCTGAGCAAAGGGGACTTTGAAGGGGTCTTTTGTTAGAGAGCGAAGACAAAGAAATTGCTATTGAGAAACCAGGAACAAAATCCTTTCCCTACCCGTCTCAGAGAAAGAAATAGAGGTGTGTATGTGTCCTTCTGTCTGCCTGTCTACTAAAAGAGAGAGATGAATTAAACAAAATGTTTCTAGGCCATGAGCTGATAAATATAACTGTTAGGAGTCACTGTCAGTAATGGTACTTCTGAAGCAATGGCTCATTATTCCTACATCTGTGAAATGGGGATGGAAAGAAAAACAGCCAGCTCGTGTGGCACTGGAAGAATCACCTAGCATATGAGAGGGTCTTAGAGAGCACCAAGTGCCCTGTGAATGTGAGTTCTCATTTGCGAGGTGAGGGCACAGTCTCCAATAGGAAAGCTTAATGTGATTTTTCTGCAGTGACTCTGCAGCCCTTCTGGCATGCTGGAACGAATTCAGGTTATCGCAGAGCTGTCAGAGTCTGCATACGCTAGGTCATGTCATCGAGTGGCTAGAGTTGGTTGATGTTTGAGAGCTTCTTCTGGTCTCTCTGGTCCTTGTATCCCTGATTCAGGTACCCAAGCTTCTTGACCTGGTCCACCCTCAACCCAAAAGCACCCCAGCTGCACCTGTCTTTCCCAGACTGCCAATATTTCCTTCTGGTTCCAAGTATCCCCTTATTCAACAACTATCCTACTGGGAATGCCATTCTTTTATAGTCCTGGTCTCGAGGGCAAAAGAGTTGAGGCTGTAGGCTCACTGGGCAATCCACGGGGGGCATGGAGCTTCTAGGCAGACACCGCCTGCAAGACTGCCCCCTCATAGGGTCATGGTGCGGATCCAGGACACACGACAGGCAGCAGACATACCTGGTAACACGTGGTCACCCCTTTCCCCTTGCCCTCAACGCACACAGAAGCTGACACAGATCGGGGAGAAGGGAGAAAAATCATGTTTGCTCAGCTCGCGCTGCTGACGAGGACTGCTTGCTGGCGGGACAACCGTTACATACCGAAAGCACTGTGGCAACTAATTTTCCAGGAGATCAAAATAAATCAGAAAACAAAACCATTCTGACAGCAGAGAATTGTGGAAACGTGTTAAGAGGTAATTATAGTCCTTTCCCCCTTATTTCACCCGCGTTTCTCCTGCCGCTGGAGCAAGCTCTGAGTCACAGCTGTCACTCTCTGTCAAGAGGTCCCCACGTGCACGGAAGGCATCGTGCAGGGTGTGCCCAGGCCGGGAGTGCTGCCAGCAGGCCCCGCCGCCTGGGACCGACGTCTACTGACAGAGACATGAGGCCCATGCCCAGCCCTTGAGGACTGCAGAGAGCCAGCTCCCCATCCCGGCCAGGAGCCCCTGGGCCAGCCCGCTCTGGCACTCTGCCCCTATCCAGTGCTCCTTTAAAGCAAAGCCCATCACCTCTTGCCCAGGACTGCACCCCTGCACTTCGTTGTAAGAAGGGCACAGTCTGGGACCCGGACAGACCGGGGCTTGAATTCGTGCTGCACCGGCTTCTAGTTGGGTGGCCTTGGAAAAAAACCACTGGAGCTCTAGAGGCCTCGGTTTCCCCACTTGAAAACAGAAAATGTGAGCGCCTCCCTCGGGCGGTTACCGTGAGCGTCAGAAATCATGCACCTCAGACGCCCAGCCCACCCTCTGGCGGGCTTGGCTCACGGTTGCCATGCTCGCCATAACTGCTGTAATCTTTCTCAAAACTGAACCGAGCAGCCACCAACCGCCGAACCCTCTGACTGCAGCTTACTCTGAGCACATGGGAGGCTCCCTGGGAGCTGGCGGCATTTCAGAACCTCTCTCAATCAGACAGAGGTAAACACTCCCTCTTCCAGGACAAGCCTCCTTCTATGAGGTGAAGGGACCACTCCTAGCTCAGAAACATCAACAGACACCTCACAGCTGAATGAATGAAGCCAACAGGGCTTCTTCTGATCATAAGTCCTCAAGGATGCTAACACCTGGGCTCCTCAGCATGTTTGGAGACGGCTGCTGGATCCAGCTTAGAAATAGGTCAGACAGAATGCTGCTCTAAAGGATAGAGCCATGTAGGATGCGGCATGTGGCCTTAAGGGGACATCACCATCAGCATCACCAGTCAAGCCCCGAAGTATGATGTTACACCACTCCTTAAAACCAGGGCAAAGATAATTCCTGCCGAGGGCTACGCAGAACTCAGATGAGCAAGCCCGTCTGCTAGAAGCTGAGCCCACGTCCTTTGCACCGTACAGTCAATCAATGGTTACCTATCAAGGGCTCACCAGGGTCAAGGGCAGAGCCTGCATATAATTACTGTCAGGCCTGGGTACTAAGCAAAGCAGAGCCTCCTCCCCACTCCCATCCTCTGCCCCCAGACCAGCCCTAGCCCTCCAGGTATGAGAGCCCATTTCATCTTTCGAGCCTGCCCAAATAGAGCATGACCAGAAGCATCCCCAGGACCAGTGCAACTCTCTAGCTCTTTCTGGATGTGTCCCATTCCAGCCAGTACGCCCCAGTCCCTGCGAGCCTCCCACTTTCTGCTCTGTGTTAGTTGTTACCATATAAAGAGTATGAGTTCTGAAAACCCTGTGGGAAATTTCTCGTCTTCTGCACCACTCAGAGCCGAGCTCCTGATGCAACTCTCACATGAACTCAGGAGGAGTGTGTCCCCTGAGTGCTGCCACCCATGAGCCCCATTTGCCTGAGCCAAATGTGGTTCTATTGATCATCGTCTTCAGATCTCTCATAGGGCTGGGAAATAAGGTTCGTAGAACCCTCAGGCCAAAACCCGGGACCAGTAAACCTGGATGAGGTGGGAAAGTAAAAGGGAGGTGCTGGACTCACTTTAAGTCATTAAAAGGCAGAAACTTCCTTTGATAAATCCTGAATAATAATAATAATGATGATGATGATAATTATAATACACTTCATGGGTACTTCGTATATGTCAGGTTCTGTCCTAAGCATGTGGCATGCCTTAGCTTAGATAATTCTTAGACCACCCTTCCAAGGTGGGTACCATTATCATCACCAGGTTACAGACAAGAACACTGGGAGGCAGAAAAGTAAAGGAACTTGGCCAAGCTCCCACAACCAGAAGTGGTGGAGTTCCCATGCAGGCAGGCTGGCTGCTAAGTCTACACTGTGCTGTCTCTCAGGAACCAGCCACCTTCCCAGGGCTTTGCACCAGATGTCACCCCCTGAGCACGTGGGACTCCTGCTTGGCCTGGAAGGTGGCCCTCTCCCTTCTCTGCAGGCACACTCCCTATGGTGCCCAATGACTGGCAAGGATCCCACAGGTCAGCTTACAGAATTCCTTGAGCACCTCCATCTGCCTGGGCTTTCTTTGCCAAGTCATTCCAAGAAGTCTAGATTCTTCTGGTTTTCTTTTGATTTGATTCCCAGGAAAGATGATGGCCCTCTCCCCAGCTTGGAAAGGAAGAGCATGTCCCTAGGGTACCAGCTGCCCTGATGGTCCTTACCCAGCACCCAGAGGAGCCCCACAGGCTGCACAGAGAGTAAGATTTTAGGGGTCCATCTTCTCCGCCAGTTCTGTTCCTTCTAATGCCATGTGCCTGGATTCCTGGATCCCCACTTAGAACAACTGAAGTTTAGATTTGAAATGACAGACATCTTGGTAAATAACCCTTAACAATGAAGATGTAGTAATAAGCAAAGGTAACACCTAGTCTTTGTGCTTCTAATAGGGACGATATGAAAGTATAACACATATACAAAGTAGTTTCTTTTTAAGGGCCAAATCAGAGTCTTACTTGCCTATAAAGTGATTTTTCATTGTAGACTTAGTTTATTCAGGTCCTGGGCCTACAAACATGTGTTCAGTGGAAGAGATAAGTACACTGTGGCACTGGTCCTATGGTGACCTGCCTCTGTTTCGGGAAAAGACAGGGTCCAAGGCAACTACCGCAGCCCTTCTGCTGTTACCTCACAGGCGTCTGAGAGGCAGAGCTGTCTGTCTCTACATTATAATACTGTGTATCAAAGAAACAAGAAAGAAGTCAACCCCCATGGGAGTAGATAGGCCCTACAAACCCAACCGTGCAAATCCCTGTAATGCCAGGCCCTACGAGAACTGCTAGGAAGAAGCTCCTTGTTCTGTGTTCTTAAAGAAGCGTTAGAAACGTAGAAGTAAATCCACAGGTAATAGCAAATCTGGGGGGCGGGGGTGGGGACTACCAGATTTCCCCGCTGAGGCTGAGGATTTGTAGTAAGCGTAGGGCAGGTTGGAAGCCAGATTGTGGAGTGGATCCAGACTCTATCTTCAAGCAAGCAGACTCGCTGCAGGTTTCCTGATGAAAGAGATGCTCGAGGGATGCTGGCCCCCTCAGGGCCTTACAGATGCTCCATTTCCCCAGAGCCTCAAGAGGATGCCTTGCCCAGAGAGGATGCCTCGTGGTCATAACAGCAAATATTCACATGGTGCCATACTGTACGCCAGGCACTTTAAGTCATTCGGACCTCACCTCAGTTTCCCTAATGTAGGTATGATGGTGAGCCCCATCCTACAGATCAGGAAACCGAAGAGCTAAGACATTAAATAACTTACATCCAGCCAGCAAGCGGCAATACCAGGACTGGAGTTCAGGCCATCTGGCTTATGACCCAGCGTAGGGGACAGTCTTTCCGAATGCTTCTCCCAAGGCCCCGGGCTGTCTCCAGTTTCTGCTTCGTGTCAAAAGGGAAAATACCAGCTCTAGTGCTTCACCTTGGACTTAAATCTACAGACATTTTTTCCATTCAGGGCAGAACTGGGAAAGAGAAACACAGAGTGGAGGAAAATTTGCATTTCATCCAAATTGGCATCAGAAACCCTGAAGTGGATTCCACACCCCACCCTGCTCAGGCCCTTCCAGCTCAGCCCCAGTGGTGGCAGCTGGCTGCCTCCTAAAGGCTGCAGATGAGAAAACCCTCCTGCCCTAGGACACCACCAAGGAGGACCGCCCAGCAAGACTCTGGAGAGTAAGAGATCGCTACCCGAGAAAGACTGGCATGGGCTATGATCTCAAACAGGTCTGTGTTGTCCTAAAGAACAAGACACAGACCATCAGCCCTTGGCAAAGAGTGTATCTGATGCCCTTTATCTCCCCTTTCCTTCTCACCTTGCTCGCACCCCCACCCGTCACCGGGCCTGGCCCAGGAGGGACATGACCATCTGGTCGGCCTGGATATGCTAATGCCTTCATGTGCTCTCCCCTTCCAGTGGATTAAGACTCTTTGCCTAGAAGAATCATCTAAGTAGTAGCTTCAGGATGCCAGAGACATTTAGGAATGAGAAGCCCTACTTGAGACATATTCATGGCCAGACTTCAGCCAGAGGGACCATCTGGTGACTTCCATCTCTGCCTCCTGATTCCTGTCCTCCATTGTCACAGGCTCCTGCTGGGCTCGTGGCTGTGGTCTTGCCCCAGAGAGGCCTTACTGCATCTTTTGAGTGCTTGTGGGCCTTGCTGAGTCAGGCCTACTCATTTTCACTCCTTCAAAGGGCCACCTTGTCACCACCTTGTCAGCCTCCAGGGGCCCGAGTTCCTGTCTTCTGTGAAGTATAAGACACTGCACACAGGTGGGGGCTGTTAACATTTCCTCAAGACACCTGGTAAAAAAAGACTCTGGCGCTGCCCTCCAAAGGCTGATATTTCACAAGAGGATGTATGTGGCCCATTTCAGAGTTCCTTTATCCTTTGAGCAATGTGTTTTGCAAGGTAGGCATGCTCATCCTGGGGGCAGAATCATTGGAAAGTGGGTAACCTCTTTATAAACTCCCTTCTCAGAAAGAGCTTTCCAGAGTTGGCTACTAAGCTAATACCCCAAATAAGTTCTTGCTCCCTGACACCTCTCCTCGAGCCACTCTCTGCCCTCCCCACCTTACTCTGTGACCTGAAGGCATCTCCCAGGCGCTCCCGTCCTCTGGCTTCAGAGGGTCTGAAGGGTCTACAGGCTGGTCTGACCAATAAGAAGCACCAGCAAGACACCGGAGCATATGAAAAAAGAGCAGTCAGGGGGTCTTCTTTCCATGCCTGCCAGATGTGGTGCCATTGTCCCGCCGGTGGTGGCCATGTCCTTGCATGACCGCGATTTCCAGCTCATGGTCCCTCCTTCCCAGCTCCCACTCTCACTGCGCCCCAAGGGCACTACTTCTTCCCCTCGGACCCAGCTGGCTTCCATTGCTAGCTCTGGGAGCCTCAACAGCCTTGCTGCCTCCCTTGCCCTTGATGAAAATGGCCTACCATAAGATCTTCTCAGTGGGTCCATCAGTGTAGAATTCCACTTCCTATGGGGATGCAACCGGACACTTGACACCCATTCTTTATATTTAGTCCAGGAAGATATATAGAGAAAACACAAAGCTTCCATGGTTGGTTGGTCCCTTGCCTCCAGGAGTGGCTCCCTCCAGACCCATCCTAAATAGGCAATCACCCTTCTCATGTTACAAATTCTCCAAGGGACAACATAATTCTATTGTCCAGAGGATGGTGCGTGATGCTGAATCCAGAAAAAGGGGGCTCAGAATCCCTCCACACTCAACCTTTGTCAGGTACTTTGCTCTCATTCCCATCAACAAAGAAGAGACAGCTTTTCAAACCAAAGTGGGCCCATCTCCTTAAGCGCACATGTGGATAGTAGAATGGAGGCAGGTTTCCGCGAGCTGGTGTCTCTCAGCCAGCCTATAAATCAAATACTAATCCCCATTACTCCTCCTGGCTCCAGGATTAGTATTCCCTCCTGGCCTCCACGGAATGTCTTTTGCATATTGAAGTCATTTTGCTCATTGCTCACCCTTCCCTGAGTAGATGTGGAGGCATTTTGTAACTGTCAGTGTTTTGACAAAGTATGAGTATTTAATCATAGGCCCATTTCACCCTCCCCACCAGCACACGTGGGCTTGCTGGTGCCTGCTGCCAGAGGCAGGACAGTGGGCAGGGAACAGGCAAGGTCTGGAGACCCCGGGCCCCGGGCAGGGGGCTGGGGATGAGCCGAGGAGGTGGGGCCCTCCCTTTTACAAGACCGTTTGCCCAGAAGTGCATTTGCCTTCACTTCCACTTCAGGAAAGGAATGCTCGGCCTTAACTAGGACAGAAAAGACCATCTTGTTCTTTCCCTTGCCTCTTCTGGAACTAAATCATCTTTGGCAGATGGTGTTTCTAGCCACGGTCTCCCTAGGAAACCTCCCCCAGTGCCTAGCAACCTTCAGCCCTGGGGAGTCCTTGCTGTGGTCTAGCTTAACACCCAGGATGCTCCCGGCCTCAGGCATCCATACTCCTCTCTCCACCAGACCTTGCTGGAAGAGATTCTTGGAGGAACCCTCCCAAGAGCATGGATGCCGTAAGTCCGGTGATTCCCTCATGGGGAGCCCCTGGCCATCGCCCCAACAAATATGAGGCCTCCCACCCTCTCCAACACTCCCCCAGCTCCCCAGCCCCCCAGGCTTCCCATAAGCATTTCCTTTGCAGCCACCTCCAAACTTCCCTTTCTTAAAAAGAAACAATTTTTCCGAAGCCCTGGGAGTTAATCCATGAAATGCTCTGGAAAAAAAGCAGCTGGCTTGGGCCCTGGATAAGTCGATCAACAAACATGCCAGAGCCCGGCAGGGTTCAAAGTGTTCTTTGTTCCAGCCACGGAGCTTGGATCTGCCCAGATCCTGCCAGTGACCCTGGGCTTCTCCAAATCTCACCTCACGGGCTCTCCGCCCCTCTCCTGCCCGTACCCTTGAAAGCCAAGTTCCCTTCGGAGGGACAAGGCATCATTTGCCCTCACAGGCTCTCCCTCTTTCAGAAGCTACCTGATCAAAACTTTTGGGAGCAAGTAAAGCTTCAGCACCAAATGAAAACCAACTGGTCCCTTGCAAAAGCCACAGGCCGTTTAACAGAAATGGAGGCCTCATGCGGTTTTTATTCTGGAAAAGAATCAAAGACCCCGGAAACCTGTTTCTTAGATGACACAAGAGGGGGGAAAAATGGAGGGGGGGAAGGGAAACAAAATAAAACAAAACAAAACAAAACCCACTTTTCGTTTTACGTGCCATTGAGCCTGAACGGTGTCAGATGTTTGGCGAGTGCTCCACGACCAAAAGAACAGTCAGGGAAACAGGGCCGGCAAGACCAGCCAGGCGCCAAGATTTCCCAAGAATCACTTGTGGCGGGGAGACACCCCTCCCAGAAGTGCCACACGGAAGGAATTCCGGCGTGCTGTGCTCCTTGCTTACTGCCCCGGGCAGTCGGAGACATTCCAGTCCCCCCACTCCCCAGACAGGGCAGGAGCACCGTGCAGGCTGCCGGGCCAGAGCTCAAGACCCTCCGGTGGGAAACAGCTTCCCAGATGCTTTCAGGCTGGAACTAGCAGTCCTTCAACTTCTTTCCCTCTCTGAGCCTCAGTTCTGCATCTGTAAAGTAGGCACTGCAACCCCTAGATTTTGAGGGAAATGTATTTTTGAGGATGCAATATGGTGCATCCGGTTGGTTGTTCCGTTGTTTCCTCTGTGGCCCGTCCTGCCCACACCCTACTGCCAAACTTTGCAGGAAGTGGTAGCAAGTACTGTACAATGGGCCTTATCTCACCGTTCCCCGCTGTGTGACCTTGGGCACATTGCTCAGCCTCTCTGGGACTCATTCTATTCATCTTTAAAATGGGGATAATAACCCTATGGTACCTAATGGGTTTGGTGTAGGGGCTAAAGGAGAGTATAAGTCAGACTCCTAGTCTCCCCTGACTTGATGAATATTTCTTGAGCACCTACCGTGTGCCTGGTACTGTGCTTGGCTTCAGGAAAAACCCAATTCAATAAATAACAGATGCCCTTGTTATTATTAACAGAAACCAGGTGTAGTTTCATTATCCTTCAAGGTACAGATGGGGAAAGGGAACCTCAGAACAGTCAAGTACATTCCTCCAGGTCACACATCAAGATTCAAACCCACACCTGCCTAGCTCCATACATGACACTGTTTAGTACGTGAACTCCAAGTCTCTAAGTCTGAGTGCTTTCACATCATATCCCCAGATTCCCACAGCGTTCCTGGAAGTGGGAGGACCTTGCTAAGACCTCCTTTCTGCTTACAGGGAAACTGAGGCCCAAGGTCACTCCCCCAGCATGCCAGGGCCGGGTCTGTTTTCCCTAAACTGCGACCACACCAGCTACGGCCTCTCTCTTGGAGCCCAGTGTGACTTCCCAGCTCAAGGAACCATAAAGGGAGAAGGGGGCACAAGCGTATCAGGCCAGCCCCAGCAGCGCCAACCTTGAGAGCCGCGCGGGCTGTCTCACAGGTGAGAGTGACCCCTCGTAAGGAGCGTGAGAGCAGGTGTTGGCGGCCCCCTGCTGCCTCGCCGGGTCAATCTGCACAGCTTAATTACTTTCTGGACCTGGCCAGTTGCTAGTGTGTCCAACTTGGAGATGTATGCAGGATAACAAGGCCATATGCTCCCGACGTCAGCCCTCTCAGCACATTCTCAGAAGCTAACCAGCCCAGAGGCATTATTCTGGAGGTAGAGGAAGGGGAAAAGTGAGGCAGCTTTGGGGAAAATGAGGGCTTGGGGGCTGGGAGAATGCGCTTCATGACTCCCACATGGTGATCCGCTTGCCCGCCTCTTCCTCCTCGGCAGCCTGTGTTTTCTGAGCTCTTTGATAGTGGGATAGGAGAATTGCTACTCTGTGTCCACAGAGCCCGAGGATGAGGCATTTATCTCATCAGATTGTTGAGATACAGTGTGGGTGTTTTGATGTCATTACCGCGAGGATAGCAGTGTGCAGTGGAGGGGAGCAGAGATCCCGAGATAAATAACATGGGATCCTTTAAAAAGACACTAGGAACAAGACTATTGGCAGTGTGTCTGAGCCAGAAGGGACCCCAGGGATTGCGGGCCAACCCATCGCCCCCTTTCAGAGGAGACAGAGTCTGAAGGCAAGTAAGGGAACGTGCCAGCTTCACCGAGCAAGAGGAGGAGAGCCTAGATGCTCCCTCTCAGGTTCAGGCTCATTCCACTGCCCCAGAGCCTTGATCTCTGGAATCTCCAATGGAAGAAAGATGACAGAGGAGAAGCATGCCTCACTCTACATTTATAGGCAAGAGAGTCCCCTGGGAGATGCTGGTCAGCAATCACAGAAAGAAAGAGGTTTGAAAACCTGTAAAGAAGGGACAGGAGGAGAAGGATGTGCTAGGGATACAGGAGTCCCTGATTCTCACTCACATTCCCCTTCACTCACTGCCCAGGTGAAGCAAAGCAAGACCCAGGGACATCACCTTCCTTGCTTGCTTTGAAAGAAAGCATCAAACCCCTGTGGGTTCGGGGGTCAGGGCCTAGGATCTCCCCCACGAAACAGGAGTAGAACAAACGCTCAGTTGGCTGGCTTCAGCTCTGTGAGCTTGGAGCCATTGACTGGAGGGCTTCTTCACCTAGAGAGGCAGATGGACAATCACGGTCACCAGCAGTTCCCTCCTAAAGCCTGTGTGAAAGTCAGCGTCACTCTACCCATTTCCAGAAGGGCCAAGAGCCTCCCACCAGGCCAGCAAAGATGCTGATCTTCAAACTCACTGTCCTAGAATCCGTGGTATTGTTGCTTAATTCACCAGGTCACTTGAGGGTAGAGATGACCTCAGCTCATCAGGCAGGCGTCCTGGAGCTGATATTTAAGGAGAAATCCAGAGGCTTAAAAGCAGTCAAGAAAAAGGCAGTTCAGACAATTGCAAGGAGAGAGGGATTTGCAGAGAACAAAAGGGACCAACGTGTGGGTTTGGGCAGGCCAGAAAAAAACAGCTCTGGGATGGGGTAGGAGGTGGATGCTGACAGATGAAGAACACCACGTTGGTGCAGAGCTAACTTTCTGCCCCAGTGCAGACGTGGGGAATAGCAAAGCCAAAAGGGGTGCCATCAATTTGAAGAAAAGCCTTTCTTGAGGAAGTACTAACTGCCAAGGAATCCATGTCTCATCCGATGGGATGGCTGCATTGCCAAAAGGGCTGGGTGACCTCAGGGCTGCCAATCGTCCCCTAAATCCTGATCTGGCAGGGAAAAGCCCATGTGGAGGAGGGTCGGAGAACAGGAAGAACTATGAGCACACAGCACATTTGGGAAGGTGCTCTTTGCCTGGCATGGATACTAGGGTTAAGTGATTTGCCCTAGGTCATAAAGCTTCTAACTTGGACAAATCATGTGATCTCTCTGGAACTCAGTTCCCTCATCAGTAAGGAGAGAGGCTTGGACAGGATGCTCTTTTTGTCAATCCTGACATTCTGCAGGTTTAATCCAGGACTTCTGATCTGCCAATTCCATCTCTCTGGACAACTGCAGTCATCTGAAGACAGTCCCAGGGGACTGCTCTGGGAAAGGCAGAGCTTGAATCCTCCCCAGAAGCCGCCACCCTCCCTCCCGCCCCCCGACGAGGCTCTCCCAGAGGCAGCCCTTATCTTAGCAGACACCACGATAAACTCTGCATCCATTCCAATCCCATCAGAGCCTCGCCCTTCCTGCCCATTCCCTGACAGTCAGCCCCTCTTGAAGGAAAGCTTTCAATGCTGTCTCCTGCTGCCCACTAGGGAGCACCAGCAAGGAGGAGGAGGAGTGAATGACCCCAGCGGCTCGCTGCTCTTTGGGTTGAGGCTCAGGGTTTGAGGCTAGCACTAAGATGCCCCTTCCTTTAGCATTTGATCCCAGGAGTAAGACTGGTCTACACAAGAGTTGCCCATTGTTTCTCTCTCTCTTTCTCTCTATCTCTCTCGCACTTCTCAGGTCATTTCTCTGATTTCTCCCTGCCGCAGCCTGGGACTCTCCAATCATCCTGACCTCTTCACCTTTATATCTCAGACTAAACACGTCCAAAACCCAACACCCAAACTTTGCCCAACTCCCATCCATCCCCTGCCCATCTCAGATGCTGGCTATCTCCAGCCTTCCAATTGCTTAGGCCAAGAAATGTAAGGTTGATCTTTATGCCTCTTTCTCCCACACCTAATGTTCAATATGTCAGCAGATCTTTCCAGCCGTACTTCTAAAATATATCAAGATTCCAGCAACTTCTCTCTGCCTCCACGGTTATCACTCGGTCCAAGCCTCCTGGATTACTGATCTAGCCTCCTGACCCATCTTCCTGCTTCTGTCAGCTCCAGCACCCTCACCTTCTATTCCCTTTAAAAACATCATCAGATCATGTCACTCCTTTGCTGAAAACCTTCTATAAGCTTCACACTTTACTCAGAGTAAAAGCCATAATCATCACAATGACCTATGAAGCTCTCAGTGTTCTTCCCTAATTCCTCCTCATGGACCTCATCTCAAAGAGCTCACTGTGCTTCAGCTACACCTGCCTCCTCCCTGTTCCTCAAACATACTCTCAGCATCAGGTCTTTGCACCTGTTGTTCCCTGTGCTTCGGGTCTTTGCACCTGTTGTTCCCTGTGCCCTTGAATGCCCTTTCCCCAGATATCTACTGGACTCACTTCCTTAACCCCCCCAGGTCTTGCCTCAAATGTCACTTCTCAATGAGACCTTCCCTGACCCCTCAGTTTAAAATTAGAACCCCATCCTGGCACCCTGTTTCGTTCCCTGCATTAATTCCCTCTCTGTATCTAACCTATAATATGTTTTACTCTTTTTTCCTTTGTTTTCTCCTATTCTTTATTTTCCTCCTTCCATGAAAGGGGGAGTTCCCTGAAGGCAGAGAGTTTTGTCTGTTTTATTCACTCACATGAACAACGGATGTATCATAACAAGTATTCAACTGATATTTGCTGAATGAATATATCTCCTCCCCTGTAGGTACCCAGAGGATCCTTAAAAAGCAGGGGCCAGAAGCCAGATCTGCCACATGTTTCTGCTCTCCTATATGCTGTCACTCTTTCCTGCTCCCGCTAACTTTCTGGACCCTTAGCACTTGTTCCACATTTTAGACACGCTCATCCCTATCCTGAGCTTGTGGGGCATCTCTGTGGTGGCTGGCCGCTTTCTGGCCGTCTCCCTCCATGGGCTCCGGCTAGCTCTGACTCTGTCACCCACAGAGGCCGATCTGCTAAGACAGCAGGCACCAGCTCCCGCCCTTCCTCCTCGGCCTATGGCTGCGCACCACCGCGGCTGGTGCCCAAGACACAGGTGTTGGCCACAGGAAACACTGCTACCACAATTGCCAAGTCCGAGGCTGCCTCTGATTGGTCAGTGTTCCTATATTCTCTCTCTTGGTGGCAGATGAGGGAGGAAACAGATTGGGAACTTAAAACACACCAGGTGTTTAATAGATGGCTAAGTGAAAAGGGTTTCCAAATTACATGCCAACACAGCAGCTTGCTACAGCACTCATCCCACTGCTTGCATTATGGCTTTTGGACTCAAAGAAAGGCCAAGGGAGAGGTGGTTGGGAGTGCCAGCTGATTGTCACGTGGTGCTCGGGTCTCCCGCTGGGAGGACAGTCGCGGGTGCTGGGCCTGCCTCCCCAGGGCGCCTGGCCATCCACTAGGTTGAGCTGCGCAGTGTCTGTTTCCACAACTGTGAGTCCTGAAAGCACAGCACTGGGGCCCCTGGGCAGGGCTTTGCCGGGCCTACCCATTCCATGCTTCCCTGACTCTGCTCCAAGGCAGAAAGCTCGGATTCTTCTCCTGGCCCTGGCTCTGACCCTCCTCAAGACCAGACCGACGTGGGGATGCCGAGAAGACAAACGAGATGATGGAGGGGTGAGTGCGTTGCTTCTTAGAAGGAAAGGCCTCTCTATGATGCCCACGTCACATCATCTCCATATTAGTCCATGTGCACAATCCTGGCGCTGCTGCCTGAAACACGTCCAGGCCCTTGCAAGGCCCTCGCCGGCCAGACGAGGTGTCACGGGACGGCTCTGGGGCAGCAGCAGAAACACCTGCTGGCTCTGTGGGCTTGTGCACACAGGAAGCAGGAAGCAAAGCCCCACTTCCTTCTAGCGTTCTGCTCCGATGTGCAGGGAAACTGTCTCTGATGCTGTCCCCTAGCTGATGGGGACGTTTACAACTATAATTTACTATTTAGTTATTACCATGTGCAAAGCAGTATACTACACTCTTCTAATGATTTTTTTAACACAATGGTTCTCAAAGTGTATCTCAGAGAACCCAGAAGGGTGGCTAAGAGCCTTTCAGTGTGTCTGTGAACTCAAAACTATTTTTGTAGTAATTCTAAGATGTTATTTCCCTTTTGCACTTTAACAGTCTCACACTGGAGTTTTCCAGATACTGTGTAACCACACAACACATGACGTTGCGTCATATTGAGTGACAAAGCAGATACTGGAATCTGTCCTCTATTAAGGCAGACATTAAAGAAGCTCTTTAAAAGGTAAAGCAATGAAATTCTTCTTATTTAATATTTTATTTTAGAAAACTATTTTTCATTTAAAAGATGTTAACATGGGGGCACCTGGGTGGCTCAGTGGGTTAAAGTCTCTGCCTTCGGCTTAGGTCATGATCTCAGGGTCCTGAGATCAAGCCCCACATCAGGCTCTCTGCTCTGCAGGGAGCCTGCTTCCCCCTCTCTCTCTGCCTGTCTCTCTGCCTACTTGTGATCTCTCTCTCTCCGTCAAATAAATAAATAAATAAATCCTTTAAAGTGTGGTTGGAACACAGCTCTAGCAGGTGCCTCTCGTAGGCCACTGTGCTCAGCACAGGAGTCCATGATCTTACTGAGAAGCAGGCATCCTGCTCTCCTCCGGGCTGACCGAGCTGGCAGGACCAGTGCTCCCGAGATGGCTGCTTTCTTTGGGACATGAGTGTGCAACCTGGGGACGCCAGCTGGGAAAGAGGAGTTCTTGGAGTGTGACATCAAAACACCCAAGAAACCAGGAATAGAGCTTACACTGCTGTTTACCTATGCTTTTCCCACTCAGTTTTTTAGAACATAAATTGGCTGATTTTTAATAACAACATTTTTTTAAAAGTACAACTCTTGCTCTACTTATATAAAGAAAGTTACACACCTAGATCTGAGACAATTCTTAATCCAACACTGCCACACAGAAGACAGGCTTCCCAACCACTTCCTGCTGTCAAGAGACCCTCAAAAATTCGGTCCTGTTCCTGGCTCTCTCTCACTGGAACACTTCAGAGAATCTTATTTCCGGTCTTTAACCACTAACTCATGAAGGGTTTTTGTTGTTGTTGTTGTTGTTGTTGTTTGTTTTTTGGTTTGTTTTAAGACAGAGACATTAATTTTCCTCATTAGCATTTTTAATTCCTTCGGAGATGTTTTAACTCCCTGCTTCCTATCCAAATGAAGAAGTGGCTTCCAGGTGATGTTGTTTTAAGTCACAAACTTCAGCCTGCACTAGAAAAACCTGGTGTGCTTGTTGAAACACACATTGGTGGGTTCCAAGATTGGGGGTGGGGTCGTTTCCCATTCTGTCATGTGGGGCAAGACATTTCTAGTAGGTTCCCAGGTGATTTTTGTTGTTAGTACAAGACCACACTTTGAGCTTTAAGCAACCTTTCCTGGCATCTCCATGGCCCCCAATTTTTTTTTCCCTCCACACAGAAAAGAAAAAAAACAGAATGTGAAGGAAATATTGAGCTGATTTCCCTAAGCCCATGTAAAACACCTCCTGTTAGGAAAAGCCATTGTTAGTAATCATGCTCACTCATGAGTATAATTTCATCTCCTCCACTGATTTTTGGAACTTAAAAGCATATACAAGTTAATTTATATTGGAATTCATAACATTACTTTATTAATTCAGCTCTCAGTTCTACTTTTTAAAAGGGCTTTTTGCCTCTCTTCCTCTTCTAAAACCTTAAAAACTCATTCTAATGGAACAAAAGTAACCAGAACTTGAAAAAATATGAATTCCTTTTAATTAGATGATGTTCCTGCATCTATAATAATATGTAGGATAGAAAATAATCAAGTCTCTTAAAATACGAGTCATGTGAAATTGGGAGGGAAGTGATTAAAGTGGTAATGGCCTTTTGGACAAGACGGCATCATCGATGGAAAAAGTCTTAGAGTTCTAGTGACTACACTGAGCAGGGCTGAGAAAAATCTATTTTTATGGACCTCAGTTCCATATATGTAAGATTAAGGTAATAGAGTCTTCCTAAAAAGACTGTTATGATATAACTAAAAGTACTTGTTTTATCCCACACCATTTTTAAAAAGGGACTTGAGAGATTTTTAATCTCACATTTAAAAAGAAGACAAAAATGACAATTGTCAAACATTAATAAGTAAATTTTTGAAGTATACCAGCCAAAAGCATAGTACAATTATTCTGACTAATCATAAATGCTGGCCCAAGTTTCCTGGCAGCTAATCCAAAGGAGGAAATTATTATGTAACTTGCATAACTCATTAGTTGAGAGGTCGACTGCTCGAAGCAATTGAAATAATGTCTATAAAAACTTTTAGTACATAACCAGAAATCAGATGTCATTATTAAGGTTCAAGGCAGAGGTGAGAAATGAGAGCTTCCTCTTAGTTGGGGTAGGGCAGACCCAAACACATCGGGTAATAGCATTGAAGGCCAACCCCGCCCACATCTTTTCTCTCTTTCCTTTGGCTTGATTCTCAAAGAAATTTCTACCTGTGGACTGGGAATGCATTGATGGAAGGCAGATCTAGGGTTCTCTCAGGAGAAAGCTAAGAGTATAATGTTAATCGAACCATATGAAAATGCCATCTTTGTAGGGCAAAGAGTATCAAATATCAGTGATTTCAGATGGTTGAGCCTAAGGAAAACAAAGTGCAGGAAGAGGAGAAATGAGGGGGAGGGAGGGGACAGGTGCAAAGAATGTACAATTTCAAGGCCTTCTTTGCAGTTCTGAAGAGTGTGAAAGAAGTCCGAAGATTGGAGAGGTGGGACTCGCTGAGCACCTCACTGCTCCAGAGACTGGGAGAATGTGGCAGCGGAGAGATCAGGGACAAAGGTTCTAGAAGAAACCATGCTCAGGAACATGCTACGGCAGAAATGGCTTGTTCACCAGACCCAGTTCCCTCTCCCCTGGGTACTCAGGGTGACTACCTTTTCCAGCCTCCTTTTCAGACAGATGTGGCCCCATGACTGACCTCTGGCCAGTGGAACATCCATGGAAGTGACAGTCACCACTTCCAGGCCTGGCCCATCAGAGCCACCATGATCCTCCCTATTCACTCCTCCGGCTGGCTGGCTGGCTGGCTGGCTGGCTGCTGGAGGTCACCTCCTTGGAAGCCACTCCTCAAAGATGGCAAAGCCTCGATCCCTCAATAAATAAGGAGCAGAGCAACCCCCAAGTCCCTGGCTGGACTTAGTGAGTGATGAGGAAGCTTCTGAGTGAAGCCCCTGTGATTTCAGAGTCCAACTGTTACTCAGCTTACGTAATAGAGGAATGGGTAGACGAATTGATGTTCCTGTGCCCACAGAAAATAGAACGGAGCTAAATGGGGGTGGGGGGAACCTGTTCAGTATTGGAAAAGATAGTGTTCTGGTTCCCAAACCCCAGAACACCTCAGAATCACGGGTGGAGCTTTTCATCAGTACAGATTCCCCTATACCTGCATCTCTTGAATTTCCCCAGGATACTTCAACTTCTTTAATAGGTTAGGATTCTGGTCAGCAGGCTAGAATCAGAGGCTGTCTGGAAAAGATGTGCCTGCAACTATGTCCCCCATCAACAGCTTTATTTCTGCATGCCTGGGAACTTCACTCGCCCTCCCTCTGGGCCCTTCATCTTCTCCTTACTAACTGGGTAACTGGTGCGTCTTATCAGCCCAAGAACCCTGCAAGCTCATCAGGGGCCAAGATTATAGCTTTTACATTTCTTTTCAGAACAGCATGAAACTAGGCAGGTAATATAAGCTCAATCAACACTTTAGTTCATTTGATGTGAGCATTTTCCATATGATCAGAACAGGGGGTTGTGAGGAGGACTTCTAGCAACCGAGACACGGGAGACTAGACTTAGCAAAACCATTCCAAGTGTATGTATCATTCATTTTTAAGACACTAGTGTGCTCAAGTCGGTGATCACTTTTCGCTTTGACAGAGAAGACGGTCAGTTATCAAATTTTAACACACACAAGAATTATGAAGCCTATTAGAAATGTAGGTTCCTGGGATCTACCCCTCATAGTCTGACCCAGTAGTTCTGGGCGGGATCCAGGAATCTGCATTTGTGACTGTCCTCCTCCCGCCCCATCCAAAATCCTAGGCAAGGGGCAGGGAGCAGTGGGTGTGATTGTTAACATCTGTGAGGTGAGGTCAGGGTCAGGCCTATCTTGTTTAGTATTACATCCACAGAGCCTACCATACGGCTCCAGTCACAGGAAAGCCATTAACTATCTGTTGAATGAGGACACTCATCTGTCAGATTTATCTAAAAATGCCCTTCCTTGAAGAAAGGAAATGAACTAGGTGACCTCTCTGGTTCTCTGAAGGCCGCCAGCTCACTCTCACAGACTTAGTAAACTGGGAAGCGCCCCTCCCAGATGCCTCAGACCCATCTGCTCCGAGTTCTAATTGAGGAGGCCGACCTTCTTTGATTGGCACTTCCCTCTCGTTCAGCCAGAGACCATCTGTACCCACCACCTCCTCACAGCTCAGACATCCCTACTTCTCTGCTGGTGTCGAGAGGCAAGGGCATTCAGAAGTAGGCCTGGACCCAAAGGGAAAGCCTGCCTCCCACACTGCAGGATGACCCCAAGACAGTCTGCAAGCCCTGCCCAGGTTCTCAGGGGAGACATCATCCAGGGACTGATGGTGTCCTCGGAACAGGGCTTTGTTCCTACAGCAGAACGTGAGCTCTTGGTTCTGCCATCTTCACACACTCTCAGTACCTCAGTAAAACCAGTAGGTAGCAAGCATCTTTATCCTCATTTTACAGATGGCAGAGAGAGGAAATCTGACTTGCCCAAGGTCACACAGCAAGTCAGCTGTGAAGCCGGGGAAGGCGTCCAAGTTCTCTGTGTCCGCAGAGACTACTTTTCCACAGCCAAAGCACCTTTAGGTCTGGGGGAGTCATGGCTGCTTCATTCAAGGCTGCTGCTCCTGAGTTTCGCCTCAAAGCATACATTCTTCAGGAAAGTATCCAGCTAAGCTTTGTCTCTTCATTTACAAGACCTTTGGGATGAGTCTCAGAGAGGCCATTCCTCAATCACCAGCCAACATGAAAAGAGGAGAGAGGAATAACACAAGATCTTTCTCTTTTTTTTTTTAAAGATTTTTATTTATTTATTTGACAGAGATCACAAGTAGGCAGAGAGGCAGGCAGAGAGAGAGAGGAAGAAGCAGGCTCCCTGCTTGAGCAGAGAGCCCGATGTGGGGCTCGATCTCAGGACTCTGAGATCATGACCTGAGCTGAAGGCAGAGGCTTTAACCCACTGAGCCACCCAGGCGCCCCAAGATCTTTCTCTTGATGGTGGAAAGAAACCTGCAGTCCACAACATGGGGAGTGGGCCATATCATAATCTCCTGAGGAACTTTCTCGACAGACATCTTCTCCCTTCCCCAGAGACTGTGATGAGTCGGCAGAGCTAACATCAACTCCGATCCCACAACAGCCCTGACGCCAAATAACAAAATGGAGCACTTGGATTGGATTTTCTCTTTGCCCTCATCCTCTGAGGTAGATGTTAACAGGCAGGCAGAGTAAAGGTGAACTGTAGAGGAAACCCGGGCCCTCCCACAGGATGGGAGGCAATGCACACCTGCATCAGTTTACTGCAGCCTGGGGGGAAAAGACACAAGAGCAATGGGAAGCCACCTGTTCCTAAAGCTGCCAGGAGAGCCCCCAAACCTCCATTCCTTACAACTGGAAAACTCAGGAGCACAGAGTACACCTCCAGAACTAAAACAAAAAAGGAGCCTATTCCTGTGTGAGAAAGAAACAAAGCAAAAGGGTTGCTCCTGACAATCAGGGGTACCAAGATAAGTAAGATGCAGGCCCTGTCCTCAAGAAGCTTGAGAAGGAGGCGTGTGGATGGCTCAGGTGAAGCGTCTGCCTTCGGCTCAGGTCATGATCCCAGGGTGCTGGGATCGAGTCCCACATCGGGCTCCCTGCTCAGTGGGAAACCAGCTTCTCCCTCTTTGCCATTCACTCCACTTGTGCTCTCTGGCTCTCTCTCTTTCTCTGTCAAATAAATAAATAAAATCTTTAAAAAAAAAAAAAAAACTTGAGAAGAGTTCTGGGTTGCTTTAAGACTCTTCTGTATTGATACTCTCCTCCCTGCCAGCCTGTGAGCAACTGTCTAGGGGTTCCACCATGGTGCACATAGTACTGACACACACGGTAAAGTTCCAGAAAAATGAGACAATTTTGTGTCTTAAGTTGTGGGAGAGAAAGCTATACACTAACGTAGGATACCTCCAGCAACTTTTCCCAGACCTTGTCAGTCTTTCCTTTAAATAAGGCACAGCCGGACTCAGGAGTGCCCAGATGAGGTCAGCCAACGGATACCTGAAGACTCACGACTGCCCGTCTATGGGTCAAACTCTTTCAGACGCAACCCCCCTTCCCCGGATGCCCTGGCTGTCCCTTCTCCCTCTTGGCATGCTTCTCTCTATTGGTTCGGACTCTCAAACAGTCCCCTAAAACAGGTGTACAGGATGTGAGGTTTTCTCATCATTTGTAGCTTATAAATCGCTCTCAATGAGACAGAAAAAATAGCCTTCAATTGTAACAAGACAGGCAAGTTTTGGACCTCGGGATGGACTTTCTGACAGCAAGCACTATTTAACTGGGGTGGAGGCAACCAAGGAGGGGCAGGCATTTATAGATGACCTAGAATGTTTGAGTGTGCGACATTTCATTTACTCCTTGATGCCCTCTTAGGCGAGCATCGTTCTTTCATAGATAAAGAAAGGGGAAAATTCTAACATTTCTATGGCAGACGTTCTCAAAAGCAGGACCCCTAGACTTAGGTTCTTATGAATTCTAAATAGTTCTCTGGAGGGAGAAAAGGGTCCACAGATGTTGTCTTGCCTCCATTATACTCAGAGCTGCTCAGAGAGCCTTCTATAACCAGTGATCGAGGAGGAGTTCTGGGGCTTTGGGTTGTGGCCAAAAACTAATCGTCCTTTCTTCCCTCTTGCAAGTTCAGAACCAATTAAGAAATAAGATATAGGAGACACACAGACTGAAATCAAGCTAAAAGCCTCATTATGAACAAATTCTAAATTGGAGAATGTGGCTTAGATGGGTGGTTACGGAGGACTGCCTGACACTTCACTCTGAGTTAAAGCTACTCACCCAACCCAAAAGGGGGACCGTTGTAGGATTTCCCCACAGGGCCAGAGCCAGCCCCAGCAGCTTGGTGACCTCTTCTTTGGGGACAAGTAGAGTCAAAAGAGAGTCCCAGAAGGGGCTAGGCCAAACTCATGAATCAGACAAGTTACGTCACCTCTCCTGGGGTCAAGGGCATGAGGAGATAGGGAGAAGTGGAAAGCATTCCTCCCACACCTTCCACTCTAGGGATGTGGCATAGAAATGCTCTCCTCCCTTCCCGTGGTCACAGAAAGAGTAGAGAATAAAATAAGTGGTATTCCTCTACGGGAGGGTGGGGGGTGAGTACGTCATCCAAGTTTGCAGGTTAGTTTGAATGTACAGGGAGGGGAAAAAGTAGTATAATCCAAGCTAAGGGACACCCTCTAAGTGATGACCCAGAAGGCCTCAGAAGGACCCCAAAAGATCTTGGGAGGTTAAAAAAAAAAAAAAAAAAAAGTGGTTAGGAGTAGAAGCTTATAAAGAGTACAGAAGGGGCTTGACTCCCAGTTCTGTATATAAAACACTCAGCTGTCCATGTACAAATACCTTGATCCAGTCTGACGTTTGCTCTCAGTAAAACTGAATAATCTCCCGGACAAAGCAGGCCTCTACCACCTACAGAGACAACCTTGACATTCAAAGCTCGTCACTCTTGTCCCTGCTTCCCAATGGACAGGAAAGTCTGTCTGTTGGGACAAGCCATGAATCATGGCAGAAGCCTTCAACCCTGCTTCATGGCTTCCCAGCCTCAGCTCTCAGCTCTCTGGTCTTCTCTGTCCTGCCCCCAGCCCCACACCTCCCACTCAGCACTCTGCCCTCCCCTCCTCTTGCATCCTCTTTCCAGATTATCCTGGAGACCCAAATGTTTGTGTATAATATCAGAGCTGATGATGATGATGATGAAGAGGCCCTTGACTGTGGCCAGATCACAGAGGCCACTCTGGATAAACCAGCCCTTTTTTGGACTTTCTTTTTTAGGCAGACAGAATATTTACACACTGGGAGCAGGCCCCATAAGCACTCCCCAGCAGATAATACATTCATGCAAGCAGCCGTCTCTGGTGGAAAAAAAAATCATGATTAATTGGGGTTACAGCGCTCATTTGAACTGCGGCAGGAGCTGAGCTCCCTCAATTTAGTGGTGTGCGGACTTCTCCTGAACTCCAGTGGATACTTCACAAATAACAATAAAAATTTTAATGGCAGGACAAACATGGAGCAGGCTACGCAGCTTCACTCATTAAACAACCTCCATGCACCGTGCTCGAGGACTCAAGCTGTTTTATGTGGCAGGCCGCTCTGCCTCAGCCTGCTGCAGATGACAGAATGAATTTTCATGGGGTGTGGAGTTGCAGGAAGAAACAGGTTTCATTAGCCCCGTTGAAGAGATGCATAAACCAGAGGCCAGGCAAAGGAAGTGACTTGGGGTCAATCCGAAGGTGGTGCCAGGAGTCCGCTCTGAGCCCCACCTCTCACCCTGGCCCTTGTTCCATTCTGATTCCCGAATTGTTTTCACTTCATGAAGGCTAGGAAGATTCCATTCTCTGCAGAGCTGCGGGGCAGCTGTTTCTGATTATTTGTCCAAGAGAGACACAAAACCAAGAGCATTTGGGTTATAAAGCAATTTCTTGTTCTACCCACCAGAAGTTATGGATATACATTCACAGGGGACTGAGGCTGAGCTTGGTGACACTTGCAATGGCGATGTCTAGAAAGGACTTCGCCGAGCCAGGAAGGTCAGTGATGAGGAACTCAGGGGCTGTGGCAGGTCCCTCTGGGTCAACCCCGGACTTCTGGCTGCTTCCCAGTGCCCTTGCTGAACTACCTCAACCTCCCTGCTTTGGAAAGCTCTGCTGGAAATCTGCGGGAGTGGCTTCTCTCCCTGTAGCACCTGTTTCTCATGAGGAAGGTTCCGGCATGTTTCATCCAAGCCATTTCATACCATCGCAGTTGCAACCTGGATGCTGTTCTGACCAGCCGTCAACGGCCCCCTCCTAGGTTGAACTGCGGTCCCCAAGAAACAGGTCAAATGTACCACATTTTCTGCTGGTGACTTGATCTCCCTGGCCCTTTATCCCCATGGCCTCATCATGACTGGAAACATGCTCCATTTCTTCCTGCACTCTTCAGAAACTTTCAGGAATGGTTTTCTTCTCCCCAGATATTGATGAGGCAGAAATTGCATGATCAAGGAGCATTCACAGACACACACGCACACACATCCAACTCAGGGCTTTCCAGAGGGACAGAGCTATTCTAGAGAAGGGCTGAGCTGTCTCAGAACAAACTGTCCCTCCTTCTGCTTCACACCGGAAGTTGTCCGGAAGTTGTAAGGACAGTTCACAGTAGAAGTCACTTTGGTGGGTAGGATGGATTCTCTTCCAACAAACCCACAAGGTCAGAAAAGCCAGCCGAGAATGGTAGGGCCGAAGACACCATCAAGACCAAAGATTACAAATTCGTTATTTTTCTGGGTAGCTTCTTTTCATCTCCACTGAGAGCGGAAAAAAACTCCTAAAGCACAAAGAAGTGTGGGGCAATGACTCAGTAGACGATGGAATGAGTGCCTGGGGGTATGGTGTTGGCACCACCACAGGCCGGACTGAGCTGAAGACCAGGACACCATGTCTGACTTAGCCATTTAACACATGACCTTGGGTAAGGGGTCAGGCTCTCTCAGTTTAACTCATGGGCACACCATCACCCACCTCGTCCCTTGCCATGAGGATCAGGTGAGTTAATGGAGGTAAACGTGCTCAGTGAACCACCCCGAGATCAGTTATCATCAGCTACACCCATAGTTCTGACTAAAGGTCCGGGGACAGAGAGGATCTTGGGCGGTGCCTTCCCAGATCACATGTTCCGTGCATAAGCAGAGGAATTTTCGACACAGTAACAAGCCAAGCCTTCCTGACTACAGCAGTCAGGCGCTGAAGCTGTCCCACATGGAGAGCTCAGTGCTGGGAGCTGGGCAGGTGGGGGCAGCAGGCATGCATTCCACAGGCGACCCTGAAGCCAGGCTCTGTGCAGTGCGCTGTGGGGGCCTGGGTTGGGGGGAAGAGTGGAAACAAGGATCGACAGACACAGCCCTGTCCTCGAGGAATCACAGGGAAGGCAAAGCAGGTGTCTCTGATTCCGAGCCAATGCCCGAGTGAGCCCTGAACTAGACTTTATGCCTGGCCTTTGTTGGGCAGGTCACTTGAGTGCTCTAAACCCCAGGTCCTCAACAAGAAGGGGATGATCACAAGCTATGTGTGCCAGATGCATGGGAGAGCCTAGCAACCACAAACAGTAAATGGTTAATAGTAGTGACAATAGCAGTCTCCTAGCCTTTACTCTGTGTCAGGCATTGTCAAAACCTCTTACAGCCAGAGGTCAGCAAACCTCTTCTGTAAAGGGCCAGGCAGTGAATAATTTAGGATCTGTAGACCAGACAGGCTCTGCCACAACTACTCACGTCTGCTGTTGTAACAGAAAAGCAGCCACACATAATACGTGAATGAGTGAGCATGGCTGTGTGCCACCAAAACCTTATTTACGAAAACAGGTGGTGTTTGGGCTTGTGGGCCATCGTCTGCCAACTCCTGCTTCCCATATATTCACGTCCCATCACCCTGTAGGGTATATTATCCCTGTATACTCATTTCTCAAATGAGAAGGGTGAGGCTCAGAGATATTAGTTAATTGTTCAAGGTCATACAGCTTGTAAGTGGCAGAGCTGCGATTCAAACCAAAGCAAGCAGGTTCCAGAGTCTGTGTTCCTCACCTCTCTCCTGAGAGACTCCTCAGCGTCCTAGGAATTGTAACACGTCCTAAACTCAACAGAGAGGCCAGTTGCACGTGACAATAGTAAGAACACACCAAACTGACTGAGGGCCCTATTATATGCCAGGCACTGCGCCTGGTGCATAGGGGATCCTCGCAGCAGCCCTGTGAGACCCATGCTATTATGACCCTCATGTTAAAGATGGAGAAACTGAGGTCAAGAGTTGACATGATTTGATCAAGGTCCCAGAGCTGGCAAACATCAGAGCCATAACCGAACCTATGGCTGTCAACTATTAGCCAGCTCCTGTCACCTCCATCCTGGGGGGCACCATAGCTGGGAGGCCATGTCTGTCCCCTTCTTTGGTTCACTTTTGAAAGTGGAGTTGGGTATTGTTCTCTGCAAGAGTTTATACCCACTGAGGCTTTGGAGTCTGCATGGCATCTATGCGTGGACCTGGGGATCCTCACATCTGCCTAACCCCAGACAAAAAGGAGGACTCCCTTTTGTTCCCTGTTGTTGCCATCCTCTCACCAGCATCATCTCCTGCTTGTCCTGGATGTCACTTAGCAGCACATCATCTGTCAGTTTCTATGGCACCATGGGCTTAACATCTCACTTCCAGTTTGCTAATAAAACCATGGGAAAATGGAACACAGGAATGGGCCTCAGCTTCAAAATGGAAAAGATGTTCCCTTGGGTCCTTGGCCCTACTGTAGAGGAATGTTTCTTGGAAGGACATCATGGACATTCCCAGCATACCAGCTCTGGCCTCCAAACTCATCTGCTCCTCTCCTTAGCTGGTAAGGAGTTGAGTAGGAAAGAGACACTGCTCACTGGTTTTGTTTGTAAGGAAGAGTCCATCCGCTGGGAAGGAGAAGTTGACTGTTATGGACTGAATGTTCATGTCCCCCCCTACCCTTCCAGAAGATCATATGTGGAAACTCTAATCCCAGTGTGATGGTATTTGGAGGGGGGGCTCTGGAAGGGAATTAGGTTTAGATGAGGTCATGAGAGTAAACCCCATGGTGGGATTAGCAACCTTTTAAGTAGAAGAAGAGACACCAGAAGTTTCTCTCTCTCTACCCACTCACACACGCCAGGAAAGGCCATGTGGGCACACCGTGAGAAAGAAACTTTCTACAATCCAGGGATCCAGCTCTCACCAGGAACCAAATATGCCAGCACCTTGATCTTGGACTTCCATCTTGCAGAACCAGAAGAAACAGATGTCTGCTGTTTAAGGTACCCAGTCTACAGCACATTAGGCTAAGACACTAAGAGAATATATGGTATAAATAGAGCATAGAAGAGCTGTTGCTTTGTTACTTTACAAGGAACCAACCCTCCCAGGTTAAATGAGTCTTGAGATGTTATCTCTCCTTCAACAAAAAGAAATGCACCCACAGAATTAACGAGTTAAAAAAAAGGTCCGAGTAAACAAAGGTACCTGATAATCCAGATCAACTTTAGAAATAACTACCTTTTTTTTTTTTTTTTTTGAGAATGGGAGAGGAAATAAGAGTTGCTTTTTTTTTTCCCCCGGTCTACGAAGGTTCTCAACCATCTGTCCCCGCTTGGCAGTGGCCACAGCGCTGTTTCTGTTTTCCCCACGTTGTTATTTGCTTTGCTCCTAAAATTCAAGTCGGCTTCCTCTCTCTTGGAGAACAAAGAGAAGGAGCAGCAGGTGAAATGAGGGTAAGCTGAAGTAACAGAGAATTCGAGGAAGGACAGAGAAGCTTGTCAAGAGTTTGGGGTTTAAGAAGAAAAAAGAACGAGTGATTAAAGACTTCAGAAGTTTCAGCAAAGATTCTTTTGTCCCTTTGCAAAATCTTGCCATCATAGTCCACAGGGAACTGAGGAAGAACGAGAAAATTGGATCCCACTTTGGTCCCTCACCAGGAGGACGAGGAAGCCCAGAGCTCAGGCCCGGGAACGACGTGGGCACCGGGAGGATGAAGCCGGAGGCCACCCTGCCATGGCAAATCGGGACATTCCATCACCGTGTGGCACTGCTGTGCTTTCTCCCATCCCAGAAATCCCTGAGGGATCTCCCAACAGAGGTTATAGCTCATCTTGGCACATGCGAATTAGGTAATTAAACCCATGCGGAATATGGAGGCCAAGGACAAGGGAGCACAGGACTTACAGGAAAAGCAGACCCTACATCGCTGACAAGGCAGAGGGGGTGCAGGGAGTCCAAGAGTGACCTCCCGGGAAAATGCAAGGGTGCCCCAACCTCCAACGAGTGTGCTGTGACTGTGGAAAGAAAGCAAGTTTCTTCCCCGAAACGTATGTTTAAGAAAAGCCTAAGATTCATTTCCAAAATAATCAGGGCGAAAACGGCAGAAGACAAAACAGAATGATTTAAGGGAAGCTGCAGATTTTTCAGAGTCAAAAGAAGAAAACTGATGTAGCCTTTCGTAATGGATCGTCTTAGCTTTCCTCAGTTTTGAGTGAACTTGGTTCTGCCCCTTGGAGATTATTCCAGGAGTAGGTGAGCGGATGAGGGAAGAGCAGCCTGAGAGTGGATGGGAAAGACGGAAACAGGGATGTGGCTGCTACCCACGAGGCTGTCACTGAGGGAACTGGTCTCCTGGAAGATACCAACTTACATTTCTTTTTTTTTTTTTTTAAAGATTTTATTTTTATTTATTTGACAGAGAGATCACAAGCAGGCAGAGAGGCAGGCAGAGAGAGAGGAGGAAGCAGGCTCCCTGCTGAGCAGAGAGCCCGATGCGGGGCTCGATCCCAGGACTCTGAGATCATGACCTGAGCCGAAGGCAGCGGCTTAACCCACTGAGCCACCCAGGCGCCCCCAACTTACATTTCTTACGGACTGGGTCACAAACTTCAGGACCTCATGTCCTGCCCCCGGCCACACGTTTGTCTAAAGCATCCTGGTCACCACCTGCCCTTGGGCATCACTTTCCCCCACCGTCCCATTCTCCAGGGCAAGAACAGAGAGCTTGCTGATGCTGTTAGAGCCGCGGCATCACTCCATACCCAGGATGTAGCGCTGATTTTTAAAAAGTCTCATTACTTGGCTATGTGGAAGAACAGGTGAGGGCAGAGGGTATTAATTAAAATACAGGTGCAGGAACCATGCTGGCCAGGTCCTCCTCATCACCGTCCTCACGGCACGTGGGGTCTGGGGCAATTAACCTAACCTCTTAACTTCTCTGAGCCTCAGTGTCACCATCTACAAAATGGGGACAATGATAGTATCTATCTCATAGCAAGGTTGTGAGTAATAACTAAACAAAATACCAAATACTCTAACTAAATACAACTTATATAAATATAATTTATAACTAAATACTAAATATCATAACTAAAGAATTACGAATAGTGTGAGTGTTGGCGGTTCTCCAAATTCATTTCGGGAAAGGAAATGTGGCTTACGGGACAAGGGAAGCCTGGGGATGAGGATCTAACTCATTCTGGGAGCTACCATCCAAAAAGTCTCAGTGAAGCACTATATTCAGCAGATTATTCCTTGGCTCAGAATTCTGCCTTAGTTTCTTAGTTTCTTCTATAGCTGCAGAACTGGGTCCATCCTCCCCTGCTGGGCAGTCAAGGCCTCCAGAATCTGCCCCTTCCTGTCCAGGACTGCTCATCATGTCCTGGGTCTAGATATCCCCATCCCAGCTTCTGAACCCCTGATCCCCTCCAGACCCACTTTCTCCTCTTGCCTAATCAGGGTCTATCTCCTCTTTAGGGACCCACGCTCGTGAGCAGCCCAGCTCTGTCCTCCCGCAGCAACGACTGTGGACACTCTTCATCATGTCGCCATCAGCACAAGGCACCTCCTCTCTTCCTTTCTTTGCCGGCCCTTCCTCTCACCACATGGGGGTGCCTAACAGAGACTCTGGACAGGGAGCCTGGCTTCTATGACCCCCTTGCTACAGGCACGTAGCATAGGACAGTCACTGGTGCTAAGGTCTCCCGCTCACGGAGTGACCAGGTGTAGCCTGTGCTTGCTGGAGGCCACAGTCCCTCGCTGCAACCTCGGGGCCAAGTGCATTTCGGAATTCAGAATGTTTCAGATTCTTGAAAGGTCATTTGTGTCTATACTGTACCTAACAGCACTGCAGATGAAGGACCCCACAAGTCAACCCATTTGTGCCATGAATCCTATAAATAGTCACTCTGAGTGAGTTAAATGAAGACTACACCTACCCTCATGTCAGTTGAGGTCACTTGGCTCCCATAGGAATTTGGTCAAGTTTTTTGCCAAATGGACAATTTTTCAGAGATGTTCAGATTTCAGAATTCCAGGGCTATGGGTCTATACTAGGTGCTATGGGACTTAACACGAAATAAAAATGAAGAGTGTAACTGCTGTCTTTAGGAGACACAGTGAGAGGCACATAAGCTCCGACATCTAGACCAGCCCCTCTGAGCTCAGCAGCTTCGTCTGCGAAACAGAAGGACACATACCTGACCAGGACCGCTTTATCCAACACCCAGCCCATTCCTGGCCAAGCGGCCTGTAAGGATTCTTCCCTTTACTATCCCGTTAGTAAAAACCTCAACCTGGATGGCTGAGTACATGTGTGCTGAAGGATTTTCTGAGGAGAACTGAGCTGAGAAACTTATTATTAAAGAAGCTTCTTAGAGAGAATGAGCTCTGAGCAAATCCTTCTACTTCGGTTTTGTTGAAATTGTTATGCTCGGGTTTTGTTGTGTACAAAACAGGAAGAATAGAAGACCATTAGCTTTAAAGTATGCCAACTTCTGAGGAATAACACCTCTTCCACTTGGTGTCACAAAGCGTGGGGGCCTCTCCACACGGCCCTGTGAGCTCTGCCTTGTTTGCTCTTCTTTCAACACTTCCCCAAGACACTTTCATGTCAGAAGACATCAAATGCACCAACACAATTAGGCAATCAGCTTGGCGGTGGAGCGGAGTTTCCAGTGAGGGAGAGAAAGCCAGTGGGATGTCAGGGTGGGAGCTCAGACAGAGGCCTTGGGCTCCAGGAAGCGGGGTTTACAGCAGACTGTTTGTTTTTGTTGCTAAAAGTCAAGTCTTCTCTGCAACATCCATTGTGAAAGGGGTTCCTTTTTGCATAAATGAACTTAATCCCCCTGTTTATTAACACTAAACATGACATTTATAGCCCAAGTGCTTTACTGGCATTAACCAGTAATCCCCAGCACATTCCTGTGGGGGAGTTCAACCCAGGGCCCCAAGCTGGAGCCCTTGCACAGGACAGAGAGGGCCGAAGGCTCTGCTCTCAGGAGTTGGGTGCTCCCACGACCCACCCCCTCCCCACCCCAGCCTTATACTTGCAGAGGCCTACATGCCAGGACTCCGCACACCGTTCCGCCAAGGTCCAAACAGGGTGGGCAGTCAGTGTGTACTGACTCAGACACAGTGAGCACACAGGGGTGGGCGGCACAATCCGGATCTGCCGCCCGGACCTGAGGGACCGTTTCAGAAGGAGCTGGCTGTCCAGTGGTTTACAGAGGAGTGTCGTGGCTGCCCGGCTGTGCTGAGGCATGGGAGGGCGAGGTCTGTTTGCACCTGGACTTCCCACTCAGGAAACACCTTTCTCTGCCTGGTGAAGAATATAGGCTCTGGCCCCAAGTGCTTCTGTTTGAGGGCGGAGCCACAACTGAGTCAACACTACGTTCCTAGGCTAGTGGTCATGAGCAAAGCAGGCAGCTAACATTCTGCACAACACACTGGAGAGCCAAAGGCCCCTTCCCAATATAATTAATGAAGGCCATAATGAAAAGAACCTTGGAGTGAGTGCCTGACTTGAGAGCGAGGAGACCGAAGGCCTGAGACAGAAAAGACTTAAGTCCTAGCAAAGAACAGCAGGGATGGATCCAGAGGTACGGGGAATGTCTCAGAGCGATCTAGAGACCACACTCTTAAGCATACTGGCTGGGGCTTTTAACCAGTTCCTTGGGAAGAAAAAAAAATAAAAATTGAATGGGACTTTTATCATCACTCTGCTGAATCTCCAGGTATGTATAAGTTTAAGCAAATTCAAGATCATTCTTTCCATTATGTCGACCTAGTTGTTTCCCACTTATTTTTACTGTCTTTGTAAAATTTCAAGTTAAAAGGTTCCTCCAGGTACTCTTACAAAGGAACATTTGTGTTGTGTGCCCGGGGGGAATTTGGTGCCCGGCACTGGCATAAGGAGATAAACAGGACCCTTGTGAGCAGTGCTATGACAAGGGCTCTCCACGTGGGGCACGGCATTTGGGCACCCGTCGGTGCTGGGCCCTGGACAAGGGGAGCAGCACATTTTACTTTCCTCAGCCTTTCGCACCATCATCGAAGGCAGGCTTTGTGAGCCTGGGATTCGGAGGGCTTCGTGATGAAGAAATGGAGGCTCAAGAGTGAAACTGCCTACAGCCGAGAATTCCTCAAACACAGGACAGACTCCAGCATGCCACCAGGCCATTTCACTCCTTTCTGTCTCCCAGCCGGGGCATCTGGGATGGCGGCCATCTTCATGGCAGCCGCCACACATGCTACGCTCCACCCATGACCAACGGCCACTGGCTGACGATGAGCAGAGCTGTGAGAATCACAGAGCCGCCAGGTCCTGACCGTCTGCAGGCACCGCCTGGCTTTCACATCCCTCTCAGGGGACATCACACCACCACTTTCCTCTGGTCCCATTGATCACCCATTACTTACTAAAGCCTCTACAGACGTCTCTGCACTAGGATACATCCCTGTCTCCAGGTACTCACAGGCTGGTCAGAGAAGATCACCATACATCGAATAATCCAAGATCGATCCTGTGCTGTTCAGATGAGTGCGGAAATGTACGGCATCTGCCTTATGCATACTAACTCATGTAATTGCAAGCTTCTCACTCCTTCTTAAGTGTCCACACGGTACCTAACAGCTTACCAAGAAAAAGGATCCCATTCTGTCCAAACTTTTAAAAATGAAACAAAATATCAAACCTCAGGAAACAAAAGACCCAAGTACTGGGGCCAGTTCCACCACTTATAAGCTATATGACCTTGAGTAAGACATGTAACCCAACTGAGCTTCAGTTCTTTCCTATTAAGTTAAGAATAAGAATATTTTTCAAGCCTACCACGCAGGATTTTTCTGAGGGTCAAATGAAATCATGCATATGAAAACACTCCAAAATTATAAGCCAAGCAACTGAAAAGGTCAAATATTCCTCCTGCTCCCATTTATAAATGAGGAAATGAAGAGCAGAACCAGGACTAGAGAGTACATCTTCAGACCCTTTGCCAGCAGTCTTCCTACCACATGACGCTTCTTCTCTAAGGGGCGCTTGGGATGGGAAAGAGACAGTTGGGCTCCTGTGACCTAGAAGATTCTTTGGACCAGAAGTCACACACCCGAGACCAGTGGGCCAACATGACCCACAGAAGTGTTCTATTTGACTAGCATAGTTGTTTAAAAAAAAATGTTTTTTGAGCCAACACTTACAAAGCATTAGTTTTCACCTAAAATCCATATAACCTTTCTTAACTCAGAAGGACTGATGAGAATAAGTAGACATTCCCTCATGGGCTTAATCTGCTATAGCTGTATCTTGAGGGAGCCCGTATTCCTGTGTGTCACCGATGCCATCATCCCCGACTGTTTCTCCAACCTGGAGGCCGAGTGTCAGAAGCTATTTATCATGATTCTTGCATTGCTGCTTTTCTGCAACACTGGAGATGAGCATACATCTATGGGAATGAGAACCCTCTCCCTGCACCTGGCAGAGAGAGGGTTCTCGCCTGGCTCAGGAAGGCATGGGAGTCTGCAACCTCTGACCTCTGACCTGAAAGCCAAAGAGAATCCCAGGAGGTAAGGAAGCAGACTGGGAAAAGGGCGTGGCCATGTGGTGACCCTGAAGAAGCGGCCTGACTGGAATGAGGGGCTATGTGGATGGGGACAGTGGTGGGGCAGAGGACTAGGAAGAAGTTTGGATCAAGAAATGAGGCTGTGTTATGAAGGAAGGATCTCGAGTGAGGATAGTGACAGCAGGGGAGCAGAGCATGGTAATATTACCTTTGGGCAGAGATGGAATGGAGGTACTCATGAGTGAAAATTAGGAGAAATACTTTGCAAACTCATTCATTCGACACAACTATCTTGAATGTTCATTGTGCTCCAGGCACTAGGAATACAGCAGGGGATAAAACCAGACAAAAATCCCTGCTTTCATGGCATAGATAGCCAAGCTGGGAGGGATCTTGCTACAAACCCTCTGTTAATGATGCTGCCCATTAGGTGTTTTTGAGGAAGGGAGGACAGACAAATGGAAGAGTTGATGGTTTCTCCCCATAGGACTGTTGAACAGGGAGAGGTGAGGGCCGGGGGTGGGGGAGGGTGGTCAAAAATAATCCGCCCACCACTGCTCAGCCCACGAAAACACAAAGCAACTCAAAACCCCACTCATTAATCTTCTAAGACATGGGATGAACCTCAGAATTATAGCATAGACAGTGGGCCTGTCATTCCTCTGACCTATTTTTCCAGGTTTCTCACATTGTGTGATTGATCACGTGTATATTCCCCGACACAAGTACTCTCTTCTGCTGGCCTGCTCCCTGGCTTGTGTACACACACGCGCGCACGCGCGCAGACGCACACAGTTACCTCCAAGCTTTTTCAGAAGGGGTCACCTTGACAACAAGATGGTCTTATGGAATGAGTACTCTGCATTTGAAAAAGGGGGAAAACACACATTCATAGCTCATGGTACCTCATGACAATTCTTTCAGTTCCATCATGGAGGAGACAGAAAAACTAATTACTGGGGCAAGTGAGAAAAATGACCAAGTATTTCCATGTAAAGTAGAAGCATGCTAAAGGCTTTCTTCCTCCAAAGAATGGCCAAGGGCAATGTAAAGAGGAGAAATGTTTGTAATATTTCTGCCCATACGTACACAACCATGAACTATGTCGGCAACAAATGCTGTCCTTCTCACTGTGCTCTTTTGTTCCTTGACACATGGGGGAAGTTTGGCCTCTAGGTCCACACGGAAGTCAGAAAGAAGGCTGCAGTGAGCCTACAAGGAAATGCCTCTCCTCTCCCCACCCCCATCACCTCCTACTGTTAGAAGATACACAGCCAAGACTGGCTATGTGAACTATGTCTGTCTCTGGCATTATTTAAGAAATCCTTGAAATCCCCTCAAGGATCATTCCAATTGGGTTAGAACATACAATCCCAGTAACCTCTTATTCAAATGCAATTGTAATCCCTGGGAGGAACCTCACATGGGCCAAAACACCCACCGACATGGTGGGATGAGGGGAATGTGCACTGCGGAAATCCAGGCCTGGTGAGGGCTTCTCACAAAGGGAGGGGAATTTCAGAACAAGAGAGCCTGACTGAGTGAGAGAGGAGGCCTGGGCAAGGGCTCCATTTGGAGGCTCTGGGCTGCCAGAGGTCAGCAGGGTGGGTGAGGCACGAGAGAAAAGGGCCACAAGAGGGGTGGAAGAGGAGGGAATGTTGAGGCCAATGTGACCTACTTTACTATTTGCCAAAATCCAGATATGGATGAAGAAAGTATCTTCTTCCCTTCACTAATACCCATCAGTACTTCTACACAGAAAGATCAACATCAGTCTTTGGGGCATAGAAAGTGAACACAGTTCTAACACCAGCCGCCAAGACCTTACAAAGTGTCTTGCCCCTTTGGGAGCCATTCCAGCCAGCCTGGGGGCTCAGACCTGAGTGCCCAGGCTGTAACCAGCACCTTCACTGCAGCCCTGCCTTATATCCTAAGCCCAGGTCAATCTTTTTTTTTTTTTCTTTGCATTTTGCCTACTTCAATAAAGTTGCAGATGTACCTTCACATATCAAAGACTCCACCAGAAGACTTCTAAAATGCAATCCAGATTCTTCTTTAACCTTCTTACTTTCCAAAATTGTTCACTATCACTGACTTCAAGAAGGACTATGTTACATCTCTTTTTTTCCTAAATAGGGGAATATTACCGCAACCACTACCCACCTTTAACGCCAATAAGAAAGCCAGGGCTGGAGGGGAGCCTGTCAGTAGACCAGCTGTACGGACTCAGTTTCACTGCTTCTTGGAAGACGACCGACCAAGCGGAGCAAGTTATCATTGCAAGCTCTCTGTGTTTCGTGTAATAATGCCCTAATGATTCAATTAGCATTGATTCTTCAGCAGCAACAATATTTTCTGACTGATCCAGCAATTTAGTGCTCACTGTTGATTGATACAATTTCTATGAGTAATAAAGCAGTTTGAAAGACATGTGTTAAATTCTTCACAAATCACTTTTTAAACCCTTTTCATTTTAACTCGATCTCCATTTTCCCCTTTTCCCACCCACCACCCCTGGAGGTCACAAGGGCCCTGTGCTCTGTGTCTCCTGCTGGGCATCCCTGCTGCAGGGTCCTCACGTGGCCAGGTCCTCCCCAGCCCCCGTCTGGGTCTATTCAGCCTTCGCCGCCCCCCACAGATGCTCGGCGGCTGCAGCCAGAGGAACAGATGGGGCCCAATCGCTGAGCCTCGGTGAATGGTACCCGGCACACAGCCGCCGTGGAAGCGGCCCAGGCGAGAACCACTGAAGCAGGCTTTCTGAGAGCTGCCCTGGTAACACTGCTAAAATTGGAAAGCAGGCAGGGTGTGTAGGGGGGCAGAGTGGGAGGCTGGTGGGAGAGGAGAAGGACAAGCAAAAACAGAGAAGGGAACGAAAACAGATGATTGGAATAAAATCCCTTACCAGTTAAAAACTGGGCTTCCCAGGAAAACAGCCGAAACACTACGGCTGGCTAGAGAAACTGCGGGAATGGAGGCCCTTGTGACCCCAGGGACTGGGCTGAAGGGCCAAGACTTGACCTCTCCGTAGGCTCCGTGGTAAACTCATTCTGACACTATCTCCACGCCCATAACCTCCTCCCGGCTGTGGCTCCCACTTACAGCCTTTCTGGGGTGTAATACGTGTGGGGGAAAGGCCCCGGGAGGCTAGGGGCAGTGCTGTTGTCCCAACCCTTCCTGTCCTCTCAACCTCCCAACTCTGTCCTGTCTACCACATGACACTCAATGGCCTGTGGATGGAGCCAAACTGGGTGCTCTGTAGGCAACTTCCCTTCAAACAGTTCTGCTGCCATTCCGGGGCCAGCTCTGATGTCTCGATCTTGACCATCTCTATGGACACTTTCTCCTCGCCTCAGTCAGCAGCTGCAACAGAACTAGAAGTTGTAATAACAACTTGTGACATCTGAAGAGCTGCTATGTGAGGATTGATGCTATATATTGTTACTTCATGTGATCCTCTTAACGGCCTTCCGAAACAAGACTTTCTCCACTTTACAGGTGAGGGAATGAAGGTTCAGGGTGGTTAGGCAATTTGATCAAAGCTATGCAATAAGTTGAGGAGCTAAGCAAGGCAAATGAAAACCTGTGACCTTAAACACCAGAGTTAGGGGTGCCAGAATCTCCTGGATCATCAGTTCCTATATGTCACCCACAGCCAGAGAGATCTCCTAACTTCACCTCTTCTCTAATTTCTGCAAGTACAGCCCTCTTATTCTGCTTGTCGTAGAGAAAGATGGGCAACACCTCTTGAAAGCCTCCCTTTGGACACAGTAACCTTCCACCCAAAGGACCAAGTAATCCAGATCCCATCCCCTCTCTGAGCACAGCCAACCCTGTCCTCTCCAGGGCACTTCGTGGACCCACTGAAGCCCATTCATTCCACATTAACTCGACCCTTCCTGGTCCCCACTGAGCTACTTTTCTGTTTCTGACTCATAAGCGAGTCAGACTGACTGAGCCCCCTCCAAGTCTTCTCTAAGATTCAAAGTGATTTCAATGCAATTCATACTGTACCTCTCATTTCCCAAATTGTTCACCCTTCACCACCCTTCACCAGCCAGAAAATGTATGATGAGAAACTTCTGGGTCTGACAGACATCAGATTCAAGGAAGGAACTGCTCTAATGCTTCCTATATTCAGTAAAAGTGTATCTTGGCTCCAGTGCCACTATTTCTATGGGAAGATGATGTCAAGATCAACTAATCACTTGATTACCCCTTCACAGGAAATACTTCTTGGTTTATAGACATAGTGTGCTTACTACCTATACTGGTTACTCTGAAAAGAAATGCTTGATAATAGTTTGCTAGTTTCATGTGCCTGAGCCTTGGTCCCAAACCTGATTCTGTCGGCTTTGATAATGAAGACTAGAACAAAGAGTCTCTGGAAACAGCACCATTGTTTGGCTTTTAAATAAACCTACAGAAAAGAACACACGGACAGTAGCAGCAGTCAAAACTGCATTTATTAATTTTAGGTTTTCAATATTGAAACCAAGCACTGTCACTTTTATACCACTTAAAACATTCTGGAGGGAATATATAAGAGTAGAGCTTGGGAGGGCAAAGGGAAGCAGTGTGGGTTTTAATTTAGACTGACAGCAAATTTGTTAATTAATGTTCTATCAAAGGATGCCCCTTCCTGAAGTTTTGCTTTGCAGTAAAAACAGTGCTGTTAGCTAACACTGGTTTCTTGAAGTTTAGATTTAAAAACGAAGAATAAGGCGAATGAGATTAAAAAGCATTGTCTGTACCAGTTCTTCCTTAGGTCACATCTTCATAAAGCCACATCATTAAAAATGAGGTTCCACGAGAGGCAGGAAGACCTGTCTTTCTTTCCCAGTTGGAAATGTCTCAAAAGAGGTCAACCATTGGCCACTGGGAATTGAGTGCTCAATATCTCCTTAGAGCCTCAACACAACCCTCTAAAGTGTTTCTATATCTGAAAGATGCCTTTCAAGAAGTCATGCGGCCAAGCTAATGCAACTGAGTTCATTGTTTCTATCAAACGATAATAACTGAAATCAGCATTTACGTTCCATTGGGTCATTTTGGTTTCTTTTTTCTTAGTTCCATCAAACATTAGGTCATCTCATGAGTCTCAGTTGAGAGGTACAGAGTGCTTCTTTGATGATGTCATCCAAATGAGATGGACAAAGTGAACCCACACCATCGTCCCTTAGGCAGTGGAGGCCATGGAGAGAGGCAGAAAGGAAAGAGAGATTGTTCCAAATTATAGAAGGTAGCCTTTTGTCTTAACATATAAAATGAAAACCTGATATAGCTAGCCACACTTTTACCGATTCCATACACCAGAATTAAGATTCTCCATGAGATGGGGTCTGGTCTTCCCAGGCCCGTTCACTACCGGATTTGCCACATGCCCCACACCACCAGTAAGCAGATAAACCAAAACAGCGACATATTAACACAGGAAGACTCGGACGTGGTTATCCACCAAAACTCAAACCAGAAGAACAAGAGTATCCCAAGGCACTGCAGTATTCTCATGGTGTTGGGCAGTTAGGATCAGAAAACACCCCGGAAGGCTAACTTCAAGATTCCGGGGAGGGGAGGAGGTTCTGAGAGTCTAGACTCTTTGCAGCAAGTGGAAGCCCCTAGTTGCAGGGGTGAAGAGATAGCAGCCTAGTGTAGGCAGGACACCACTTCCCCCATCTCTCTGGAGAACAACTTGGTTCACTTCAACTACTGGCTCTGCTTGGGTTGCTGGGCACACTCAAGACTCAAAGGATGTGGTTACCATGGTGACTCTGCCTTTCTGATGGAATCTAACTTGGCGTCCGATCCCTTGTACGTTGCTGGGGTGTGGCTGGGAGAACGGTTTGTAATGGGGACTCAGAAAAAAATAGGACTGAAACTAGCCCAGAAGTACTGAGGTTAGCCCAAGAACAAATGAAAGACCATTGGCTACTACACGGAAATGGAGGATATCATCTTTCCATTTTCTATTAAAGTCCTAGGAAAATTAGTTTTTTTAAACAGAAATTGATTATTCCCTGCTGTTACAGGTCTTTTCTTTGTCAATGGATCACTCATTAAATTCATATTGGTTATTACTCTATTGCTGAAAGAGCCCTCCACTCAAATGCAAGGAGGTTTCTTCTGTAGCCAGTTAAGTGCAATCTGACAGTGAAAACCATAGGATAGTCTACTAAGGCTTTGCTGCTTGATGTGTGGACCAGGAATTAGCCACATTGACATCAGCTGGGAGCTTATTGGAGCTGAGACTCTGAGGCCGCTCCCCAGACCTACTGAATTAGAATCTACATTTTACCAAGATCCCCAGATGATTCACATGCAAATTTGAGTTTGTGCCACACTGATCCAAGGAACACTGTGGATTCTTCTCTGAAAACCCTTGGGGCTGGGAGAGGATGGAACCCATGTGACTGACAGTATGTCTTTGGTATAGCAGGCTGAGGCCAAATTTTGAGGTCAAAATACTTGCTCTCTAACCCTAGCTCCAGAAGCAAATGTTTGTGAGCAAATTTAATACCTCCTCAAAGCCTCAAGAGTCCTCCCCTATTAAAAAAAGGGAAAATAGTAGTACCTACCTTATCAGGTCCTGTGAACCCTGAATGAGTTAATTATGTGTAACACTTAGTTCCAGTCCCATAATAAGCTCTATACATGGCAAGCAGATAGATGGTAGGATGTCTGTAAGCTGGAACTGAAGAATGGAGACTAGAAGTGGCTTTTACATCTCCTGTGCACCTGTCTCCATCTAGCTTAATAGAGACAATCCTTTGTTACTCATTCATTTCTTTGTTCCCTCCCTACCCCCATCTGACATGGCCCTGTTTTGTACCCTATTCCTAAGGAGTCATACAGATAGAATTTGAAGAGTACTACACTTTACCTGGTCACAGCCCTAAGTAAATCCCCACCACCCCCATCTAGTGGGCACATTCTAAAGGCAGTATGTAGGAGAGATGGCCGCTCGAGTGACTGTACAACTTCCTGATCTCCTATTTAAAACAAAACAAAACAAAACAAAACCAAAACAACCCCCCCAAAACAAAACAAAACAAAACAAAACAAACAAAAACCCGAAACAAAAAACTCTTCAAAATAAGCCAGCAATTTAAAAATATCTAACCCATGATTTTCTGGGTGAAACAATTAGCCCTCAGTTGCTCCAGCCCTTGGCATCTTCATCCCACAATGTCAGGGTTGGTGCAATGCCCAGCTGCTGAGCTGGGTGAGAAGGGGAGAAAAATCTATGCTGGATCCAGGCCGAATGTCTTTCCTGACTTGGTAGCTCCAGATGTTAGCTTGTCATTGTAGAGCAACTGAGCTAATTAGGAATTTCTGTGGAGTCAGAATTCTGAGCAGGAAGGAAAAACTGGAGAATAAGAATGGAAGAATGGCTACCATCTACCATAAACAGCATTTCCTCCCCACATTGAGACAAGGCTTGGAGAGATGGGGAGAGCACCACCCCTTCAGAGAATCATGTGTAGAGACAGCTGGGAATGAAAGAGTAGATGTTTGGAAAATTAAGGAATAACACTGTCCTAATTCTTCCCCAGAAGACAGTTAGCCTGCCTCAATCTCATAAAGACCTCATACAGGTCCATAGAAAGGGATACCATACCAAGAAGCCACCTTCACAAGGGGTGCAGCCATAGCACGGTGTCAAAGCAGGCATGATGGCTATCAGTTAAGATTCCCACCCAGAATCCCTTGTTGCTTCTATTGCCTTGCCTATACCAAAGCTCCTGGGAGGGACTTTTCCCTCCGTGCCCTCCACCTCTCACCAATCCACACTCCCTGTTACTTCTGATTGAAATAGTTAAGATATGTAGGTCAGCTCACTTAAAATTCTCAAGGGCAGACCACTGCATTACAAGCAGGATGGGGCACACAAAGGTGTTCTCTAAACTGGATTTCATGTATTAAAATAGAGAAACACACAGGCACACACAAACAAAATTTCTGTGAAAAGCATCAACACAAACACTGAGATAGGCACTAAAGATTCATATCCATAATGTGGCCACTGGCCATCTACCAAGCTCAAGGCTGGAGAATCAGCCACCCTAGATGAATGGCACTATATGCTAAGAAGTGCACACCTAGTTGCCCCTCTTTGACACATCCGGCAAATGGATTTTCCGATGCCTAAGTTACTTTTCAAGGCAAATACCATTGATCCTGTTGTCCTCTCATTTCTAACCAGAGTGCATGACTATCGACTTGACCACAGCTCCACTGTTCCCTTCCTCCCAAGAACAGATAATAAGTCAGCCATTGCATGTATACTCTGCATGCCAAAAACACACATGTATTCAGTGACACAAAATACTCATAATTTCATGGATCCCAGAAAGGACCAATGTAGAGAGAACAAGCCTTAGCATCTGTTTTCAGCACTCCCGTCTTTTCCAAAAGTAAAAAAGACCAACAGATGCTTCCAGACAATTGGCTCGTTTGATAGGATTGTATTGCCCTACCAACAGAAGCCTCTCTGCCAGAGACACCTTTCCGAGCTGTGAAAGGGATTCTTCGTCCATGCATGCTCAAAAAGTTACAGGAAATACTAATAACAAGCCAAAGTCAGAAACACTGAAATAATGCCAGATTGTACTAAACCAGATGGGAAGTACAGGAGGTAGGAGTGGAGATAATGCACATCTAAGTGACCTTAAGTGACTTCACTGCTAATCTCCTTCCATCTGAACCCAGATCCAACTGGATGTACAGGTGGAGTAGATTAAGGTCAGGTAACAAAGAGTCTTTGGAAACACACTTTTGCCAAAGGGATCATTCTGGGGTCTGAGACCAGTTTGAAGAGGACTCCTATCTCTCCCCCAGCCCCAGGGAGAGGGAAGCACTGAAGACGAAGCCCTCTTCTACCGCAAACCTTTCCTCCTTCCTGCCAGCAGACTGCTCCACACAATGACCAAAGTGAGCAGTTAGACACCAAAAGTCGTTTCAAGTCCATGTATGTATCTCCAGCCTCCTTGCATAGGCCTGAAAGAGTCAACTACCCAAATGTCAGAATCAAGTCATGGGCAGAAGTTTTTAATGATACCAAGTGCTGCTGTGCTAGGGACTAGTCTGTTCATATTCTAACAACTTCTGGATCCAAAATCAAAATTAAAAATCCCTGAGGCTGAATCCCTGAGGTTTTAGAATGCTGAATAATCTTAAATGAGTTCTTATAATGTGCAGTGACCAAAAAAAGGAGTACCATCTCCTAGATTTAATAGAAGACACTGTATTATAAGCTCCTCAGGAGAACATCATGCATATTGTAAGCCTAGCACCCACTGCAAGGCCCGACACATATTTTGTGCTCAACACATACTTACTTCATCCATTCAACTTGAGAAATTATTTCATATTTACTGAGGACCTACTATGTTTTAGGCATTGGTGTAGATCCTATAGTAAATATAAAAATGAATTCCTTGTGGACTCTGGCCTCAGTGAGTTTCCAGCCGAACTTAAATTACCACCAGATGGGTGACATGTCCATGGTGACAGATCTTCAAGACCACTGAGACTCAAATGGCAGGGTCAGAAATTGTTACTGGCCCATGAAAAGATAAGGAGCTAGTTGACTCACTTTCAAAATGGAAAGACCTCTTCATCAAGGAAATACTGACATAAAAAGAAGTTGATAGCAATGAAGACACCTAGTGCTCAAATCTTGGTTTTTAAATATCATTCTCCAATAAAAGAAATCAGGGCTCCTTGGAGAAGTGTTCGATTCCAGGGCTGAGATAGAAAAAATTTCAAGAAGATTATGGAGCATCTTATGGTCCAGAAGCAAGAAAATGCTTGAGGGCTGAGGACATATTGAAGGCTATAGGAGCTGACCTGGAAGAGCTCTCAAAGCTAGAACAATGGCCAAAGCTAGAACAATTGAAGAACAAAATAAATAAGAGTAATATTAGATTATAGCCCATAGAATAAAATAAACATGACAATGATGTAAGTTAGTAATTGAATGAAAGAAATGGGGAAGAAGGGATAGCTCTTCCTTATAGAAGAATGCCAATTAACAGATGTAGAGAGAAAGAAGACAACAGAAAAATTAGGCAAACACCACAATAATAAATGTTGCAGGCAAGATCCACAATGTATGCTAAAATTATAAGCAATAGTTTGAGAAGCAATGAAATATTTGCATAGTCTGAAAATATCTCCCCTAGGATATTAATTAATTGGAAATGGGGAAATAGCAGCTTTACGGTGGAGTAGCTCAATAGACACCACTTTCACCAAGTGATAAAGGTCAGTGGCCCCAGCGAAAATACATTCTAACATCTTTTGCCCCTGTAATGATAGAATATGGAGGGTACATTACTTCTGTGATATTTAGAAGTGATGTATATATTCAGAAGGCAAAATGCATTACTTCAATCTAATGACGAAGAAAGAGACAAACCCAAATTGAGGGGCATTGTCCAAGATAACTGACCTGTACTCTTGTGTCAAAGTCATGGGAAAACAAGGTGAGACTGAGAGATAAGCCCATGTTTTGGGGGGACACTAAGGAGGCTTGATGACTAAATGCCATGTGGGACCCTATATTCGATCCTGGACCAGAAAAAAAGCATAAGTGGAAAAACTGGTGAAATCAAAGTCTGAGTGCTAATTGAAGTATTGTACTAATGGCAATTTCTACATTTTAATAATTACATGAGATAAAAAAAATAAGAGGAAGTTGGGTGAGGGATCTATGCACACTTTCTGTGCTATTTTTCAACTTTGATGTAAGCCTAAGAATATTTCAAAGAAAAAGTGAAAAAGGGAGAAAAAAAAGTCAGGTAAACTAAGCAGTGTTTATAGACACAGTTGATTTACACTCTGCTACAAGCTCATAATCTCACCATGGGTTGGTAACTGATAACTGGTCTACCAGCTTGGGTCCACATTTTGAGTAGCACTATAACAAATTATTTGCAATTTGCCAGAAAGAAAGGAATCAAAACACATTCTTGTTCATGCCTAAAGAGTATCATTAGGTCCCGTGTTCAAGCTTTGTACTCAGTAGGTACATGCTGTTCACAAAATAGGAAAATGGGAGATGATAGTTCCCATTCTTCGCTGATTTTAAAAACAAAATAAAAAACAAAACCAAAATAACCCTGTTTGTGACCTTGGATAGATCACTTGTTGACACTAATGTCGGTTTTTTCCTAATTAAACTGGAAAAATAGTGTGGCCCACCATCTTTACAAGGGTTGGCAAGGGGATAAAATGAGATAAACTGCAGAAGGGTTTTGAAAATCATAAGAGCTCCATTCAAGTGTAACCTTGTCTTATGAGTCACATGTTCAAATGTCCTCTTTTCATTATTTTCAGAAATGGATGGCTTTAGAATTGGTTACCAAATACATCCATTCAACTTGAGAAATTATTTCATATTTACTGAGGACCTAGTATGTTTTAGGCATTGGTGTAGATCCTATAGTAAATATAAAAATGAATTCCTTGTGGACTCTGGCCTCAGTGAGTTTCCAGCCGTAGGAAGGAGGATGACATATATGTCAATAAATGACCAAGTAAGAGGTGGAAATAGCCAGCTGCCAGGCAGGTACCCCACACACATATGTGGGAAAATTAAGAACTTGAGCCATCTGCCTTTTCCTTTTGTGACCACCCAGCTCCTTTGTGTATATTTGTATGGATTATTTCCTAAAAAAAATTCCACATGAGAAATAACAAATGATTACCAGATTGATAAAGGGAAAAGAGATAAGGCTTTGGAGTCAGAATCATGTGTGCCAACAATGGCCAGCACTTATTAACTGTAGGTCTTTGGGCAAGGTCCTTAACCTCAGTTTCTTCCTCTGCAAAATGGGGCTGATAATGCTACCTCCTCTTAGAACCATGCTGAAGATTGAAGGAGTTAATACAAATCAAGTACTCCAAACAGTACTTAGCACAAAATGAGCACTACCCAAGAGTTAGTTGTTCTTCCTTCTTGTCTTGTCTTCTTTTGGACACTTTAGGTCATACTCTCAGCTCTTGGGTCCTCACATCTTCTTGGGGAGTTGGGGCAATCCATGGACACACACTTCTCAATGACTGTGCTTCCAGGCTCTCACCCCATCCTCCCACCTCTACCAAGAATTCCCTTCTTCCTATTTCAACACTGGAAAACCACAGTGGAAGGGTCCCTGCCTTGCCTCAACATGACCTCAGGTCTTGGCTTGCTCTTGTTTCTGACACACACCAGAGTGTTGGGCCTTTCCCACAATGTCCATTCCACCACAATCTGGCATGTTCAAGGCCCAACCCTGACCTGGTGGAGAGGCCAACAGCCCCTCACTTCCTGCCACAATCTTCCCAACCCACATCGATGGGAAATCATTCAGACAAATAACAAGGAAGGGCCAAACCCACAATGCGAACCATATTTCTCCAGGCCTCCTCCTCCTTCATCTTCTCTGATCTCCATTCTCATTTGTCCTCATAACCCAAGGCAATCACATCCTCAGCTTACATCAAGGTTCTCTGATTTGATGCTAACGTGCACACACGCACACACATGCACACACACGTCCATGCATGCCCACGTATACACACAGACTCCTTCTCCCACATGTGATTTCTCAACATGGCAACCACAGTCATCCTGGTATTACATAGTCAGACTCTCCAGCTCAAAATTCCAATGGCCCCTATCTCATTCCAAGAATTAATATCCTTCCCATGGCCTAGGAGGCCCTGCTCCATCTGGCCTCTGGTTAGCCCTCTGCCCCACCTTCAACTAGCACTCCTCCCAGCTCAGGCCCCTCCCCTCCAGGTGGCTGGGCTCCTTGCACTTCCCTGAGCACACCAGGCCACTCGCCCCTCTGAACCATTGCTCTTCCAACTCCTTCCACCTGGAATGCTTTTCTCCCAAATATCCAGCTGGCTGCTTCCCTCAAGCATCCCCTTGGGAAGACTGCCCTAATCATTTTATTTATAATGTAAACCTCCACCCACACCTCCACCCCCGTTTTCCTGCTTTACTTTTCTCAGTAGCACTTGTCGCCATCCAACATCATGTGTTTTACTTATTTATTTTATTTACTGCCTCTCCCTACTAAAACTTAAGCTACCTGTGGGCAGGGAGAGTTGTTTTCTATACTGCTAAGTCCCTGGTGTCAATAAATACCAGAAGAAAGGAAAGAAGGAATTTAAAAGCTGTAGACATACATGCAAATACATAAACACATATTGCTAGGTATCCAATATGTAGCTACTACTTATTGAGCACCAACTATGTCTCGGGCATTGGATGAGGCCTGCATGAACCACACGCGCTTTACAAGGGCAGCTTATTAAAGCTTTCAGTGAGCCCGCAAGATAAAATATACTTATGCACCTTCTAAAGATGAGGAAACCGAACTTGCCTAAGTGACTCAGCAAGAAAACGACAACGCTGGCTATGCCTTTCAGAACTCCAAATCCCATACTCCTTCTACCAACCAACGTCATGTCTCTGTTCTCATGTCCCTTAACACTCTCGCCTGTTAATGACCATTGGCCAGTACTTCCACTGTCTTTCCTACCAGATGGAGCCTCCTGGAGGTGGTGGGAGTGTCTTTCCTGTCTCTGTTTGCCCAGGACCTGCTTATATAGTATAGTTCCTCATGCATACTCAGTCTCCATTACTCACTGTTAGAAACCTTCATTTTCCCTTTATCTGAGTAGACAGCTCCTCAAACACTATTCCTCTTTCCTTGGCAACTAGGGCACTAGTCAGAAGAGAGCTGACTCAAGTCAGAAGAGAGAGAAGCATCCTGCTGTGTTTATCTTCAAGAAGAAAGAAAATCAGAGGCCAAGGGCAGCCCTGCTCCTGCCAGGCAGCCACAGGCCCTCCGAGCCCAGGGGACCTTGTTGACACAAGGACAAAGGTGAAAAGATGGAATGAGTGCAGCTGGAGGAGAACTGAAAACTCACCTGCAAAGTGCAAAACTCAACATCTCCACAGTGCTTCCTTTCTTTCCCATCTCCCTTACCTCCGAAATCCATAACCTAACCCCTACCTCTTTACCCAACGGCATATCAACCAGGTTCTTAGGGACCTGAAACTCACATGTAAGTGTTGTGTTGTTTTATCCTTACCACTAGCTGTGGGAGAGTGAGGAGAACACAAGGACCAATTTGCCAGCGTAGGCTAGAGAGAGGAATAGGGCAGAGTGTTTCATATCACGGGTTTTGGAGTGGGGCAGACTTGAGTTCAAGCCCTGGGCAAGTAAGTTAACTCCTAAGTTTCTGTTTCCTCTGTAAGGCATAGAGTGAGCAGCATTAGGCATTGTATTAACTAGAAGAGTTTATACATGTCAACATGAAGGAGAGCTTCCTGTGTAAAAGGTTGGAAAGTTATCTCGGGGCCAAAGACAGAGTTAGTGCAAGCCACCTGAGCCCTGCAGCAAAATGCAATCCTAAGTGTCATTTACACCCTATTCCAATATGTCCCGGAAGCCCGGAAACTCCTCCTCTACTGCTTCTGTATCCAGACAGTATGCCACATGGGGACACTGACAGATGACCCAGAACAAAGAGCCTGGGAAGAGGCTGCATCAAGGACCACCAGAGCAGAGTAGTTGTTTGACACCTGAGGGAGTTTAAACTCAGATTTTAAAAAATAGGGGCGCCTAGCTAGCTCAGTCTGTTAAGCATCAGACTCTTGACTTCGAGTTAAGTGGTGATCTCGGGGTCGTGAGATTGAGCCGTGTGTTGGGCTCTGTGCTGGGTATGGAGTCTGCTTAGAATTCTCTCTCTCCCTCTCCCTCTTCCCCCACCCCCCAACTCTGGCAATCACTCTCTCCCTCTAAAAAACAAAAGAGAGGGGAAAAAAACTACTGTATTTCTTAAAATCGAAGGAGGAAGAGATTATGAGACACAGCCATTACCTTGCAGGCCAAAAAGAAAGAAAAAATGTGGCCCACTAAACCACAACACTCCATCAATTAAAAAATGCATCCCAATTTTAGAGGAATTGAAATTTAAGAGGAAGGTATTCATTTGAGTCAATGAAATATTGTATATCAAACCAGAAAGAAATCGACACTCAATGTGTATTGTCCAGTAGAAGTGACAGCTGCTGTTAAATGACCTTTGGTCCCTGCCTCACCGGCACACTGTCCACTGGCCTGAAATGGAAAGCTGGACAAAGATGCCTCATGGGTTCTCCAGTAGGAAAGGAGAGAAGTGTTGCGGAAATATGTCCAGTGACTCTCCAAAAGCCAAGCACAGCCAGGGACTTCGTGTGGTCTTCTCACAACAGCACAACACCACTATCTTCATTTTACAAACTCGGGAAGGTTGAGTAGCTTGCCAAAGTTTAGGTGGAAGTGGAGCTGGGATTCCGGCTCATGTCGGTCAGACCACAAAGCCCGGCGTGCACATCGCTAGACTGCACTGCCCATCAGGGAAAGCCCTTTAGCAGGACAGGGTCTCCACTTTGCACTGAAAGCTTGAAACGCTAATACCCTTGGTAAAAACTGGTACTGATGTACAAGGATCATTTTTCCAGAAAGGTGGCCTCAGCGAGAGGGAGAAGGAAATTGCAGTGAAATGCAATCCTGTCATTTACACCCTATTTGGAAGGAGGTCCTAGGCATATGCAGGGAGACAGAACTTCAGAGAGGAGGGTGATTTGCTGAGAAGAGGAGGCCAGGGCACAGGGAAGAGCCCAGTGGCCCACCCAGAAATTCTGGAGTGATCACTTAGCTGGGATCCCCTCCGTACACAGCGGTTACAGCGTCAGCAGCAATGACATTATCTGCAGTCGGCCCCGGACAGGTACCTCTTTCCACCTCAGGCAAGGTCAGCATCTTCCACGGGGGCAGGGACCCAGGGGCGGCTCATTCAGATTTACTGCTTACACGACACATTTGTTAGAAAAGAATTTGTACCACCACAGGCTGTTTCTTAAGAGCCCTCCCAATGCCAATAGAATACTCGAAACTCCTGCTGAAAAACACCAGGGAGAGAGCCTGAGACCTGAAGGAAGATGGGAGTCAAGCTCCACGATTTAATAGCTGCTTGTGACCCAAGCACAGTAAAGGACAAGTTCTGAGCTTGCTGGCTTCCATTCTGAATCTCCTTAGAGGAAACAGAGATATGTGTAATTATGAACAGTAGCAAGTCAGTCATTAACCATACTGTGTACTGTGGGGACAAATAGTAATTTTAAAATGTGAGATACTGAGAGGAATTCCAGATACCTTATGGGGTTTGAAATCTTGGTGCAGAAAATCTGTCACTGACAGGTGGTCTTTAAATACAGGTGGTTTTAGAATGCTGATGACCTTCCAGAAAGAAAGACAAGGTGTTCAGAGTGAATGCAGAGTTCAGAGAGCCGGCCTCCATCCTAGATCTACACTGGCTGTGTGACCCTGCACGTCATTCGGCCTCTGAGTCTCCTCAGATGCACAAGGGCAGTCATCAGTAATGACCCCGCCCCCAACGAGAGCTAGCTTTTGGTATCAGAGAAGATCACAGCAGTCCAAGGATGCTGTAAACTATGAAGAGAAACACAAATAATGCTAATTTAATTAGTTTTTGGCCGGTCTTACCACACCTCTAGGAAGAAAACCATGTGTGTGTGTGTGTGTGTCTCGTGAATGTTCCTCAGGATGATTCCTACTCGGATGATTTGCTCTTATTGGGCTGCCTTGCCCTCTAGGGCCTCACCCATGTCCAGCTTGGTTCTGATCTCATTCTCACGAAGTCCTACAATGCGATAACCACAATGTTGAGAACGTGAAATAGTGGTTGCCTACTGCCCTAGAACACCCTCTCTAAGGCACAGGCCTTCTTTCCTTCAGGATGGTAAGCCTTAATAGGAGTCTCAGTTGCACTGGGGAAGAAGAACCAGTGGCAGAAACCTAAATAACCAGAATCTCCAACAAAATTCTCCAGAGGACTTCCTCTGTAGCCCCACCCCCAGCTCGTAACTGACGGCCCCTTGCTCAGGTCCCAGGGGCAATGTCTGGCAATTTCATTTACAGAAAATAAGGTTCCTGGAGCACTCAGTTCCAGCTAGGTGAGAACTTCCCCTTTAATCTGTAGATTTTTTATGTGAGCTCCATCTTGATAAGCAGATTTCTCCCTGTTCAGTTCTTGTTAATTATTTATGCTACTGTTATTTGTATCTTACAACACAAAGATAGCATTTGAATTATTGCTCTCCTCAGCTGCCTAGTTTCTGCCTTTTTAAGAGGATATTAGAATAGAATCTAGCAGGCCAGGGAGGAATGTAGTCTTTATAATTCTCTTTGGACAACACTACATAAGTGATGAATAAATGCTTTTTAATGATGCAGCACCTGGAAGGGTTCCCACACATTATCTTATTCAGATTGAAGATATCCTGGCAAAGCAAGCAATGTCTCACAGACGGAGAAACAGAAAGCAGAGAGGTGAGGTGACTTGTACAGGACCGGAAAGCAAATCAGAAAGGGAGGCCTGACGACCTGCCCATTCTTCCAGCTGGAGCGCTCCTGGTCACTCATTCATTCTAAAAAGCCACCATCTTAAAACATAAAAGTACTCCACTCCTATAAAATTTGGGCGGGACAGAAAGCACTTTGTAGATCGTGCTAGAAGAAGAAGAGCCATCAGAGCTGGCTCACGTACACATTGTCCCTTTCAGCCAAACATCTGAAAATCACTCTGTAAGCAAAAATACATTACCATCCCCGAGTGCCAACAGCGGCAGTGGCATAGCAGTGTTTACACGTGACCTCCCGTCTCTGGACCCCAAGGTGCTTTACAATTTAATTATCTCTAACACCTCTCTATTTGCTTATACAAAAGAAGCCAAGTTGCCTTTTCTTCATCGGGAAATCAATGGCAAGTTATGCCGCTGCCCAAGGTCCCAAAGTGAGCCAACAACAGATCTCGACCTCCAAAGTCACCTCTTAATACAAGACTCTATCCTTTTTAATATTAAAATGCAGTGTAACTGACCATCCCTGCTACCGCCATGAGGTGTCGGAACAGGTGGCTGGGAGGATGAGAGCTCCCAGTGAAGGGAAAACGGGGAAGGTAGTTCATTCCGTTTTAGACTTTAGTCTAATAGAATGTTTGGATAACCAAGTTGAAGTGCGTGGCCAGGTGGATTTGAAGTGCTGGAGAGAGTTCTAGAATAAAGACGTGTATTCCACTCATATACAGGTGATCGTGAGGGGGAGACAGGAAATCCTACTTTTTCATCGAGGTCTCTTGAGACCAACCATGTTTGTTCTAATAAAAATTCCATTTCCAATTTCTGAACATCTCTGTGAAACCAAATTACAAAGTGAAATTAGCCAGGGCATGGGGTCAGTTGCAAGAATCAACCAGCAGGGAGCACGTTCAGTTTCTAATCCAACAATCAAGGCCAGGTGGCAATTCTTACCTTGCTACCCGTCTCAGTCCCTACAAATTGTAAGGCCCATCATAGACATTACATTCAAATTGCTTTTCTCCCAATATCTCTGAACAGAAGTGTTCCCTCCCTTCTTTAAACCCCCAGAAGATTTTATGCATACATCTCTTATGGGATACATCATACTCTGAATGGAGTTGTAGGTACCTGTAAAGTAACTCAGAATGTTATTATCATTTCTTCAAAAATTACTTATTGAGTTCTTGCTATAGACTTTATCTAAACTCTTAAAAATAATAATATACATAAGTTTTTTAAGGGATGGAGCCACAATTTACTCATTTTTTTTTTAAACCTGAGTAACACCTAGTACAGAGCAGGCCCTTATTAATATACGTGGGGTAGAACCACATTCAAAACCATCAATAGTGCTGGAAGAACAACTCAGGAAGAGGCAGGATAATAGAAGAGCTCAGATCGTGAACCCTAGAGTCAGAAAGGCCTGAGTTCAAACCCCAGATTAGTAACTTCTTAGCTTTGTAACCTTGAACATGTTACTTAATTCCATTTCCTTTTCTGTGAAATGGACATAGCAATGCCTACCTCCCAGAGTTAATGCAAAGATTAGACAAGATGATGTGTATAAAGCAGTGGGCACAGTACCCAGCGTGACTGTCCCTGTTGTTATTAACCTTCCTGTATAATTCAACAAGGGGATGGTAGGGTCATCTGCCACAGGAAGGATGACAAATGGTACATCGAAAGGAACCACACTACCAGCACACCTAACTGGCAGCTCCCGGTGTACCTGTCCAAAATGGCAAGGCTAGGGTTCTTAGAGTCAGGAGGCACTGCTGGGCACCAGCATTCTTCCCAGCGTAGCAACTCAACCCAGTAGCAATTACCCTTTATCGTAACTGGTGTGTGCTCTATCCCACCTCAGTGAAGCTGGGAATCCCCAAAGAATTCAACCTCAGAGATTGGTCAGACTTGGCTGCTTCATATCCCTTTTCCCAGAAATTCCAAGCTGAAAACAGAGGCTCAAATCCTTATACTATAAGGGACCTGTTCTCTCTACAGCTTCTCTTTGGAGGGGTAACTCTACAATGAGACACCGTAAGGTGGACACCACCGTCCAATACAGTAGGAGACTTGCAGAGCCATGCACGATGTCCCTAGCCTGTCCCGATTTATGAATTTAAAAATCAAGTGCCTGTGAGCTGTTCATCGGAGTCTCTGTGCATATCCATTCCATTCCATAAAGACCATGACATTTCAGATCCCAGTGCCCAGGGTCCATTAAAAAGCAAATAAGTCTTTTAAACAGAGAAGCAGTGCATTTCTCCTTCATCCTTATTCTGACTGGTACCTCCCTCCACTCAACTCCTTTGCAGGTTCATTTCCAATAGGTTTATGTAACACAACAGCTGAATGATATATCAAAGGGGCTCGGGTGCAGCGGCTGCTGAGATGGCATTTCATCTACAGCTTTCCAGTGAATGAGAAAGCACTCCTCATTTGCGAGCTGCCTGCTGCTCGGGACAAGCTAATGGTACCTTAAGTTCAGATTGTTGGCTTTTCTCAGGGCATGGGATCAGAAGCAAGCTGGCCTAATGCTTAGTCAAAGCACGGCCCTTTATTGCATGAGCTGTGCACTAGAGTACACTGCAAATGACCTGTCCCCAAATGTATTTGTGCCAACAGTCACATCTGTGTGTGAAGGCATGGACCCTAGGATATTAATATTTATATTGGGATTTCCTCCTAGAAACTCTTTTCTCATCCCTATCAATCCTCAAAACAACTCCATGAAAACAGTATTACTGCTTTCGTTATTATGATCGTTCATTTCTGCTTGGAAACCGACAAAGCCAAGGGTCTGTGTGTTAGAGGCCGCATGTAGTGCCTAAGATCCAAAGCCCGTCGATGGCGAAGCTGGGACTCCAGCTCCATTTTATTGATTCAAGATCAACATTTTTCTCAACCCAAACTTTCTGAAGACAAATGCCGCCCTCTGAGTAATAGGATATTTAGCAGGGCTGTTATCTTACCGATTTATTCATTATTCTATATAATCAGACATGGTAAGACCACCCATTACCTTTTTAAAATAACACTTGTTCTTTACTTTTAATTTCAAAATGTTTATCACTGACGATTGATAAGAATCATATTCAGAAAATAAATCATTTATAATTTCATTCCCTGAAGATGGCTTGTCCTTAACACTCTGATATACACCCTGGTAGACCTCTCAGAATATAGTGTATTCTATCTATATCTATATGAGATGTAAATAAAGTTGTATGTTTTATGAAATGGAGATCATATTATGGATTCCATTCTGTATTTTTCTATTTAGCTGTCTATCAACATCTTCCCATGCCATTAAATATCTACCACATTATCACTTGAATAGCTACCTGTGTTCCATCACATGGATGCATCCTAATGTAGCCAACCAACCCCCTAGAGACTGAAGAATAAGGGAGAGCAATTCTGTTATTTCAGGTTTGACTCTATTATAAATAAGACTACAATGAAATCCTTGTAAATAATCTCTGTGTGTGTTTCTGATCATTTCCATAGGATAATATCCTATAGAATTCTTGGACCAAAGGAATGAAGATTTTTGTTTTTAAGATTTTATTTCTTTATTTGAAAGAGAGAGAGCGCACGCACAAGCAGAGGGGAGGGGCAGAGGAAGAGGGAGAAGCAGACCCCCTGCTGAGCAGGGAGCCTGATGCGGGGCTCCATCCCAGGAACCTGGGATCACAACCTGAGCAAAAGGCAGACCCTTAACCAACTGAACCACCCAGGAGCCCAGGAATGAAGATTTTGAGGCTCTTGAACATTTTGAACAAACCGCCTTCAAAGTGAGTGACCATTCCCACCGCCCAGCAGCTCTGCCTCCAAAAAACATGCCCCATTTGTTCCAGGGGGCAAATCACGTCCACCTGTCTCACCTCCACCGCTGGCACCTGGTATTGGCCTCTATTCCTCCCAACTGGTCTCTCACACCCACCCACCCCCAACCAAGTCCATTTTCCAAACTACCGGCAGATGACCTGTCAAACAACATAAAAATATCACCCTCCCTATTAATCATGATCTAGGCCCTGCCTGACCCTCCCACATCCCCACCCATGACCGTCCTGGTCATTTACTCTGTGCCATCTTTACTCTTGTTTCAGACACACACCACTTATCCTGCCTTTGTACTACTGTTCATGCTCTCAGTGAGCTCTTCCTCTCTTTCTTCGAAAGCCTAGCTCCTTTTTCTCATCGTGGCCCCAGAGGGGTCTTCCCTGGCCACCAACTTCAAGTAATCCCCCCCCCATAGTCATGCTATCCCATCCCTTTGCTTTGTGTCTCTTAGATTCCTTTCTTACAACACCAATCATAATAGGAGAATCTCTTATTGATTTGCTTGCTACTCTACTTTCTGTCCCTTCCTTCCCTTCCCCTCCTCCTCTATGCATGGAAAATGTAAACTCTTGCCAGCTGCTACACCACCCATACCCGTCCGTGGGCCCGAGCATCAGACGTTCGCAGTAAATACTTGTTGAGTAAATGAACACACATAAGAGTAATTTCAGTACAGCCCTAACTAAGCATAATATTGGAGCCAAATCGCCAATATAAAATGTATCACCTGATTCCTTCCAGAAACAAGGAGAAAAGACAAGAAATGCCATAAATGAGGACAAGTCAAGACTGAGGGTAACTGCAGCCCGCAGAGCTCGGGCTGGGATGGCTGCCGGCCTCACACAGATCCAGCAGAATCTAACCGGGCTTCAGAAGCAGGGCCCTTCCCATTCAAAAACCAAAAAACTGCATCCTTCAAAACTCAGCTCAAAAAAGAAAAGGCAAATTTACCATAAGAAATTACAACATACAGGAAAACACCTGAAAGTGTATTCTCCCGCGTTATAGAGATATTTAAATCGTCTAGCTTAGTAAACTACAGGTAGTATCATATGACCGGTTTCTACTACCCAGAGACCCGACCTGTTATTAGAAACAAAAGAGTGAGAAGCATAGATGGTAGATCTCTAGATGACAACCGCTGGGGGGCTGTGCAGGTGAGGCTGGCAAACACATCCACACAGCTGTCCTCCCGGGTGGGCTGCGGCCGTGCCTGTACCACCCACCTCGTGCTGAGCACCCACCAGGAGCCCGCACCTCACCTGGCATTTGACATGCGTGACCACCTCTGAGCCTCTCGTTGACCCTCCAAGACACCACGATCCCCAGTCCTATGGATCAGAGACCGAGCTTCGTTGAGATCACGGCACAAAACGATTACTTTAAGATCCCAACATGCACTCATCTGACATGTGCTTTATACACACTGGTCCAGCTCACCTGCAGCCCAGATTGAGAACTGGGGTGCCCAGATTCCCAATCCCCCACTCCTTCCACAAGCTCCTGCTGATTCGGGGTGCAGGAGGCAAAGCGCTCTTTCCCTCCACCTCTGGAGAGCAGGAAACCCCCTCTACCGTCGAGAACAGTCTTCCCTGTATGATTCTTCTTGTCCGTGTCAACGTCTGCAGTTCATCCAGCATCAGAGTCCTCGTCAAGGGCAGCCACTCTCCTGGGCTCCCCTTTGGCCCTGGGTCAGGGGGCCACAAGGTGCGCACATGTCTCCTCTCCCAGGGAGGGAGGGCCCTGCCTGAGAGAGTGCCGCAGAAAATCCTTTTCGGATACAATAAAGCCCTTGGTGTGTGTGAAAGGTAATGCTTCCAGGGTTTCAGGTGCTCCAAAGAGAAACCTTCACAGTCGTTTTAAAAGATTCATTTCTTTCTCTAATCTGTATCATCGTGAAGGGATAAAGCCAAGCCAGTTTCAAGGAAGAAGGCTGGAGCACTCCCTCTGGGAGTCTGACTGGAAACACTGGACATGAGACAGATTTGACCACTTCTGTGTACAACTCCAGACATTGGCACAATCTTTGAAAACACTTGATTCTGTATCTCTTTTTTCAATAAATGAACAACAATGATAACAAAATGTTTATTAGTTCCTAGTTGGCCTGGAAAATTGTAAGAAAGGAGTTTCCTGAGCTGAGCCGGCAGCCCTTGTTGGCCGGTCTCTCTGCCTCGGCGAGGTACTCTGACGGGAGGTAACATGAGGGCGGAAGAGGGGAAGAGCTTCTCCGACCTCACACCAAAAGAAGAGCAGAATGAGGACAGAGACACGTGGAAAGTCATAAGGGACAGGGACAATGTGAAAAGTAAAGCAGTTCTGTGGGCTCTGTCCCTAAATCTCTGCAGAGCCCACACAGGCAGGAGGACAATCCTCTACTGAGAAAGAGAAGTGTGCGAAACCACAGTGCTCATGATGATCACAAGGGACACAGCAGGTCTGGAAACAAGACTCCACCAGCCTGACTTCACAAGTAGACACGGATTCGCCGGATTGGTTTAATGTGGCCCAGGTTTAACTCAACCTTTCCTCCCCTATGTCAAGCACACAAATGCACAGCACTGATTTTTTAAATTAACATATAATGTATTATTTGCCCCAGGAGTACAGGTCTGTGATTCACCAGTCTTACACAATTCACAGCACTCACCATAGCACAGACCCTCCCCAGTGTCCATCACCTAGTCACCCCATCCCTCCCACTCGCCTCCACTCTGGCAACCCTCAGTTTGTTTCCTGAGATTAAGAGTCTCTTATAGTTTGTCTCCCTCCCCAATTCCATCTTATTTCATTTTAAAACTGACAGCTTCTCTCCCATGCCGAGTGGCCTGTTTTCCTTGATGGCATTTCCCAGACTGAAATGCTGAAACATATATAACTCATACAACAATGTTCAGGCTGCTAGACACAGACTAGCCAACCCATGGTCAGCAGCTTCTGGGTGATTAAAAACCAATTGAAATGATCAGATTCCCGTATGTGCAACCTACAGTGGATAGGGGGACCTCTCTGCCCCTCCTTTTTTTTTTTTTTTCCTGTTGTAACAAAACAGATCTTCTTAAATATATTTCACATATTGCAGTAGCTCGGACATCAAATGTTTCCCAGAATGAAATTAAATATAGCATTTTATTTGGAACAAGCCAGCCTAACTCGATTTTCCCTCCCAACATTGCCACATAGAGACCTTCCATTTGGCAGCTGAAGGATGTACTCAGCTCTAAGCTGGACTTAGAACTCCTTTCTCCAGCCTTACCATCCATCTGTTTCCTCTGCCCTCGTTTAAGAACTTCAGAAGTCATGGAGGGGGCCATTTGGCCCCTGCCCCACCCTCAGCCCTGTCTTGAGGGGAAAATACCCCTCTCTTCAGGCTCCTTGTGACCACTGTCCTGAACCACTGGAAACAACTTCCTAGAAAAGGTGAGTGAGTCTGCCATGGAGCAGTGTGCACTGGACAGAGGGAGGGCCTCCCATCTGGGACGCGGCTGCACGTTGCCGGTGTGGGTCGTAACGGGGTGGCAGCAGAGCCAAGCAGACTGGACTCCCGTGGGAGGTAAATGTGACAACACACCCGCTGAGGGCTGTGTGTTGGGAATGGAAAGGTTATGAAGAAGCAAAGACTGTCAGTGCAGGTGGCATGAGGGGGAGCCTCGAGACCCCAAAACCAACATGCACCTTACAGGTGCAGGCACCAGACCCAGAAAGGGCGTGGCAGTGTAAGGGTGATGGCACCGGGCGGCAGCCCCTCGGATTTCCAAAATCTCAGGTCAAGGCTGGCCCATAGCCCTTGGGGAAGTTGAGGGAAGGACAAGCAACAGGTTGCGGCATCTTCAGTGGAGGCATACAGTGAATTTTCAAAGACAGCTGCCATTTCCTGAGGGCCTGAGAGGGTAGCCAGCCTCTCTTTAATTCCCAAAACAGCCTTGACCCAAGGAAACAGATGCTCAGAATCAGGCCCAAGGTCATATAGATCCTGAACATCACAGCCACAAGGTGAGTTCAGTTTGGTTTTGACCCCCAACCCAAGTGTGCCGTGTTGCCTCACTATCCTATGACCTCCCTAAGCCCTCCCCCCAAATGGAGCCAATCCCAGGAAGCCAAAGCAGGTCCAAATGAAAACCCGTGGTGCACAGCTGTCTCTCAAGTAGGATCCAAAATCTGTGTGTGTGTGCATGTGTGTGTGTGCACACGTGCACCCATTTACACACATGCAGAAAAAAGGACACATCTAAATACCAAGTATTTTTAAAATTTCTTCTTTATCAATTTCTATTTTTCCAAAATATTAAAAGACAGTTCTTATGAATCTGGAAATATTTTTTTTAATTGTAGCAAAATACACAGGACATAAAATTTACCATCTTATCTATTTGCAATGGCACAGGCCAGAGGCACTAACGTACATTCACGTCACTGTGCCATCACCGCTACCATCTGACTCAAGAATACCCCTCATCTGGCAGGACAGAAACTCCGTACTGGTTCAACAATCACTGCTGCTGGAAACCGCCATTCTACTTCCTGTCTCTGTGAGTTAGCTTCTTCTAGGCACTCCCTGTACGTGGAATCACAGTATTTGTCCTTTTGTGTCTGGGCTTACTTCACCCAGTGTAAGGTCCTTGAGGTTCCCCCAGGCTGTAGCCTGGGTCACACTCTCTTTCCTTTTTCCCCCATGGATATAACCATTTTGTTTAACTGTTCAACTCTCCCCAGACACTTGAGTTGCTTCCACTTTTTCTTTTTTTGATTTATTTATTTATTAGAGAGAGAGCGAGCACAAGTGAGGGGAGGGGCAAAAGGCAAAGGGGAGAGAGACCCTCAAGCAGACTCTGTGCTCAGTGCTGGGACCGACACGGGCCCGATCCTTGACCCTGAGATCACAACCTGAGCCAAAAACAAGAGTCAGACGCTCAAGCATCTGTGCCACCCAGGAGTCCCTGCTTCTACTTTTGACTATTATGAATAACACTGTTATGAACATGGGTGTACAATGAGTTTTTTTAAAGCACTCAAACTTCTTAAATCCTGAAATATATTTTCAGGATGTGCACTGTGAATTAAAATCAGAATAGGTCTTCTATTGGTCCTAGCCTAGGAAACGAGCAAATTCTATGCTGGGATCTATACATTTTGCCTTCTTTTTTTTTTTTTTTTTCAAAGATTTTATCCATTTATTTGACAGAGAGAGAGATCACAAGTAGGCAGAGAAGCAGCAGAGAGGGAGGGGGAAGCAGGCTGAGCCACCCAGACACCCCTTGCCTTCTGTCTTTGAACACCTGAAAACCAGTGGTTTTCAACCCTGGCTATACATTAGAATCACCTGGGAGTGCTTTTTTAAAAATACTGATGTCCATGGGGCACCTGCGTGGCTCAGTGGGTTGGGTTTCTGCCTTCGGCTCAGGTCATGATCTCAGGGTCCTGGGATTGAGCCCCACATCAGGCTCTCTGCTCAGCGGGCAGCCCGGTTTCCCCCACCCCCACCTGCCTCTCTGCCTACTTGTGATCTCTCTCTCTCTGTGTGTCAAATGAATAAAAAAAATCTTAAAAAAAAAAATACTGATGTTCAGGCCCAGCTGAAGACGTTTGAATCCCAATCTTTGGGTTAGGCAGAGGATGTCTTTTTAAATCTTCCCCCCTCCCCAATTATTCTCCAGAAGAACCATTGCTATAAACTCTCTTCTTTGGGGGCCCCTTCTCTTTCCTTACAAAATCTCTTCCCTGTGAAGAATTCCTTTTTCCGATCTAAAGTGAAAAGGGTTTGCTGGCCAGCCAACCACCCTAGTCATTTGCCTGGTTATAGCTCAGCCTGAAAGCCTCACTGCACAGCTCTGCCTCCTTCAGTGCAAGCCTTTTCTAACTGCACAAAAAGAATGCGCCTCTTTCTTGGAAGGAATGTCGATATGTGTAAGCAGGTAAGGAGGCATCTCTGGGCTAACTCAGTCCTTAAGGGAATTATAATCTTTTCCTTTTAAGGCAGCTGAAACAGGAAGAGAGAGAGAGAGAGAGAGCGAAGATGGGGTCTCAGACCCTCTCCAGGCCAGGAAGAAGGCTGCTGATGAGGCTGGTTCCCTGGAGGGGAGCCAGCCTGGACTCGCTGGAGGAGACAGAGGACCTGGGCCATGCTCACATTCCTGTGACCCTAAAACACCTCTAGGCCCTGGCTTCCCCCCATTCTCACCCAGGATTCCGAGGTACTTCCTTTGGTGTGCCTGGTTCTATATTCAATCATTTCCCTTCTGTAACGAGCCTGCTAGGAGGCACCATCTCTCCCGCTCAGTTCTCGACAATAGAAGGTATCGCTAAAAGGAGAGCATCGTGACTTCACCAAGAAGATGAGTGCTTAACATCTTAGTCAGAAGCTTCACAACTAAAGTGGCCGTGGCAGGACATACCCTAGGAGAGTTTCACCCTTTGCTGCTCCCTCACAGGGCTTTCCTCTCCCAGCAGGCAGACCTGGGCCTCTAAGGTCCTTCATACCTCTCCTTGGGGCTCTTCTGCCCTTTGGGGGAGAGCCCTCCAAATAGGATGTTGGAAGACCATCCAGGCTGCAGTCCCAGCATCAGCTTCGTGCTCCCCAGGACTGGCCCCCCCGGAGACCTGAGAACCGGGCCTTTTGGAGGGCCTGCCTCTAAAGGGCTGGGACAGGTCTGGATGCCAACGGGCAGGTGAGCTCTGCTCCGGGGGCCGCTCCTCCATCTACATGGAATGCTAATGCGTGCTGGGAGACAGCAACCAGAGCAGGAGTTCCAAGGAGAGAATGAGTGTGAGCTAGTGGAGGCAGAGTGCCCGCAGAATGCCCACAAAGCAGGGCGGTTGGGGGAGGAAGGGTGGTCCCAGCAGTGGGAGATGGGTTGGGATATGAGGTAGCCCGGCCTAGCGGGAAGGGAGAGGCCGCTCTGCCTAGGGGACAGGACCTGCCTGGGTGTGGCTGGGATCTGGGATGAGCAAGCTGACCTCTGAACTCTTCCCTGCCCTCTCAGGCATGCTGGCCCCCCAAAGTCCTTGGCACCGAGAGAGCTGATCAGAATCTATCTTAAGAGGTGTGCAAGCTCATGGAAGGGAACAGAGGGGAAGTGTGAGGGGTAAGCAGAATGAAGACCTACAAAAAGCAGACTGAAGTCGAAGCTGGGGAGCTCAGACAGGGAAGTCTCTGACCTCTCTCTGACTGGGAAACCCAAAATAAGCATTTGCCTATCTTGTGCAGCAAATTCTGGTGGAGTGCGTACTAAGCATTAGCAGGCAAGTGCTCCCAAATCGTCTCCAGGTTTTCGTGGCCTTGACTCGTGACTTCCCACTGGCCGGGTGCTCGAGTCCAGACCCAGAGGACTCCCTCTGCGACATCAGAAGGAGGCGGGAGGGCAGACCGTGAACATGACCTGTATCACCTCTTCAGTACCTATTTTAGGCGGGGGCTAGATGGCTCTGCACATTTTATGGGAAAAGAAACAGAAGCAGAGACAAGCAGAGATGGAGTTCAAACGAACCTCACACATCAATAAATGCTGTTTGCTAAGCAGAAGCGTCTGGCCGTGGATAAAGCCAGGCCTGCAGGAGCAGGGAAGGCGGGCCAGACAGGGGGACTGCTCAGCGATGTCATCGCCACAGGAAGGGGTACCGGTCACCGGCAGGGAGCGAGCTCCTGCAGCCCAGGCCTATGGCTGAGACCCACTTCTGAGCGTGTTTACATAAGAGAAGGAGCACAGTGTAACCAAAAGGGTATAGGGATGTGGACACAGATGGACTCAGGTTCATTTTTAGCTCGGTGACTTTGGATTTCAGCTTCGTAACAGGTGAGGAGAAAAAAATGGCTGAGGGATTCAAGAGAATCCTGGTATTATCATCCTGGTGATACTCAGTAACAGAAAACTGTTACTATTAACTTGCTGCTTTCTTAAGCTTCTATCACAGTTATTCACGAGTTTATTTACCTAGAATAAAAACCCAATAAAACTTGTCAGTTGGCTGTTGGAAGTGATTGAGGTCACTTCTCGTTGACTGTGTACTGATACGGAGCGACTTCCCAAGGCCAGTCAAGTTGGGGGAAAAACAATGCAGGACAGAATGTGTGAGTGCTCGCCGCATCAGTGCTGAAGAAGTCAGTACACAGCTCTATGTTCTCTGATGTGTAGGTCTCCTCGCAGTGATAGGCCCTGGAGGCGAGGAGCGAGGAAGGAGAGAGACTTTTCACAGTATGCTTGCCTGTGTATTTTTTATTTTGTGCTATGTGATTCTGCTACTACGTTTTAAAAAACACATGGAATAATTTACTTAGAAGAACTCTGAGGGGGAAAAACGGTGGAGGTGTTATAAGGCGCTGAAAGTTCTGGGCAAGCCAGGGGGAGTAAAGAAGGGGTGACACGCTTCGTGGCCCAGTGGAGAGGTCGTCGCTGAGGACCCTGAGAACAGTCCAGTGCCATGGAGTGGTGGCTGTGAGGAGTGTGGATTCCATCTCTCATGACAGAGCTGTGCCGGGCCAACCTCAAGACGAGCCGTACCAGCCACCAGCCACCATCCTGGAGGGGGCGCTTCGTCATGATTCCAACACTCTGGTTCACACAGCACCTTTTATCCATGGAGCGCAAAGTGCTCGTGCACACCCATGAGGCCCCAAAGTCACCCGCAGGAGAGGAGGCAGCTCTTCATAGCTGTGAGGACGGTGGCCCTGAGAGTCCTGGAGGGTAGGTGCCGCCAAGCTCACTGGGCCGAGGCTCCCCACTGAAGTCTGTCGCTTCCAGCAACTTCCAGTCCCACCACTCCTGCCTCAGTTTCCCTCTTTGCAATTTGAGAATATGAACAGTACTTATTTCACAAGGTTAGTGTGAAGATTAAATAACGGCCAGAGTAATAACTAATAATTGAACCATTGTTTTATGCCAGACACTGCTTTAAGCCACCTGGCCCATATTTACCTGATGCTTATCCTGAATTCATAAGTGAGGGAGCTGAGGCACAGAGGTGCACAGAGGTGCAGGCAGCCACCGCATGACAGAATCGTGTGGGGGGGGGGGACCCGAACACTTCACATGCATCACTGTTCAATAGGCTGACATGGAGGGTGGCCTAGAGATGGAAAAACTGAGGCACAAAGAGGCTGATGACTCTGCTGCTCTTTTTCACATATGACCTTGAGGCCACAGACGACGACCTCTATCAACAGATGTCAGGGAAACTGAGAGAAGAGATAAGGTGGCATCACTCCTTCTCAGCCTGAGAGCCAGGGGTGCAGGTGGTCCCTTGTGGACTGTAAGGCCCTGGTTCCCTCGAGACCAGCAACAATCTCCCCTCCCGTCAGGACCCGGGATTCGGAGCCTTGCTGACCAACTGCTTAGAAGGTGCCAGAAAAACCTGCCCAAATCCCGAGGTGCCTGGAACCTGAGAAAACTGGTTATGGTTCAAAAGCCTATGGCTGCCACTGAAAAATGTAAAGGGAGGGGGGCTGATGAGAGGAGGGGCTGAGTGCAAAGCCAGCAGACCCATCTGTAAATAGAGACTACGTTAGGAATGTGTAAGCAACACCATAAATCCCTCGTCAGCTGCCTCCCTTCCTCTCCTTCACGGACAGGGCCTGGGAGGCCTTCTGCAGAGAAGGGAGGCTGGCGATCGGCCTCTGATGGCCAGAAAGATAGCTCCACGCCGAGTGTCTGTCACCGAGCACAGGGTAAAACAGACACACAGAGAGCTTCACTCATTAACATTGGCGTTGCCATGACAATGAGCTGTTGCCAGGTAGCAGCGAACTAGGAGAAGAGTGAGAATTAGCAAAGCCTAAAAATAAAGCCGTTATGTTTCTTCCCCCGTCTAGATGTCCATGTGTAACAGGCAATAATCTCGCCTCCGCCTCGGCCCGGTCCTCTCCCCAGCCGGCCCCCACTGCTCCCCGCCTGGCAGCCCACAGGAGGCGGCGCCCCACCTCCATGCCAGGGGCCCAGGAGCGCCCCTCCCTAGCCGCTCGCACAGAGGGCACCTGTAGACAGGTGAGGACTCACACCTGGAGGCTGGCTAACAAGCAGCACTGGAGAAAGCCTCAGCACAAAAGCCAAGGGGCATTTTCCCCTCCTCTGGAGGTCAGCCCAGACTCCAGACAGAAGCTGGGCCCATTCTGGGCCGTCACACACGCGCCCGACTCCCTGGCTTGGAATGAATGGGAAGTGGCAGGTGCCCTGTCCTAGCTGACCATTTCTATCTTGGAACATAAATCAGTAAGCTTCAGCCCCAGAGGGTTCTGTGGAAGTCAGGAGCCCGGGGTGGGCAGCACAAGTGGGTCATGGTTTCCTTTCTAACTGTGATGAGTGGGTCATGGTTTCCTTTCTAACTGTGATCCCACCACTGAAAGAGCCATCATCACACTAATTCCAAAAGGGAAGATAGCATAAGGATAAAAATCATGGAGCAATCTGTAAACTGCTCCAAGGGACAGGTAGTGGAATTATTTTCAGGGTCTTCTGGTCTGGCTCTGGGAGCAGAGTTTCTCCTCTCATTCAAGTGTCTGGCGGTTACAGGTTTCCTTTGTTCGTCTCTCCCATCAGACCCTAAGCTCCACAAAGGCAAAAATCACACCAAACTGTTCGCTCTCATAACCTTAGCGTCTGCTGCCATCCCAGACACACAGTCTGCACACAACACACACAGTGGGGGAAAAGAGGGAGCAAGGAAGGAGCACGGCCTTAAACACGGCAGGGACAGCATTCTGGGTAAACGACAAAGATATTAACAGTAATAATACATGACCTAGATAAAACACCTCTCTTTCTGCAAAATTCTAAGCTCTGCCTTCTAAGAACCAAATCCTACTCTCTATCCAGGTCTCTAGTCTCAAAAAAAAAAAAAAAAAAAAAAAAAAGGTTTATCACATATACAAGTTTCTCATGCTTTAAGCAGATCCAATAAATTAAAATCCAGTTATCTGTAAGTATAATTTGTTTAATTCAGGTAGTATGTGCTAATTCAAATCTCTACTTCAAGTGAAGCGAACAGCAACAACTAAATCTGTGGTTTCTTTCGTCCCCCAAACTCACCCTTGAGTTCTCTCCCTCAACCATGGTGGACATGCACTCAGCTAATGCAAACAGTAGCTAATTTTAATATCAGTGCAAGAAGTATGTACTTAAGAAGCTAAAGTCATTATTTCTTTCACTATCACCCCATAAAAATATATGACCCAGAACAGAACATAAACATTATTTCTTGCTTCTTCGACTGTTCTGGATTATCTAGCCATTAATCCAAATGCCAGTTCCTGCCTCTGGTCCCCCAAGCTTGTGCAAATAACATAAAGGTAGCAGAGAGAATGACAAGTAAAAGAAGGAGCAGAACAACTGGGGATTTGAGAGCGAGTCCCATTGATCACCCCACTCCCCATCCCAACCTCTGAGCAAGGCCAAACCTGTATGAATTAACTTATGCTCTTGAAAGAATGAGAATCAGCAGGTAAGTAACAGTGATGCTCGTGACAGCTGTATTTCAACAAAACTCCAGAGAGCTTCATATTCTTACAAAACTACAGCCACAGTAGCCATCAAGTCTGCTTTCAGCATTGTCTCTAGAGATGTTGAAGTTCATGGTCACATTCCTTCTGTTCCAAAGTCAGACACCCAGGCTTCTAGTAGGGGGACCATGTACCCACAGGGTCTGACGTTCTTGTGGCCAGGCACAGTGCAGATCAGTCCGAAAATGCTACTGGAGCACAGTTTCTACAAGTGTAAGAAAGTGGAGTAGCATTCTGGGAGCTGCAGAATCCCATACTATAAATGGCCCTGGCTTGATAGCCTGGGGAGGGCTGCTAAATTAGCAAGATCTGCCTGATAGACCGATCCCAGTGCCAAAGCTGAGGGCACCTGCGTGCCGACGTGCACCCGGACCCCTGGGTTTTCAGCAGGTCCTTCACTTGACTGCAAAACAAGTGGAAAGTCAGGCCTAACACTGACCGGAAAATAGGGCCTTTTTGAAAGCTTTATGTTCCCTTCTGCTAAAAGGTACCCAAGAGACGGTTCTCACCATCACTACACAACCACGCTGATACGTAAGATCCCAGCCAGTGCTCATTACCCATCCACATACATTCTTCCTTCCCTACGGCACAAAATAACCAGTTACAACTGCAGCTTCCAATGGGAAGGGGCTATTGAACTGATGATGGAGATGACAAGGCAGCCGGCTCCAATGTGCCCCAAGTAGAGGCCGGAGCACGGTGCTGGACACTTCACAGGTGACCAAGAAACAGACACTGAATGGTTGAACCAGTGAACGAAAAAGCCAACCTAATGCGTTTCCCCCTAATACACTTGAATTACTGGGATGCTGCCAAACAGAGAAACTTGGCCCAGTTCTCTGAGATCGCACCAGTCTACAGTTGATCACCTCTGCCCATCATTGCCTTTGAGATCACAGGCACCAGGACCAAATGTCATCGCCAGCCCCATGAGGACTGTGTTGGGATCCAGCCCTAAACTTGAATGCCTCGCTCCTCCTCATCTCCCCAGACTTCCAAATCGAGGCAGCCCCACCAAGCCCGGCCTTCCTCATAGGAAATGGAAGCAAGGAGAGCCACCTGCATGCTCTCAGAGAAGGACAGCATAAACACGAACGCTGCTGTTATTAGCAATATCGCCAACATCTCACTTGGGACACGCTTTCATATATCCCTACTTCCCTCTACCGCAAAGAGTTTGTAGTTCCCAGCATGACCCTGGGGAAATGGATCTCTGAGGATGACCCAAATGAAGCTGTGGAAACATGGGTAAGACCCCGACTGCACTAGCCACTCCCCCCAGATGTTCTGTTGCAAGAACGGTCTGATAAAAATAAAATCACACCAAGCTGAAGATCGGATTCCTCTCCCTGCCCTTCCTTCCTTCCTGCAACAGATAAACTTGTTTTCTTACTTTGCATTTGCCATTTTTAGAAACGGGTTAAAAGTGAAATGCAAGCCTCTCCTAGAGGAAAGGATAAGGATATCAGTCAGTCTCTCTCTCTCTCCCCGCTCTCTCTTCTCTCTCTGTCTCCTCTCTGGCATGTGTTACTAAATTTTATATAGCTTGACTTGCTGCATCTCTGATATGAGCTGCTTATACACAACATAACCAGACACATATTTTTAAGAGTACGCATCACTTAAAATAACTGGGTTTTAAACCTTCTGATGTTAGATGAGAATGTGGTTGGAGGACTGGATGGGTCTTGGCTCTTGAGAAAGCAAGGCAATTAGTGTTTTAAAGAAATGGATGAGTAACCTTTCAGGAGGCCACCGACTGAAATGTAGAAAAATCTGACCTGTTTTTGCCCCAGCAGACCCCCTTGGAAAGTAGAAATATCCTTCTGTGATGGTTTCCAGAGATGAGTTTTCTGAAGCTCAAGACAGTTATTTTAAACTTCAGCTCCCTTAAACTGTATTTCTAAAATATAATTAGCAATTCTTTATTCTTGGCCAAACAACTGCTAATAGAACACTGTGTTGTATGGTGGTACAAGCCAGTTAAGAATCTTATGAAACAATGCCCAAGATACAGAGTGGCACAGACACCCTTCTCTCTGTCTCCTTCTCTCTTTCTGTCTCCCTGTCTCTTTCTCTCTTTCTCTCGGATACAAGTAGGCACACAGATGGAACACCATTTGTCTTCCCAGAACCATCAAATTTCAAGCACGTGATGACTCCTCCCAGTGAATTTCTTATGATTACAACCATCGACGGACCATTTCTGACTGTTTATTTGTTGGTTCATGAGAATTATTGGTATTTGGGTTGTTTTTGTTTTGGTTTTTGTTTTGTTTTGTTTTGTTTTTACCATACTGATAGATAGAATGGGTGCTTACAAAATTTTTAAAGGTATTTGATTACTGTGTTTAGGAAAACAATTCTAACAATAATACATGCCAAACCAAGACTTCAGTGGGGTATAGTGTGATTGGTTGCTTCTCACTGAAAGGCGTAAGGACCAGGGAGCAATATTTAAAAATCGCTCACTTGTCAGAATGGATACCACAAGCCAGGAGAGCTGGCCCAGGGCTCTGAAGCCCTCTGCCCTGCTAGACATAGATCTTCTATTTACTGGATGCAGGGGAGGTCCAGGGGTCTGAGGCAGGGGCCTCAGGTGGTGGGGGCACTTGGATTAGAGTAACTCAAATGCTCAGAGTAGTTGGAAAAGGAATCGAGTTTCTCCATTATTTCTATGTGGGGAGTGGGGAGAGTGGTAATCGGGCTCTAAGACCCTCAGGTTAAGCCAGTTGAAATAACCTCAAAAAAATACAAAAACAAAAACAAAATAAAAAACCACCAACAACAAAAACTCCCAAAACCAGGGTATTTGTTATGGGAGAAACACGGGGTTTTTTCTGGGGTGGGCTGAGGAGAGGGAGATAACCTGATTTCATTGGCTGACTCACCCCACGGGCTCCAATTTGGGCTGACCTTCCACTACTAGGTACAGTAAGTACCAACTAATTATGACATATCAGACACCTCCATATTGGTTGGTAAATGGCCATTTCCCTGAGTTTCCCAAATGCCCTGCACCACCCAGGCCCCCTTCCTCAGGCCCCCCCAGATCCTCCCTTAAATCCACTAAACAGAGAGTTTATGCCAGGCAGGGCAGAAGGCTCCAGAACCCTGCAGCAGCCCTCCTAGCCATGGTAACCGTTCTGATGAGTGCTGTTGAACCAGCCATTAGTAACGTGTGCAGCCCTAGTCATGCTCTGGCCTTCAGACCATCCCCACCAACACAGCTATCCTGGGCAAAGCCATGCTGACCCCTCGGGCACATGTCACCTCCTCTCTTGTGAACAGTGCTCTATCCAGCTTTTCCTCTCTTTCAGCATGTTGTAACTGTTGTATTTGCATTATACTGTGTGTGTGTGTGTTCAATGTACATGTCTTCTCATCCACCTCCATAAAGAGATTAGAGGCTGGCATCACACAATGTTTTATATTTCTTGGCTTACCACTTTATACTTAACACAGTACCTGGCGCATTATAGGTATCTGAGGAATGTTCATTGGAAGAAACTTCTAACGCCTTGACATTCCAACAGCCATGCCCTATAAGTTGATTCTTATCCTAACCAAGCCCTGCCAGTCTCAAAGCTCCCGCAGGTCTAGTCCCCCCCATGAAGCCTCTCCAGATTCTCCCCCAACCCAAGGGATTCTGTTTTTTCTAATCCCTACAGAATCAACAGACCAGACTGCACACTCCAACACCTAATTTAACTGTATACCATCTTATATTACATTCCTTATGAGAAAGTTCCATTCTTGTTGTTTGTTTTATCACCCCGACTAGACTATACATTCTTTGAAGATAAGGACCACATGGGAAAAGGCACATTCTGATAATCCGTTTCTGAAAGTCAGATGTTCTGTGGGAAATAGTAACCTATTTCCCATTATTTTAAATAGGAAAAATTATAATGTGTCGCATTACATCAACCCCAAACCAAAATATATTATAATGTATTTCCTAAAATGTAAGCAAAGTACATACAGCACATAACTATCATATGAACGATCACATTAGGATGGAAAGTGTTTAAAATAGCAGTTCCCGATCTCTCAGTTGAACGTGCAGAAACCTGTCACCTGGTTTCTCCCAGAGCTTTAAAAGTGCCCAAATGGATGACCACCTCCTAGGAAGGTTGGTGGTCAGGAAAAGGGAAAGGAAGACTGTGTTGGGGGGTGTGTTGGGAGCTGGAAAAGCAGTCTGGTCTACCTCGCTATTCCACTAGCTTTGAATATCTCCAACACATGTGGCCCAAGACTCCCGCCATGGGGCATGGATGAAAGTTCCTTTGATACAGTCACAGGCCTCTCTTAGCACCCAAAACAGCACCAAAGCCCATTCCCTTTATTGGCACTCAGTGATTCAACAAAACACCTACAAATGCTTCTCATGTTCCACCAATTGTATTTGAAAGATAACTTGAGACTCTTCTTTAAAATGTTATATTGAGTTTAAGGGACGTCAATATACACTTTTCCTATATAAACATCAACTGAAAATCACAGTATTCAGAGCCATGTATAAAATATAAAACAGGGGTATTAGGAACAAAGCTATATTCCCGCAGGAATATGTTAACGGGAGAGACATTCTATAGGAGACACCTGTTTCTTCCGAACCCTTACCACCCCTAGCACAATGGTGGGTCCATGCCCAGGGCACAACAGGTACCTAAGGACGGAGAGGTAGTGTATCTGGTCATTGACTACAAAAATAAGAGGAGACCGGGTTGGAGAGCAGGAGAAATCTTAAATGGGCCATGTTGGCTATTCAAAAAGAGAAAAATAACTAAGAACCAACACTCACTGGACACATGTCAGCTCACTGAATATTCATGACACCCCAGAAAGGGAGCTACCACCAGCCGCATTTTACAGGTGAAAAGACAGACTGCATGAACAACGTGGCTAAGAGCCACACGCAGGTCAGTGGTGGAATCTAGAATCGCAGGCAGGCTTGAGGGCTAAGCCTGAGCCCTTTGCTCCATCCATAGCACCTGCTCCCAGATCAGAAGCATGCTCAACCCCCAGGAGCAGCCATTCTCCCAACCCCCAGCATCGCATTTTATTTTTGAAAATACTACCCTGTGCTTCTGAAATCACTCATCTACATCGTTTAAGTTGTCAACTGGCCTTCTTCCCTCTGGCTCACATCCCAAGGCCTGGATTCTACAGCGCATGGCGTTCCTATGGAAGCACTGGTTCTCAAGGGGGCTGCTTGCTTTACACGGAGCAGTCCCAGGTGTGCCCAGCTTGCCCTCCTGCCTCCCTGAGCACCCCCAAGTCAAGGTTAATCCCCAACACAGACCATGTACACCAAGCCCTCTGCCTACCCCCTTGTTCAAAATCACCAACCCAAGAGGAATGTACTGTCACCATTTATTCATCCCACAACTATTTCTTACCTGTAGACCTTGGGCTAAGTACGGGGGATACTGCAAAGGAGAGAAGATAAGGTCCTCCAGCTCACCCAGCTACTGGGGTGACAGATAATCATACAAATAAATACATAATTACAAATTGTTTTAAGTTCTCTAAGAGACAAGAGCAAGAGAAAAGGGCAAGACGGGGCAAGATAAAAGGTTATAACAGGAAAGAGGATTTAGAATAGGAGCTTAGGGAAGACTTGTCAGATGAAGTGACATTTAATGAGACCTGAATAGAAGGATAAGAAAGAGAAAGCCAAATTAAGAGTGAGTGCCTCGGGTTGTCGGCCTCCTCCCTGTAACCACCACGACCTGTCACGTCCCAAACCCCCGCCTCCACCAGCCTGTCTCCAGGTTAGGCCTGTGAGAACCCAGCCTCTCCAGGTGGGGGTGGGAGGGCACCTTGAACTTCTACACACAGAGGTCTCCCAGTTGAGTGTGCAGAAGCCTGTCACCCGGTTTCACCCAGCCCTTTATAGGGGCCCAAATACATGGTCGGCGGCCAAAGAAAGGGAACGGACGAGGATGCAGATACGTTGTGGAAAACGACCCTGGCTTTGCAAACCCTACAGGACACGTGGCTGAGATCCCCATCTTCCGGGAAGGGACGGATGTTCTCTGCTATGTGTGTAGAAAGTTTTTAATATACATTCGGAGAGAAATGTAACTCGTCTGGTTCTGATTCATTCATAACTCATCACATTTGTTTTGCAAACGCTGTTTGATGTCCAAGAAACTGCCAAGCCTCCCTGACCCCGCACCCCCCTTTGAAGTGGTGGGTGTGTATATGTCACATACCGCCTGGGCACCAGAGAACAGAGCCTGGGGCTCTGTGCCCTGAGATGTGGTAAGAAGCAGACCAGCTGTGAAGGTCTTCCGGTCACAGTACCCTGCACAATTCCCTCGGGCTCTGTTTAGCAAACTCTCTGGTGTGAACATGCATCCAGAACACACGAGTGAAAGGTCCATGGGTGTGCAGGGAGAAGAGCGGGGGGCGGGGCGATAATTAATGTTTATGTCATTTGTTTGCTGACTGACACGGGAACATGTCAGCAGCCAACTGACCAAAAAGAAGCATCCTCCTCCTCTAGAGTCAGAAAACTGCCCTAAAAACAGAGGAAGGGACAGGCTTGCACATGAGAGTAAGCCAGACCCCAGAATTCTAACATCCTAGTCAGTTCTGTGCTGAATGGATCTTCTCCCAGTTGTCATCGTACCTGCGTAGGGACTTAAGCGGGGGTGAAAGCCGAGGGTTCCAAACACCCTGCAGTGAGTGAGACTGCCCCTCACGGAGAATGGTCTTGGCCTGAGCGCTGGACGAAGCTACTGGAAGGGGAAGAAGGCGAGGCAGGGACCCTGGGGAAGGACAGCTCGGGGACGGGATTGTAGACATTATAGCCTATGCCACCTTCTTAGTAGTAGCGTGTTGCTTCCCTGACCTGATGGTCTGAAGGGTCCAGAGGCACATCCCTTCAAGGGAAGTACTACATGTGTCTCACTTTAAACAGCACGCAGTGTGCAAGTCAAGTCACTTTCTAAATGCACCCGTAGGTACTCCAGGGTAAAAACGCTAACTACTCCTCTTCTGGGAACCCCCTGATGATTTTTATCTGCGTGGAAAAAACAAAAAACAAAACTTTTGTAGTACAAATAGGCTTTCTAGCCTTCTGTGATGGGGCGCTTAGATTTCCAGGTACAAGGCATCTCCTTATGGAGAAGAGAAGTCTACCTGGGTAGCGGGCTGCAGGGGACTGTGTCGGACACATGTCTTCATCTGCGGGGCCTGGAGCATTCTCAGGGCCTGTGGCCCGTTATCCAGGAGCCTCAGCTCGCCCTCTGCTTACAGAGAAGACAACAGAGCTCGTGCTATACTCACAAAACATGTTTGGATCAAATGAAGGATGTAAGGATGGTGTCAGATGGGACGTTTTCCCACGTGAAGCAAGATCCCTTCCTCTTCTCTGCCGTGGTTGCCGAGATCGTTGTGCCTTCCCGGATGAAGAAGGCAGACAAGGCTCTGGTGTGCTTTCCAAGGACCAAGGAGAGAACTGAAATTCTCCTAACCCCAAAATAATTCTCATGCTGTTAATAAGTGCTTGGAATGTCTTAAATGATTCAAGAGAAGACTTAAAATATGAAATATCTAATATTCATGCTGGGCTATAAATGACTGCTATCTAGGTCTTTAGTTCTTGGGCGAGTTTTAACAGGGAGAGAAGCTTGAAAGTGCACAATAGCACTGATTCTCTGGAAGGCAAGGAGTCCAAGCACCATGAAAGTAGGGAAAAGACATGGAATGAGACATGAGGCATCACAGGCAGGGCATGGGACGCAGGGCAGGTCCCTCCCAGTAGGAGCCTCAGTTTCCCTATTTGTAAAATGGAAAGTTTGAGCTGCACGTTCTTAAAGGCCTTCTGACTCTAAAATCCTGTCAGCCAACCCAATGATCAAAAGCAGGGACTCCACCTTGTCCAGCTCAGGCAAGGAGAAGCAGAGGCCCAAGGTCAACAATGAATCATTTCTGTAATCATTGTAACTTAAAAGAGAAAAACAACACATATTATTACATATGACAAGAGATTCAAAAAACATAAATGGTTAGTATCGCCTTTCCTCAGTTGCTGTGAAGGCGCTTGGTTTTTCTGAGGGAGCTAAGGCCACACTGGGGTGAGGCACTCGCTCTACCCACAGACCAGCAGCGTGCCCACACCACGGCCTCCTTCTCGGAGCAAGCCTCCATCTACTCGGCCCTCATCCCGCCTGACGATGAGGTGACAGTCACGGAGGACAAGATCAATGTCCTCACTAAAGCAGCGGGTTGACGTGTCGAACATTTTTGGCCAGGCTTGTCTGCGGGGGCCCAGGCCAATGTCAACACCAAGATCCGCAGCAGCAAGGTAGAGGCTGGGATCTACACCAGCAGGAGATCCTGCTCCCCGCTCCACAGCTGCCCCAGCTGAGGAGAAGGAGCTAGAAACAAAGGAAGAAGAATCGGAAGAGTTTGGTGATGACACAGGCTTTGGTCTTTTTGACTAAATGTGTTCAGTAAAAAGCTGAACTCTTGGGGCACCTTGGGTGGCTCCACTGGTTAAGCAGCCGCCTCCTCGATTTCTGCTCAGGTCATGATCTCAGGGTTGTGGGCTCGAGCCTGCATCCTCACCGGGCTCTGTGCTTAGCGGGGAGTCTTCTTGTCCCTCCGCCCCTCTCCTTGCTCCTGCTCTCTCTCTCTAAAATAAATGAATAAATCTTAAAAACAAAAACACTGAACTCTTCAACTAAATAATAGGTGGACAGTACTCTCTGAGTCCAGGAAGACTGATGGACTCCCCAAAAGCCATTGTTCCTTCTGCCTGGCTGGAAAGGCCCAGATTCTGTTTGGTTGTGACCCCCCTCTTCCCATGATGCAGGGAAGTCCTAATTCATCTCAATGGGTCAACATAATCTCACTCTCGGGGCTAAAGGGACATTTGACCAACTCTTGACCAATGAGACATGGCAGAGTATGCTGGACACTTCTGGGAAAACTTCCTTGCTCCTAAGAGACACTCAGGGGAGAGAGGCCTCCAGTCCCCAGGATATTGCTTCTTCGGCCTGGGCTGTCTGAAATGGCTGTGGCCGTCTTACAACGTTAGGGGAGCTCTCTGCGGATGGAGCTGTCACGCTGAAGAAGAAGGAGCAGGAGAGACCAGAAGGATCCATGCCACAGGAGATGACAGGCATGATGTGGTGAGGGAACAAATTGGAGCCACCTGGCAGAGGTCAAAGGGGACAAACTTCCAGCAAGTATCGGGAGAGACGGCTTTATGCGGCCAATACTTAATTTACAAGAGCTAAAATACTTCCTTCAGGAAAATTTTAGGAAAGAGTTTTAGGTGGTAGCTTATGATATATGCTTAAGAACATTTAAGAGTACCTCAAAATTCGTCCCCTCACTGTGAAAACTAAGAATCACATAAAATAAATGTGTTGCTCTGCAGGTCACCTTCTGATGGCCTTGTCAGAATGAATGCCAGCCCCAGCAGCCAGGTCGGCAGGGCTGAGCCGGCAGGTCCTCTGTCCTTTCCCCTTCATTCCAGGACCCCTTGTCTGACCTCCCCCCACCCCCCACCGAGAGCCCCACCCTCGTGCTTCCAGAGATCTGCGGAGTAGAAAATGAAGACTTTCTATCAAAGACGCTGTAGGATTTCACCTTTTCTACCAAGTTCAGTTTGATTTCTGTTTCTTTCTTTCTTTTTTTTTAATAAAGATTTTATTTATTTATTTGACAGGCAGATCACAAGTAGGCAGAGAGGCAGGCAGAGAGAGAGGAGGAAGCAGGCTCCATGCTGAGCAGAGAGCCCAATGCGGGGCTCGATCCCAGGACCCCGGGATCATGACCTGAGCCAAACGCAGAGGCTTAACCCATTGAGCCACCCAGGCACCCCGATTTCTGTTTCTTAAACCTGAAGTCTTCACAACTCGGTAATGGAGGAACTCAGTGACGCCAAGAGCACCTTCCAGGCACATGCAGGGCCTATAGTATCTGGAGTCCTAAGGAATCTTGAAATGGGGAGTCGTCCTCGTGCCTGAGGAACACGTCCAGTAGCCTTGGAGGGGAGGCCTCTGGTTCGGTGGAGAGCAGCATACCTCGAGGCCTCCTCAGAAGCTACTTCCTTGGGAGAAGGGAGAGGAAGCAGGGAGACAGCCAGACAGCTCCCCAGCTGTCTTCAAAGATGCTTTTGGCTGAACTGCCGTATCAGAGTGTTTTGTCCTAAAGGACGAAGGCACAAACACAAGCACTTTCCTTCCTGAGGGTGCCCTTCCCTCCTGCCTCAGCCGTGGGTGCACGCCTACGCAGCCTGGAAAGGTAACTCAGGGTCCTCTCCAGGCCGTGGCCAGCACTCGAATGTCAAGGCCATCTCACCCTCTGGGTCAGGCAAACCACATAATGACAGAAGATCATTTCCATACAAGGGCCTTCCGGTGGTGAAAATTCATTTAGGAGGAAATAAATTTGAATTGAATTTACTAAAGCCAGAAAATGTAAATCAGGGAACATTCCTAATGAAACTGCAGCTTGGTTTGGAAACGATCTTCAAGTTGCATTTCGAGATACAGGTTCGTTTCTGCACTGAGCTGATCACTCGGGGTGGCAATTTACGGAAGCCCGGGTTCTACTAACGGGTCCTCAGAGTGTCAGATTTTGAAAATAATAAAAATGCAGTTCAGTTTGGTGCTTCTGGTTTAAAAATTAATCACCCTCCAGTTTGGTCCTATTCAATCACTGCTTTAAATGTAGGAAAACTTCATTTATCTGAATGTTTTTGGAGGAAGAGGCAGGAGGAAAGTCTTCTCTAAATTGATGAAAAAAATCCAAATGGTTGATTTTAGAAAAATGGTTCTAGTACTTGTAGTATTGAACATATAATAAGCTAAGATTTAAATGAACACTAATAAGTAAAATTGAGTTAGTCACTGAAAAATTACAATCCATAATAAGCCTTTATTACATAATAATGAATTACATTATATCGCTGAGTCTTAATTTTTTAAATCAATGGGAAACACAGTCTGTGTCAGAATTCCTGGGGTACAATTTGAATTTAAGTTACACAGCATTCAGGATTTAATTGGGCATTTCCAATGGTCAGTGAGTAGCTTTAGTAAATGCACAATGCAGGGAAGCAGGAGAGGGAGAGAGGGGGAGAAGGAAGAGAGAGAAGAGGAAAGCGTTAGAGAGGGAGAAGGAGGGAGGTCAGATGGGAAGGAGGGAGGGGGAGAGTGGAGTTGGAAGGGAAGAAAGGGAAAGAGAGAGGCGGAGAGAGGGGATCCACCCAGGGAAGAACAAATAAATTCTTAAGTTGGGAATCTCCATTTACATGCCTTGGTAGAGAAAAGCAGCCAAGAGAGTGGAGGGATTTAAATTTCCTAAGAGCATAGTGTACCCGGTCTGGGCTGTACTGAGGGACCTTACTGCCTACAGTCTCCTTGTTGTGACAGCTTTAGCGTCCATCTTAGAAGAACATGACGGTGCCCCTGGAGGAAGGGGTGCTTCAGGCCAGCCTGTGTCCGGCAGAAAGCCACCTTTCCGTGTACTGGTGGGCATGGGACTGCTGACCTGGAGAGGACCAGAAGCTCTTCTGCTGGGTGGGCCCGGCCCATCCATTCTGAACCAGAAGGTAGGCTGCCAATGGCTTCTGTCCTGCTCAAAACTACGGAAGCCCTTGAGTCTTCCCTGCCTGCCACCCACCTTGCTCCTATCGGCTCGGGACCTGCTGGTCCACATGATATTTAAAACAGAAGACCCAGAAAGGAGACCCTAAGGGCTACACATACAAGAACCTCAACAGCACTGCTCTCCTCGCTGCTTCCCCGACCGAGGACCACCATCTCCGGGAACCTCTTGCTCCTTCCTCACTTCCCTCTTATCAGAGTCAAGATTAATCAGACATCCTGCTTTTACACTTCAGTGTAAATGTGTTTATGTTCTGGCTGGGACTGGTGACGGCCTTCCAAACTTGGTTCAAGACAGAGAGTCTACAAGGGCAATTCTATACTCCTCATTTGCAGAAATATTATTTTCTGTTATGAATCATGGTAATAGGGAGTGTTTCGGCTGTGTTATGGGTTAAGCAGGCCAGCCTGGAAATCTAAATGGCATTTACAATTTTCTACTTTTAAAACGCCAACCTAATAATGAATAAAGGAGCAGTTCAAAAATTGGGGACTGTCTCTAAATGATTTGGGGATGAAAAACTCAACATCTCTTACCAATGGGACTCCATGCAGACTTTCCCTACATCTAAGCTAGGAAATCTCAACTATCCTTTATCCAGGTTCATCAACTGAGAAGTAGCAAAGAACCCTGGATTCATTAATTCCTTCTAAGAGGGTGGTTAACTGTAGAGTGAGCTAGCAAATCACAGGTGTTTGGGGTGGATGGACAAGAGGAGTTTCCTGAAGCAACAGGAGGGCTCCGGACTCCTTGTCCCGACTATACTGCACTCAGTCAGGCTGCAGATGAGCCATCAGAAGAGAGGCTGAAAGAGTCTTCTTACGAGTTCCATATTCAAAAGAAAGCCCTACTCCAGCACTGCCTGCTCTCGAAGACACAAGTACCACTGAGGGCACAGCTGGGGGCCCACCTGATCTGAACTCTCTGGGAGCTTGGGCCATATGGCCTCCAAGGTCTCTCTCTTCCAAGGGCTGGGAGCCCCACGGTCACAGATAAAGGGGTGAGCTAAGTGGTGCTAGGGACCCCTGCTAACCTGTCACATAAGTTTCTGAGTTCGGGGCTAAAAGGAGGACCCTTACCAGCTTGACATTCACTATCTCCAGCAGGCTTGGACTGCAGCGTAGAAAATCGATGGATAGTCCTGTGGCTCCCTAAGCACTACATCCCTATTCAGTTTCAGAAGTTAGCCCATCACCCCCTGCCCCTTACTCTCGCCTCTACCTCCATTTCCTGTGGTAATGGTTTCATACCTTTGGCACTAACTCTGTTCATTCACTTTGTCTGAGAATAGAAAACATTTTGATAGAAGGCAAATTTTTCTTGTGACAACAATGTTTCCCAAAGGAAGCTGGCTCTGAAATGACGGAGATGTCAAATCGCAGACACGTGTAGCTGGTAACAGTCTGAAGCACATCTAATCCAATCTCATCTTTACCAAGGGGGAAACTGAGGCCCAGAGTGGCAGCAACAGTGGTACAGCCACGATCCCAAGCATTGTGCTCCCTGCTGCCCATGGGAAACCATGACTTCCTAGTTCTGAGTCCCTGCCTGCACAGGGAGGGTCTCACCCTGGCTCTGCTTTCAGCCATGTGATCAGGGCAGACTTGAGAACCCCCCAAGGCTTTGAGATCTGCACACCCGCTCTTCGTGAGTTGCTGTCTGGACTGCACGGCAAAGGTATATACAGCACAGAGCACAGTGCCAGGCACGTAATGACCACTACCATCATCCCTACTAGTATTAGTGGCTTAAAAACACACACGTACATCTCTTCTTCCATTAAGGGGAGTGTATTTGGTTCATTTGCAAGACATTAGAACATATTCTCTCTTTTGATAACTTGGAACTTTTCTACCAGATCCCATCATAGCCAAAAAGACATCCTGGTCAGTGTTTCCTCTTGGGAATAAAGTGTCCCCAAGTGTCCTCACAGGACCTTTGTTTGGAAAGTGCTCCTACTTTCCCCACGGGTGGAATTTTCAGATATCCCAGTGTAGGATGCAGGGTAGACCCAGAGGAGCCTGAGGGCAAGTAACCCAGGGACACTTTCCACGGGTGTTCAATGGCAGGGTCAGGATACAGGGAACAAGTGTGCCTGCGTGGGAAAAAGCAAGAGAGTCAGAGTGGGCCTTAGTGTTCACGGGCAAGAAAGTTCACCAAATAGATGAGGCCCCAAATTCCTCCAATCACTGAAACATGGCATTCATAATGGGAAAGAAAATGAGAATATCACAGAGCAGGAAAGGGGAAGGGGGAAAAAAACAGGCCAAGAAGCCCCAAAAGTGGCAAAGTGTGTCAATGAAAAGGATTTCTCAGGAAATTTCCAAGAGAAGGAACTGTCTGTGGACAGAAAGGGAGAAACAAAGCTTACCAGCACATATGAAAAATGACTGAGGAATTCCAGTTGTCTGAAAGTTCAACATAAGTAAACAATGTGATGTGGAAGGAGAAAGGAGGAGGAAGAGGAGGAGGGAGGGGGACAAGACGGGAGAGGAGGGGGAGGATGGAGGGAGAGGACAAGGAGAAGGAAGATGGGGAGGAGAGGAGAGGAGGAGGACAAGGAGGAGGAGGGGGAGGAAAAGGGGAGGACAAGGAGGGAGAGGAGAAGGACAAAGAGAAGGAGGGGGAGGAGGAGGGAGGGGGAGGAGGGGAGAGGAGTAGGACAAGGAGGAGAGAGGGGGGAGGAAAAGGGGAGGACAAGGAGGGAGAGGGGGTGGACAAAGAGAAGGAAGGGAGAGGTGGAGGGAGAAGAGGACAGGGAGGAGGGAGAGGAGGAGGAGGAGAGAAGGGAGGAGGGGGGAGGAGGGAGGAGGAGGAGGAAGTCAACTTGTAATCTCAGGCTACACTGATGAAAAGGAGTTGCCCTCAAGGAAGCAATAGCCTCTTATCCCCGGGCCCGGCAGAGCTGGGGAACTGTGGGTCAAAGGCAAACAGCAGAGTTCGGATGAGGTGGCCAGCGCTGGGGGGAGAGGGTGCAGGGAAGCAGATGGTCAGCCTAAGGGAGGATGACCAAGAAGCACGGGGCTGCGGTCTTTGGTATCAACAAGGATGTCCCAAGGAAGAGAGAACACATTTTCTCCCCTCCAGATGGCAAAATGAAGAGCAGCCGGTAGAAGATAAAGGAAGGCTGCTCTAAGACAAATCTTTCTTGCGCCATTGCAGATATCCCCCAAATGGATTTCCATCCCCAGAGGTGTCAGGCAAAGGCCGGATGGCCCAAAGACTTGTCAAGTTCTAGGCAGGAGAAGGCCCCCTGCTGGCTGGGCCTGGGGCCCCATACCTCTGGGAGACTACAGCCAGGCCAGACACTGCCAACTGCCCCCCTGGCCCGCAGCCTTCTTCCTCTACCTCTTAAAGAGCAGTGAAGGTGCAGGGATCTCAAAACCAGCGGCCTGCTAGAGGAGTACACGGGCCCTTCCAGCTTCTGGCTCGGTCAGCCACCCCCCTGGAGGATGTGTAACGCAAACCAGCTCGTCAGGTAACAAGTTTTCATGGATCCTGCAGGCAGGGCCGGTAGGCAGCAGCCTGCATGCATGGAAGGAGAAGGCGACCTGCCGACCTCCGTGCAGGTGTGGGGTCCTAGAGCCACAAGCCCGCTTCTCCTGCAGGCGCTCTGCAAATTTAAACCCACTTGGAGCCACATCGTGAGTCTTAGTAAAAAGATTTCTGCTGAAACAGACAGCTACTTAAAAATGTTCTCCTCCCATTTATATCTAATGTGCTAAGTTCTGACTTCTGAATACAGAGGATAAAGGCCCATCTCCTTGGGTAAAAGCACAGCATGAAGCTGTTGGGTCCCACTCCCGCTCTGCGTCTCTGTCTCTCCTCGGAGTGCTGCGTCACTGACCACACTGCACTGTGTCTTCGAGTACCCTGTGACTGTGAGCGCGGGCGGGAAAGGACAGGACAGCTGTGTTTTAATTGAGGATCTACTATGTGCCAGGCACCGCAGGACACATTTTCATCAATTATCTTATTTCTCTCAACAATCTTGCAGTTGTTGTGGCAACAGTCCCGTTTAACTCATAGTGAAATTGTATCTAAAAGAAAGAAAAAGTTACTTAAAACAACAATGGGCCCCATCTACTTCCACCTTCAAAGCAATGGGGAAATGAATCTCTCTACCACCCCTTTTCCCTTGTCCAAGGAGGTGGGGTCAGACCCCTCTTCGATCACCCACTACGTGGGAAGGCACGTAAGCAGATGTGAAGAAGGCTCTGGGCTGAGTTCAGGGGTAGGGACTAGATAGAGCCAAACTGCTCTGCATATAAAAATGGGGAGAGTGTGTTCAAGCAGTCTGGGAGCAGAAAAGGGGGAGAAGCAGAAAGGGCAAGAAATATATTAAAACCCTAAGGCCTGGGTAAGCAAAAATATCTGAAGGGCCAAGCACAGAAATTTCAAACATTCAATATTCACATTACAATGATGTGAACTCTCTTGAGCTTCCCAAAACCTGAGTACAGGCTGATATACTCACAAAAACCTTGTGTGAGACTGGAAAGAGAGAGAGAGAGAGAGAGAGAATGTAAATCAAAGGGGAACACGTCCCTCTCAGGGTTTGTCCAAAGCAGGGAGAAGGGCATGGTCAGAGAGAGTGGCGGACACTGGAGACAGAGGGGGCTGGGTCAGGAAGTCCCTAGGTGATGGCCACAATCTGGGAGAGGGCATGGGATGAAGGGCTGAACCTGACACCTGGGACATACACGGACCAGGCTTGAGGTCTTATCACTGCTAATTGTGGGCCAATCTTTAAATCCAGCTCCAGCTGAAGCCACATCCAACTTACTTCCACTTCCTTGCCCTGAAATCCTCTTCTCAAAACCCTGCTCCCTCCAGGCACCCAGCACTCAGCATCTTCACCAACCAAACTCTGCACACCCTTAGGACGCCCCTCTCGTGGAGCTGCGCACTCTTCCTAGAGTGGGCGAGTTGCTCCTTGCACTGAACAGGCCACTGATGTTCACCAAACCTGTTTCTCCTCCACGTGAGGACAGAACCAGACCCCATCTCCCAGAACTGCATTCAAGCCAATGGAACACGCAGGAGATGGTGAGAGCCACCTCTAGGCCTGGACCTTAAAACTTTGGGTGCAAACCTCCATGCCTTTCCTTATCTCTCATCTGCCAGCCAGATTCAAGGAATCTCATCTGCCCAGGGGAGTGGCACGGCCTCGAAACAGAAGAACCCTGGGTCCCTGAGTGTCCCCTGTCACCACCCTGCCAATCTAAGTTGGACTGTGATGTGAGAAATAAACCTTTATCCTGTTAAACCACCAACAGTTGGGGGGTATTCGTTACAGCAAACAGGTATTCCGACAAATACACTTTCTCAAGGCTGCCAAGAAACCCCTTCCCCTCTCTACCATCCTCCTTGCTGACCAGGTTATATTCCAATTTTCCACAAAAACATCTGCTTTTTCACTCTGCTGACCTCCTCAAGGAAAGGAACTGTATTATTCTCATTCTATGTTTTTCACACCTAGGACACAGAGTTTATATATGTCTTCACTGAGCATGTACTGAAGAAGGAAAAAGATGAATGGTAGATCCCAGCTGAACTCAATATCCAGCTGGGTCTGTACTATCCTGAACATTTTTAATTAAAAACAAACAAACAAACAAACAAACAAAAACACCAGCCCAGCTCTAGGACCAGCTAAGCCCTGGATGAAGGAAACAGAAGGGCCAGAAAACATGGCTGGGATCAGAAGCTGAGTGCTGATGAAAATTTCCTCTCTTCTGCTAGGTTCCCATTGTGCAGGCATACCTTGAAATGACAAAAACCTTACCCTAGGAGAGTACGGTACAGGCTGGCAGGAATGTTTCACCGTGCTCCATCCTACAGTATTTTGAAATCTTTTGTTTAAATCGATTGGCAATGTTTAAACACACCATTTCACACAGAAGTACAATATTACTAATGAGGCAATAAGGAATAAGACAGTGTCATTTTATGGTAATGCATCAGACACAAAGAAGCCCTCCCTCTTTCAAATAAATCTGAGATTTTACATAATCTCATTTTTAGTATAGGAAGGGGATTTCTTTCCATTAACAAAGAGTGGGCTCTGGTTGGATGTGCCACTCCCTTAATAGAGAAAGGCCAGGCATGACCCCAAAGATGCTTGTCCTGGGTTTTGCGAAGAACCTGTGCTCAACCTTGAAGCCCTGGCTTTCCCTTTGATCGGAGGCGGCCACATCCAGGGCCTCCTTTGTTCTCCTATATCAGTGATCTCGAGGGATCTGTTTTCTTTTCCTGCAGTAAACCTCTTCATGTCTTTCTGAGAGGGTTTTTCTTTTTTCCTTCTTTAAATATCACTAGTTATCAGAGCTCTCAATGAGTATGTCACATTAATGGAGCCTGTCACAATTTCATGATGCTTTATTTTCGTTTTTCTTACGCCAGAGAAATCTCTGTGGTTGAAGATAGCCAAATGTTCCTTCCTTTCCCTCTCCCTACAGGTTCCCACTCAACTTGCTGATAGTTTTCCAGTTGGAAAGTGGCGCTTGGGAAGCTAGGCAGCAGAGCCAGAGCCCAGCCTCAGTCCCTACCTAAGAGGCCAGGGTGGCTCCATACAGCAGAGTCTCTTCCTGTTTCCACAGGCCAGGCCCTTCCTATGCGTCTGGGTGAGCCAAGCCCCCCCCGGCCTAGAGGGGGTTTTCTCCAGTCTCCTTGTACAAACCCAGCTCTTGTCACCCAAGTCATTTTCCCACTCTGCCTCTCCGGGGCCCAACATTGGCACCTCTGTCACGGCTGCATCCAACACGGGTCTCTTCTCTGGAGCAGGGCGCAGACTCTAGCATCTACACCGGAGTTGCACCAAGTTCCTAGCCAGGGATCTGGCTCTGGAAGGGCCAGCATTTCCCTCTGGAAGGGACTCTGGAAGGGCCAGCATTTCCCACGTCTCTAACTCCTTACTTCTGAAAATCGGAACTGGTTGCTACAATCCCATTTAGAATTTATACCCTCCTTTCTGCCAAAGGATCTGAGGTAACTGATTTAATGTCATCTGATCAGGACAGTTAGAGATTTTCCACATTGCTCATGGAACACGACCTCTATTTTATAGTTATAAACACAATGCCAAAGAGGAGACCAGAGGACATGAGAACCTGGTATAATTTAGGCCTAGAAAGTAAGTATCAATTCACTGAAGGAGTCTCCTCCTTTCTCTCTTTCTCTCTGGAGATGGGAGGTAGGAAGGGACAAAGGGACAGAAGGACTGTGTCTGCTGGGCACAGGGGTTCAGTGCCTATGCCCTACAAGCTTTTCATCATCCCACACAAACACTTGGAAATTAAAAACAAAAAGAAAAAAATGTAGGGTGGATCCAAAATATAGAAGAAACTGCAAAATCAAAATGGATATTTAATTCAACATCCACAAAATTTAACACTGTGTCACCCAGTCAAATGTAACTGAACACACAGAGTTATCTATCTGTATAACAGAGTTTCTCTCCTAAGACCAAAATGAATAATTTATTCTTAATAAATTCAACATTATAAAAAATACAACCATTGTTTCTAACTTGGTTACAGTGAAAATATCCTACTTCAGGTGGTTTGTGGGCACATTTTAAGATGTCTGATATGCTGACTTATGGGTGGGGTGACTGACTATCAGAGGGCTCCAGGCCTTGGGAAGCCTCACACAACCCTGGGAAGATGGAGGTTAGGTCACCACGTGGCCCCTAGCTGTTGTTTTTCTTTTAATTCTGAGTGAAAAGACTTGCTCATGGGCTGCTTGTTCTATTGGGGTATTTGCTTTTTCTCTGATAGCTGTTATTTCCAGCCAGGGTTTCAAGGAGAGGCCGCTCCAAGTTGTTGCTCTTCCCACCGGGGCTGGGGCGCCTCCATGGGCACCCTCCCTGCCATCATGCAGAAGGGACAGCTTAGTCCCTCTTAGGGGTCAGCAGATCCGGCCCTGAGATCAGGACATGTCAGGGGCCTTAGGGCCTCGGGCCTCCTACTGTAACCATGAGGCAAGGTAGCACCAGCACAAAATCTGCCTTTGCTTTTTTAGTTGTCGCCCTTTAGAGAAGGTAAATGGAACACTAAAAGGCAGAGATCCTACCCTCTGCAGACACTGCTTCTGGTCCCTTCGGCCACACCTGCCTCTCTCCGTGCTGCCCTACTATCAGGCCTGTCGGTCACTAACACACACGCCCCCCAAACAGTGGGTCCCCTTACACCTATCTGACACATCCGCACTTTACTCTGTAAGAGGGCAGACATCCCAAAAGCCCCCAGAAGTCAACCACTAAGCCACTACTCAGATGCCCTGCTCGGGAAGAGGCTACGGCTCCCAGTTCCTATGAGCCCACTCTGTCCTTCACGGCCTCAACATCTCTCTACCCACCACCATCTCATCTCAATTCCAAACGCACAATCGCTTTCTGGTTCCCTGGTCATTCCTTTGGCTCAAGACAGAGTGGTGCTATGAGGAACACAACTCCTCAGAGAGGTGGCCAGCAAGGCTAGGAGGGTGCTGGATTTGAATTCTGACCCTGTGGATTTGCATCCGGGCTCCGCCCCCTGAAGTTGTGTAGTGCAACCGTAGGCAGTCGCTGAAGCTCACTGAGCCTCAGTTTCCCCTTCTTTAGGATGCAGAAAATAATATGTGCTCACGGACTCACTGCATGGGAAAAGCTCTAGAAACTCACAGTGGTGCACAGATATAAGATAGGCTTTCACAGTGAGTCTGTGTGCCCAGCTGCTGGCAAGAAGAAAGCCAGAACCACGGCAGAGTTTGGGGAGGCAGGGGGCAAAAAAGGGCTGGGGGGAACTCACAGCCAGTTTGGGGAAAGAAGACCGCGTGGGATCCAATGGAAGAGAAGAAAGCAGTGTGACGTATGTTTACAGTGACCTGAGGTCGGAGTGCTGGCTCTTCCTTGCTACCCACAGGCCCAATTCTGAGCACCTGTTCAGGTTATATAAAATGAGGATAATGATAGCCCCCTCATGGGACTGTGATAAAAATTGAAGGAGGTCATGTTAAATGACTTAGCACAGTACTTGGCACACAGCAATTGCTCAGGAAGTCCTATTATTATTAAATGGATATCTACATTAAGACTGTACTTGAGAGAGTGGTAAGTACTTGACCCCGGGCATGAATTGTGGACAAGTCAGGGATCAATAAATCCATAAGCAATGTCACCGCAGGCTCTTCCTGGCCGCCGTCGCCTGCTCTCAGTGCTTCTCTCCCTGTGGTCTCCCTCTCTCTGCCTGCCTGCTGCCCACTGTCTTGCTGTGTCTCGGGCTCCGTTCTTCTCTGACACTCTTTCTGTCTCCAGCTCAGTCTCGAGCTCTCTCGGACTCTGACCTCTAACATTCTTTGTCTTTTTCTTCCTTGCTTCATTCCTTTAATAATAAATAGCTCAGTAAAGCAAACTTCTGTCCGAGCAGAAGGTACATTTTCTCCCTGGAAGGTGCCCTCGCTCCAGTGGTGGCGGTCCCTGTGCCCCCCGCCCCCAGCCAGCTGTCGGGCTCTCCACAGATGCTTGCTCCCAGAGCGGGGCAAGGAGGGGGCATCTCACCTCACCTAGTTCACCTCATCTCACCTCACCTAGTTCCCTAGGTGAGGGAACTTGCCACAGCAAGAGCCTGACTTTAGTCCCGCATGGGTCACCGGAGCTGAGCCGACCCACCGCACAGCTGCAGACCAGGGGCCCCGGGAAGGAAACCTGCCACCACGTGCTGCTGACTCCGGCCGTGCTCGGCTACACACTCAGCCCCACTGGAGGGAAGGGAGACCTTCCTTGCCACCATCCAATTCTAATCAGGCCGGGGTTGGGCAGGCTTCCCATAAAGATGAGAGGCCTAAAACGCAGCTCACCGAAACCACAGCCCGCTGTGGGAACAGCTGCTGACGTGAATCTGGCCGCGGCCTCCTTGGAGAAGGGGGGCTGGGGAAGGCACTCAAGAGAGGAGCCAGGCTGTGGCCGGGAAGCCACCGGTGGCCTGGCTGGGAAACCAGTCAGGCCACCAGTGTTTGCTGGGCTCTCTTCACAGGAGGCCCACAAGGATGGCCATAATGTTGTGGGAAGTCTAGGCTGGTCACAAGGACGGGAGGAGGAAGACATGGTCCACGAGGAAAGGTGGCCGAAGATGCACAGCAGCTTCTGCCTGGGGTCACACAAGCAGGGCCTCAGGGCAGAGCCAGAGGCCTGGCCAAGGGACAGCCCCATGGACAGGCCAGGCCCTCGTGCAGGCTCGAGGCCTCCAGGCAAGGCCCTGAAGGCATGTGGGGATGCGGGGTGGAGAGTGGTGGAAACTGGGGGCAGAGGAGGCATTGCGGGCGGGAGGAAGAACCGCCTGCCCCCGTTGCTGCTGGCCTCCCTCCCTTTGTCTCTCGACCGCACCTGTCAGCCACACACAGATACAGAGCGAGACTCACCAGCGGTGACGTGGGAGCGATAAAAGCCAGCGAGGTAGCAACACGAGAGAGACAGCTTGGAGGGTGTCAGTGGAGACATCTGCACCTTCACAGGGCTTGGCAGTGGGCGCGGTGAATGAGCTGTACCCGGCCAGGCGGCAGCAGCCACGTCAGAGGGAGATTCCTGGCCAACCCCCACCTTCCCGCCCCAAATTCACCTCCAGATCCCTTTCCAGACAACTTGAAGCCTGGATTAAAGTCAAATAACCATGGAACGGGAAGCATCTTCAGTGATTTCAATTACTATTCATAATTAAGATCCTGGTGCCAGGAGGATTTTGTGAGGACGACGAAGCCACCAGACCACCGAAGAAGAAAGCAGTCGAGAAAACAAGATTCTCGTCTGCTTTGTCACGCCGCCTGTGCACCTGTCCTCCTCACCAGAAGGAGAGCTCCAGGAATTCAGGACTGAGCCTTGGTCCTCACTGTACTCCCAGTGCCCGTGACGGCGCCTGGTGCACGGTGGACAAGCAGGAGGCAAGTGTGGAAGGAACGAATGAACGACTACAAGCTATGCAGAGAAATACAGCTCTCACTGACTGTTTCTGGTTCTACATATGACCGCGTGGCAGAGGCTTCTGTATGAGGCAAATCACCTCTCACATCGACGTGGTCTGTGTTTAGCTCTGACAGGAGACAACAAAGGCATGGGGACCCCAAAGCTGACGCCAAAGACTACAAACTAACATGAACCTAGTTCAAATTATCAGGTGTCACCCACGGTGACCAGAAGCAGCTGCATCCTTGCAGTGGGAAACTTGAGGGCGTCCCGGGGGAAGTCAAAGCTCCCACCACAGTTCATGCAGCATCTTAGGAGACTCACCAAGAATACAGAAAACCAGGCAGAAAGTCCAAGTCTCCTAAACTCTGAAGGCCTGTTGAAAAACAGTCCCCTCAGCTGCCAAACACAGAGCCAACATTCCTCTCCTGCCTGTTTTTACCATCACACACCTGAAAAGCCTCTGGAATAACAACATCCCGGCTCTGGTGCCCATTCGCCTTGCCAGGAAACCAGAGGCTATGGGCAGTGGAGGATGGGATGGAGAAAAGAGAAAAGGAGACTCATTGCAGAAAAGATTGGACCAATTAGGAAAAATTGCAAAAGGTTTCAGACCACGCAGAGGCTGGCTGTCCTGCACACACACCACAATCCCTGTCTCTCTCTCACTGGGATGGCTGTAATTCATAACAGACTTTACGTTTACGGGAACCAGAAGGAAACAATTTCCATGTCAACTTTTCAGGCCCGTTACAACTAAGTGTCTCAAGAATCTCTGGAGACAGAAGTGAAGAGGCACCCCAACCGCTTGCCTACCTGCCAGAAAGTCAGGCCACCAACCACCTGTTCCTACTGCCGCAGGAATCTCCGGAACGACGGGGAGGAGGAGAGCCCAGCCCTGGTAGCCTCGGAGGCCAGCTCAGGTCCCAAGTGCGTGTTCTCCAGACCACTTTCTGTGCCAGCAAGCACACAGCACACAAGAACAAGCCTTAATTTTTGTGGGATCATGAAGCACTTTGAGGGTCTGATGAAAATGAGGGGGCCTTTCTCTGGAAAATTGCACATGTGTGTACGCAGGCATGTACATGTATGCACGCGCACACACGCTTCTGTATGTATATCCAGTACGTCTCCAAACCTAAGCCTCGGGATCACTTGGGCAACCTCAGATTATGGTGCAGCCCCTTCCTACACTCACCAGCACAGAATCTCTAGAAAAAGTGTCCCAAAGTTTGTATTGAAGAAACTATTCCTGGGATTATGATATCCCGCGGGGCACCAATCTGTGACAGGAGTTCAGGAACCACTGCCTTCAGGACTCACAGACATCAGATTCAGGACCTCTGGCCCCACCCTTCACCCTCGCCAAGGTCAGGAGACAAGGGAACTTTCCTTTATTGAGCCAGATGATGTCAGGTTAATTTCCCTAAATTAACTCATTTAACTTCACTTTCACAGAAATTGTGTGAAGGAAGCAGTATTTTGCTCTTTATATAGGTGGGAAGACAGAAGCTCCAGAAAGTTAAGGAACTTGCCCACGAGATGGCATGTGGCAGGTTGAGGACCAATACTAACACCTGCCTGACTTTTTACAAGGATGACACCATCAAAAGCACCTGAGGAACGTCTGGGTAAGTGCCCCTCCCACGTGCTACCCAGGGCCCTGGGTGCAGCTTTTTCCCAACACTCCTCGTACTTGTGTTGTCGGCTTGCTTGCTTCCCTGTCTCCCTGCACGGGGGAAACACGAGGGCACAACTGAGTCACCTTTGAATCTCCAGCCCCAGGACATTTCTGGCCCATAGGAGACATGAGACAAGTATTTCCTGGACACACTAAACAGAAAAGGAGGGAGTGTGCAGGTGACCTGACCACTTCTCCCTCTAAAAACTCCACTAGGGAAGCCACCTCCCCAGAATGACCTGAGATTTTGTGCCCTCAGTATGGTGACAATGACCTCCCACATGGTTCACCAATAGGCAAAGGACCGACACCTTCACCAACATGAATAGGTTTCGATCTCAGGTAGTGTAGGAGAAAAGTGGAGAAAGACGTGAGGAAGGCACAGGGGAGAAGGACTGGCAGGGGCAGCAGCAAAGGAAAGCCATGAAGACCTGCACCCTAGGAGTATGGATCCCGTCACCGCAGCGCGCCCTGCTTCCATGCAGGGGTCGTTTTCCCCTACTACCTCCCTGCTCACACAACGTCAGAGTGGTTCTCGCTGGGGAGGTCGTGAAAGATGACTCGGGTTCCGTCACAGTTACTCTTCTGTAGACAGAAACTCACACGTCGGACGGCCAGTCCCTCCCAATGCCAAAACTCCCTCTCCAACATCGCGAACAGTCCTCCAGTTTCTGCTGGGATGCTTGTAGGGATGGAGAACATGGGACCTCTTGATGTGTTCTAGTCCTGAACAGCTCTTTGCAGAACCCACAGCATCTGCCCACTGTCTTGAGTTCTACATCAGCAAGAAACCCACAGTCAGTTTACTCCCTCTTTGCACAACACCCCGACGGTACGTCTTCTGGCCTCAGTCCTATGGCTGTTCCTTATGGGCCCTGGGCAAAACCTCCCTTGCAATCCGCTACTTAGGCTTCAGTGTTCACATCTATAAAGTGATAACGACAAAACCAACCCTGTGGGGTTACCGTGGGGATCTGACAAGCTGTAATTAAGTGCTACCATGTACGTAGGTCTCTCGGGCTACAGTATCTCTCTTTCTTCCCCTAGCCTACAGCCTAAGCACTATCCATCTATGAATGCAGCTTGGGATGGTGCCAAAGTTTTAGCAGCCCCAATCATACAAGAATAAGATACACACCTGGACCATTTTCATGGGCCCTGTTCTCAGGTCTGCTCTCCCCGATCGTGTCTTTGAACAATTGAGTTTAAGAGCCTAGATATCAGAGCCCAGTGTTCTTCCATTTGCTTCAGTCACCCCGCCAGTCTATCATGCTCGTGTTGATCTTAACTGAATCCCCACACGAAGGGCCCCAGCGGCCCCAGCGATCCCTCCGTTTGTATCTCACAAACTCTAAATAACAAGGGTGAGCTCCAAAATTTCAGCTTAAGATGAGAGGCTGGGGGCCTTCCTCTTTGAGATTAGTTCAGCTCCACATTTATAGAAGAAACCAAGGTGAGAAGGGGTGAGCTGGTTTATGGGAAACCAAAGAGGGAGTCATGACCACTGTAACCACTGTCTTGGCTGAGCCCCTCCAGTCTGCAGGTACAACCACAGGAATGGGTCTCCTCATAGCGGCCCTCCCAGCCAGCATCCTGGACCCCAGAGGGCAGGGCCCAAGTCCACAGCCTTTACCTCCATGTGCTCTGCACGCAACGATGTCCCAGACACACAGTAGGTACCCAAATACTTGTGGAGTAAATGAACACGTGATCTCATTTGACACTCACAAAAGCCTTCACTTAAAAGAGAGTGAAAACTAGGCTTCGAGAGACTCAGGCACCCACTCAAGGTCCCCAGCTGCTTCTGGGAAGTGCCATGATCAGGACCAGTTTGCCTCGCTCTAAAGCCAGCCTTCTTAACCCCTCACTTTGTTGCAAAAATGTTCCAGTATGCAATACTCTGGACATTCAGGGGAATGCTTTCTGCATGACATCTGAGAGCTTATCCACTGCAATCACATGCCCCAAACTTATATCTAAACAAGAGAAATGGGAAAAACCTACCAAGACTAAAATATCTTTGAGCAGAGAAGATCCTTTAGCCTCTCCTCCCAAAGTGACTCACTCTCTGGTTCCATTCTCCCACTGACTCATCCTGCCAGGACATTCGCTTCCTCTGAAGGGAGAAGGGCTCCATGCCAGGCTTGCCAGTACTCAGGCCTGCTGGGCTTCCTAGCAGATGCCAGCTCCAGGGAGAAACAAGAACTGGAGCTTCTGTATCTTAACGCTCTCCCCTCCGGTTGATGCTTCTATTTTTCTAGGCCCTTCGCCCTTTGCCAGGTGCCAGAAAAGAGGGATGCCAGGGGTGATCTCCAACTATGCTTAGGAGGATGGGGTGATGTGTGTGTAGACACGTGATGGGTGCTTATACCTGTATGTTTGTTTACCTAGAATAGAGTCTTCGTTCATTCATTCATTCATTCATTCATATCTCTACCAAATACTCAATCTCACGGTGGATAATAATGGAAGTTACAGGCACCATGAACAAAGGCTCTGAGTAAGGCCTGCTCAGGAAGCAGCAGGTGAACCCACCTGCCCAAAATAAAAGCTTGTGTCAAAGGGTGGAGAAAGAAGGGTGGAGCCTTGAAGATCAAGTATAAAAAGCTCTAATTTCTCCAGTTAGACAAAGGGAAACTATGAGAGTTTCCTTCTTTGCAGAGGAAATAGACTCAGGAGACCAGTCCAGCAGTGATGTGTCCAATGGTTCAGAAGGTGAAGAACCAAAGGAAGGAAAGCAAAAGCTCTTCCTGAAAGAGGACTCATGTCAAATAAGTGTGGAACAAGGGTACTTTTATTTAACTACTGAATACTTGTTGGTGATCCTTATGGTGAAACTCTGATTGTTCCTTTTGAACCTACTGACTTACTCTTTGCTCATTCTGTCTAGTTTCCAACTTTACTAATGTCCGTTGCTTCTTCTGGATGTCTTTACTGCTGAATCTCTTCCAATTTGTGAATTCAGGTCTGGAGCCAATATTCTAGCAGCATTCCATTAATTACGATAACATTCTAAAGCAACACCATGGGCCTGGGTCAACCTTTGGAATGCAGAGCCCAGAGTTTTTGCATCAATTACTAATCATGCATTCAATGGGGCAATAGGCTGGATGACCTCAGAGGCCCTTCTAACCTTAAAGAGTTTATGGGTCCAAGGTGCTGACTTCACTGATAAGTTTGCATTTTTTCCCTTCATCAGACAGCTCACTGGGTCAAAAATCTGGCGCAAACCACCAGTTCACTAACCTGCCATCAGTAAGCCCAGATGAATGCTTCATCTTTGGCAACACATCGTACACTTACTTCTGTAAAGACCACGAACACTTGGAGATATAAGAGGACACTCAGATTATAATAAAAGACTTTGGATTTCAAGTCTTCAACATTCATTTTAATGACTATTTAATGAATTAATTCATTAAACAAGCTTTAGGAAAAAATTTAAAAAACAAGCTTTAGGTATTTCTAACCACAGAAAAGACCCCCATCACTTCTATCTTTTTGTTTTCCTCTCAAGGCCTGTGCAATTCATCTGAAAAAAAAGAGCACACCCATAGTTCCAAAAATCTGGTACTCAAGCAGCCCCAAAGTCTCCCTGGTAGGAACCAGGTAATGAAGAAAGTTGCCAAGTCTGCCCAGGGACCAGGAAAGAAGGGCATTTCCTAGGAGCTAAGACATGTTCACAGCCTTTTGTGACAACCTGGAAGAGGGCCAGACTCTGCGTCTTAGCATCCAGCTCCCCCGACACAGATGCTGTGACACCACAAGACAACGGCTTGGATGCTTTCTCAAGACTGTGTGGATCCAGCTGCTCTGCAGCCCATCTTCCCCCTCGGAACATCAATTCTGAGTTAGACTCATCTGTACAACAAGCAGGGCTCAGGCCTCCTACAGAGATTTTTAAGAGTAACAGCTACGGGTGCATGACCCTTGCAGATAGTAAACTCTGAAGCATTCCCTTCCCTTCCCTTCCCACCGGCCTCTGGCTCCTTAAGAAGCCTCCTGGGATGAAGGCTCCATGTCCTGCCCTGTCACATTGCTGGGTTTTGGCCACCACCAACGACTGGCATCCATTTGAAATGTTTTGCCCCTCCCCCAGCAACCAACTTTCCTTTCAGTAAGAGGCAGAGAGCCCATTCCAAGTGACGAAGTCCCTTCATTGGAGAATCTGCTCCCCTCATTACGTCCTTCTTTATTCTCTAGAACCTGCACCTTGAGGCACCTTGCAGGGCAAGAGGCCCAGCCTCCTCCCACCTCCTCACCTTCCCCTAGCATGCTTCACCCTCTTGGTAGGCCTGTGGGCAAAAATCTCAGAAGGTTACAGAGAATCACCTGAAATGATGACAGAGAATGACGAGAAGGGACACTTGCAAGCTTTCTTTGAGGCAAGACGTGCTTGAACTAGATTCAGTTGCAATTTGTTTTTAATTAAAACAGTCACGGTTTAAGTTGACATTGAGCGTCTCCGAGGCTGCTTTCATGGCTCACACAAGCCCAGAGGAGAGGATGAGAGAGGGAACAGCTCCTTGACAGGCATTCGGGCCGCTTGTATTGTATCCTCTCCTGGTTGCTAAGCACCCAGAAATTCCTCACAGCCTACGACAGGCAGGAGTTACAGGCAAAGACAGATGCTCATCCACGAAAAGGCTCTCTGGATGCTGAGCGGGCGGCGGGGAGGAGAAGGTGTGCTCCACACTGACTGGGAACTCTGGATGGGAAGGGTGCCTGGCTGATGTGTAGCCGAAGTCATCAGGCACCTCTGAGTGAGGCCGCCCCTCTCCGGGCTTAAAAGTGTGCCCCTGGCTAGAAGGTTGCTCTTTGCCACCGCACATGTGGACCTAGCTCTAGGATCATCAGACGCCTCCACTGGTAGCAAACACCAGTTCCTCAGGGGTAGTGAAAATGTTCCGATAGGCTTGTAACCAAGAATAAAAGGACACGGATCAAGCGGTGGCATGTCCCCCCAGGTATCATAATTTTAGAATGGGATAGAATTTGATTTCCCTGGGATGAGGGACATAGAGTCATTCTGTGTGGAGTCTGGGGGAGAAAGGTTTCTACCCTGGGATTTTACGTTATGATGCGCTCAGCAGTACCAAGAAAAATGCTAAACCTGGGAATTTAAAAGGATAGTCTAAGAGGCAGCATCTCCTGTAGTCCAAGCACTACCCAGACACAGAGTTCCCCTCCAAATAGAGGGAACCCCATGTGTCCCCCTTGCCAGTACCAGCTGACAAGGAAAGAAGCTTTTTATTTTTAAGCCTAAACTCAGTTCCACCCTTACCCAACTACTCCAACAGGAGTCACATCATATGCCTCTGCTCAAAATCCTTCAGTGGCTGCCCAGCTTATTCAAGGGAAAAACCCACATTCTCAAAATGATCCACAATGTCCTACATGGCCGACCCCCACCCCCACCTCTCTGACCTCATCTCTTACTATCACTCCACACCAGCCACACTGGCCTCCTTGCTAGTCCTCAAATAAGGGTAGGCATGCTTCCATCTCAAGCCCCTCCGCCTGCAATATTCCTTTCCAACATGTAGATGGCTCATTTTTTCACCTTCATCAAGTTTCTGCTTAAATGTCACCTTCCTGTGAGCCTTCCTGACCCTATTTAAAATTGCAAACCCAACTCCCATCCCCGCCTATACCTATAGGTATAGCACTCCCTATACCCCTGTCCTGTTTTATTTTTTTCCATAGCCCTCATCATCACCCAACACAATAGATTAACTTACTGGTTGGTTTAGTGTTTGTCTTCTCCCGCCAGAATTTAAGTTCCAAGAAAGCTGAGCTATTTATCTATTTTGTTCACTGCTGAACCACCAGGAGTTAGAACAATGCTCAACATATAATTGGAACTCAATAAATAATCGTTTAATTAATGAATGAAAGATCTATCCTCCTTTGCTAGGGCACCAACTCATTGTTCTGAAAATTGACAAATGATAGGAAAGCACTTGTAATGCTTTTTCTGTCAAACCGTATTTCAGGAAAACCAAATAAATGATAAGAGAGCATAGTTCTTTACAAAAGACTTCCAGTTACTAAATGCAAAAGGAATGATGGAATCAAAAATGGACATTTCACAAGTCCTAATGAAATAACAGGTAAGGGCAACAATCATCACCAGATGCTGACACCACCAGGTGGAAGGCTGATGGGGAGCTGCCTGATGATCAATCCCTGAGCCCCCTCACCAGTCCCAGCATCCCTAAAAGTGATTACTGATGTACTGCAGCAGGAAGTGCATAGCCCCGACAAGAATACCCTTGACCCTCCCTCCAAAACAAATGGAGCGTGAATCTCGCTTCTAGGTTACAGGAAACAAGGAGGATAAAGGAACAAATTAAACGACAAAATGAGGAAGTAGTCAGCCAAATCAAAATGTGGGACATTCTACAGGACAACTGACCCAATTTCTTCAACAAACAAATGACATTCAAAAGGGGACAAGGGACAATTTCTGATAAGAAGAGATTTAGGATGTACAGGCCAATGTAATGCGTGGACCTTATTAGGATCCTGATTCAAACCAACTGTCAACAAACGTTTTTGTGATGATAAGGAAAATTTAAGTATGAACCAAGTCTCACATGATATCAAGGATTTACTGAGTTTTGTTGGTGTTATTGTTGTCTGGGGTGATACAGTCTTTAAGTCTTTGTAGCAGATACACAGTGAAGTGTTTACGGGTGAAATTATAGACCTTCTTCAACTTATGATGGGGTTACGTCCTAATAAACCTGTAAGTTGAAAATATCCTAAGTCAAAAATGCATTTGCTATACCTAACACCTACTGAACATTATAGCTTAGCCCACCCACCTGGCTTCTAGTTGGGCAAAATTATCTAGCACAAAGCCTATTTTATAAGAAAATATTGAATATCTCGTGTAATGTATTGACCAGTGTACTGCAAGTGAAAACCAGCATGGTTGTATGGGCACAGAACGGTCGTAAATGGATCAGTGGTTGACCCTGTGATCACAGGGCTGTCTGGGAGCTGCGGCTCATGGCTGCTGCCCGCATCACGGGGGAGGATCAACCTCATATCTCCAGCCTGGGAAAAGATCCAAATTCCAAATTTGATGTACACTCTCTACTGATTCCATAGCACTTTTGCACCACTGTAAAGTCGAAAAATTACAAGTCAAAGCATCGTAAGTCAAGGACCGTCTGTATATAATGACAAATTTGCTTTCAAGTATCTCTGGAAAAAATGCCTTGAGGGAAATAGCTAAAACTAACTTGGCAAGTGTTGATAAGTGTGGAGATGGAGCTGAGAGATGGGTACATAGGAATTAATTATATAAGTCTCTGATTATGTTTGAAATTTTCCATTATATAGCATTTCTTAAAAAAAATATAAGTTGCTGTTGTGTAGATGAACTTCAAAAAAGTAAAAAAAAAAAAAAAAATCGAAGTACCTAGAACAGTTCTGTGTATCCCATCAGCTCTGGATGGAGGTCAAATACCAGAAACAAAAGAGCTGGTCATTTTCTGACTTTAGATGTACCCCAGTGCCTTGCCTCCCTAGTTTAAAGACAGCCCCTCTGGTTTTTATCCTGAGACAAAGGCCAGACCATCCTGCGACTTCTAGATTCCTCTCTCTTGCCTGAGAGTACTAAGAAGATTAGCCATCTGTTTATCTGGATTCCTGCTTACCTTTTCCATGTAAGGCCACACATCCCTCACCCTATCTGCTTCCATCCCCTTGGGAAACTCCCTGTCCATTCAGTAAATGTTCTTCAACCACATCTAAATATATTATGTAATAAATCTGTGAACTAGTGTGGAAAGTATTAAAACTCATTCTTTGATGTCTGCTGCTGACTATAAAGAAGGGGGGCTACAGTTTATTGAATTCCAAGCCCATAAAAGGTAGGCATTCCCGTCCGTGTTTTCCAGACAGGGAAGGTTAAGTGCAGAGAGACTGGGTGTGTTACCTGCTGTCACAGAGCCAATCAAAAGGACTATCAGGTATGTGGTGCTTACTTTCTGTCAGGCACCATCCTCGTGTCAATCTCTACTAACTTGTTCATCTGCACTACAGCCCCGCAAGGCAAGTACCCTTGCTATCTCCATTTAATGGACAGAATACGAGTCCTAGTTAAGGAATCTGTCCGAGGTCACAAACTTAGTGGCCGGAGTGGTGGTGTGTGTCAGGTGGTACGGCTCCAGCTGAGTTCTGACAGTAAGGAGAACGGGCTCAGCAGGAGATGGGGCCATGGGTGGAGACAGCCACTGGCCATGAAGCAGGCATCTCATTGTGCCTTCGTGTGAATGGAGCGACAGCTCATAAGGTCGGTCTCCGTATGTCCCGGTTTGCGGGGGCCACTCTTTGTGTGTGCCTCTTATCCCCGTATAATTATTAATAATGCCCCCTTTCTTTCTCAAATGCGTCCTCATTTGGATAATAAGTTATATGATCATCTTAATTATAAGCTCCTCCAGGGTAGGAAAAACACATATAGCTTAATTAATACCCTTTGAATAAAAGGTTAATGAATTTTTGTTTATGGAGATGGGCCTTCCTGGAAATGAACTGACCAAGTAATGGTCTCCATGGTGTCCCTTGCAACTCTTTTGCATTCTGTGGCTCATAACTCTTTCCTAACTACCCCCCTCAGGTGTAAATGCACACTCTCCCCCAACTCTTCTGGGTTATCCCACAGCATCTCTGAGTTCAATGAAGAAATGGATCTGGGTTAGAGCCAAACACAGACACTCTTACACCTTTCTCTTGTCTCTCCTAAGTAAGGGACGTCCCTGGGCACACTGTCAATCCATCATTTACCTGCCTTGCAGTAAGCCTTGCTCTCTCTCTTAGACGGAGGCCAGTCTCCTGTCCTCAAGTATGCCTGCCATTCAGAAGGCAGTGCTTCCTGATAAATCCCTCTCTTGGCTCCTCATCAACTCTGTAGTCACCTGCCACTTCCAGGGCGGTGAGGCACAGGGCAATGCCGGCCAGTACCCCTTCCCCTGTTCCCTGTTCCCATCCCACCTCCTCTCTCCAGAAATCAGGCTCATCACAGCAAGTCTACTCCGGTTTTCTCCAGTCTTGACATTTGGTATTATCTAATTATCTCCAGCCCCTTATTTGTGCTGGGTCTCCCTACTGTGACATTAAGATAATCCCATTTCCCTAATTCTATCATCACACTACTCCGGTTCATTGCTAGGAAAGATGAGCTATCTTTACAGGGTCAGAGATAAAGACAGGTGAAAGAATTGAACCTTATGTTAAAGTATGAAGTCATTTTCCCAACTGGTCCGTGGGTCTTCATTTCTTCCTAAGGCGTCGTTGGTAGGATATTTGGGCCTATACTTTAATACTTGCATTTTGAGCTCTTCAGAAGAAAAACATGACATAAAATGGTGAGATTTTATTATCAACATTAATAATATTAATTTTTAAAGCTATTATAATTTGGTCTTGATTCATGGCAACCATATGGCACTTATTGGACAAGCACATTATTGCTTAATTAGAGGACCAAGAGCTCCTGGTGACGTGACAAGAGTTTGGAAATGCTGCCTTCTGAACTGACATCAGAGCAAGTAAAAGACAGAGCCTCTGGCTCAGATTACGAGGAGAGAGCGGTGAGCACCCTCCTGTTGCTGAGGGGATAACTGGCTTTCCTTCCTGTGCTCAGGTTCTACCTTTGCTTCAGGGCCTCCGTACCACTAGATGCCATGGTTTATACTGTATTCATTAGGGTGACGCTAATTGCCGTAACCAATATGCACCAGCATGTAGGAGGCTCAACACAATGAAGTGTATTTCTTGCTCACAGTAATTCCAGATAAGTTTCCCCTCACAGGGGGATTCAGAGACCAGGCTCGGTGCCCACGGAGGGCATGGTGCCCACCTGCCTACTGGTCTTCTCATCTCAAGGCCATTCCACTTGCTGTTCCTTCTCCTTTCTCCCAGACCTATTAATAAAGGGCCCCTTGCCATCGGCCATAGCCCGAACAGCATGACCTCAGTGAGGCCTTCTGTGCTACCCCCCAAAAATAGCCACATTCCCCCTGCATTGTCCATCCTGTCATCTTGGGGTTTTTTTTTCAAAGCACTTACCAGTGTTTGAAATAGTCTTACTTATTTAGTTGTTTACCTCATTTCTCCTGCTTTTCTACTAGAATGCCAGCCTTGTTCTATTATTTCCCACTGCATTTTCAGCACTTACAATCCTTAGCAGGCACTCAAAAGGAAGGGAGGGACAGATGGAGGGGTGGAAATAAAGTTCAGAAAGTTTAGGTCATGTCCTGAAGGTCACTTATCCTGAACAGAGTCACTTTTCCTGAACAGAGCCCCCTCTGAGTTCTTCCACTAGGCTCTTGTTGACCAACTTTCTGTACAGGGTACCTATCACTCTGTGGTGGGAGGAGAGCATGCATTTTGACTTGTCCTTCCCGCAATGGTGATGTGCCATACGCCGCACCCTGTGTCATCTTGGCCTCCCATTTGCAAGTTGGCTGGAGGCGGGGGGGCTTTTGAAAACAAAGGTCAAGGGTTCAGTCTCTAAGGGGGACAATTTGCTTGGCTCCAAAGAAAGTTCTGTTCTATGGACACACCTCTAACTCTGGCCAAACAGCTACAGAACTTATTACCCTGATAGGTCATGCTGCTCCTGCTTGAAATTCAGAGGATATGACAATCAGCTTCCCAGACTGACATTTTCCCCTCACCTATCTGGGGATACCCCAGGGAAAGACTTCTCAGCAATCCAGCCCAGTACTTGGAAAGCCATGTACTGTAAACTAACCACAGGGTGCGAGCTGTCTCTCCCTGCCACAGGGCATTCTACAGGCTGCATGAGTCACACAGAGGGAGAGTTCCAGATGCAGACACTATCAGCCCTCCTCCCCGCCTCTGAGGGGAACACTGAGCCCTCTCAAACTGTGTGGGTTGGAAAGTCAGACCATCCAAAATACCCCTCAGGAGCCCCTGCAGGCCTGGCGACATCTCTCCAGCCTCCAGAGGCCTGGGTAGCAGCTTTAGCTGCATTCCTTTCTGCTAGACCATTCCTCTGTCCCCAGTCAGTCCATTCCAACCCACCTCAGCCTCTAAGGAACAGTGCCTCTCCCATTCCTTCCCACTAAAGGCAAGAAGAAGGAAGCAAAAACGCAGGCAGCAGAAAAGAACTGGAGTCCCCTTCCATTCTCCACCAGCCCTCGGGCTCCTCAGACATACTCAGCATTCCCCAGGGAGTAGGAACTAGGCATCTTCTACCTCAGCTTCCTAACTCTTAAGTTGGAACATAATGTCTTTAAGATGGTGACTCACTACAGCAGTGAAAACTGACTAATTATTTTGATCTTCTTGAAGCCACTTGCCTCATTAGCCACTTGCCTCTCCACTAATGGAGAATATCCATCCTGGGCCAGGACCCAATCCTGCAGTCAAACTGGCTGAGTCAACCATACATGAAGTGCCCGGACAGTCTGGCCCCTCTCCTTCCCTTAGGTCATGCCTAAGCTCCTCTCTCTCCTGCTCTAAAATAGACCTGTCCTTCTAAAAACAGGTGTCTGATCTAAATCAGTGGGTACCTCAGAGCAGAGGACTTATCCCCATATTGAGAGGGATGCCTCCTTCCTCCCAGACCTGGTCATGTCGAAGCCACATTGAAATGAATGAGATTGAGTTAAAAACATACTATCTGAACATGCAAAGAACCCTTTAATGACTCAATCCTAACTAGACTTAAATCAGGGCTGAGATTCACAGATGTAACTGCCAGCCAAAGCTGGGCTTGAGATTTCATTGTCTGAGCATCTATTACGTGCTGAGGATAAAAGTTAAAAGGAAAAATAGGCATAGAAGCTGCCAGAACTTCAACAAGAGAGAGTTCCTATTTCTGCCTACTCCACGCTCTTTTGGATCACTTTCTCTCAACCCCTGAAACTCATCCCCACTTCCCACTTCTGTCATCCATAGTTCTCAGATGGAACATCATAAATAAGTCAAAATGCTTCCTCAATCAACTTCTTCCAATATAATGGAACTTCACAAATAGAATTCTACAGGCAATGCCTTCATCCATGATAACTCATGGGATAACCCATGATAATGTTATGAGTCACGCCAGTGGCAGAAACTTCAAGGGCAAAGGCAAGGAAGTAGGACATGAATTTGGCTCAGGCCTCACAGTACCCTCAAATCCAGGCCCGATTATACCAGAACTGATAAAATAGAAGCTGGCAAAACGTCAAGTGTGACCAAACTCAAACTTCTCTGCCAAAAGCACATTATCCCACTTCCTGATATTCTCACCAAATCCAATTCAGTGGCCACAGTGTGATAGAAAAGAACCTCTATGGAAAAGCACACCATGTTCAGTAGCTCAGTCTGCAGAGTCGAAAGCCAAGCAGCCAATGAAGGTCCATAGCAGGGACTTAGCTAGGGTCTCTCTCAGGACAAGGACTGCATTTTAATCACTGTAATACCCCCAGGCCAACCCCAGGTGTCTAGTAAATATCTGAACTGATGCACTCCTACACTCCAGACTGGGAACAGATCAGAGAAAAATTTTAGAGCCATATAAGACAATAACATTTAGTCAACTCTGAGTAAAATGACATTCATCACAGTAAAAAGCCAGGAAGGTAATTCACCAATCTCTGCACCAGGCCCAGGCCTTGCAATCCTAAGAGGAAAGCCTTATTTACATGCAAGAAACAGCATGCAAGAATTATGTTGCTTCCTCTGTAACTCCTAAAACCCCATACTTCATGAACTGAATGTAGGATTAATTTGCCGAAGACAGTATACTCAGCTAGTTTTGAGAATGAAAAGGCCTGAGCTCCTACTGAAGCAAAACACACAGAAGTGTGTTATGACTCTGGACTGTCCTCCTGAGCAAGGGCAGAGGTTGCTTTTCAGCGTGTCATCCACAGTCTGACACAAAGGAGCTCTTTGCTCTTCAGGAAGCACTAGAAGGTACAGAACATTCTGAGGTTCAGGGAAGCCTCAACTTCCCCTTGTTTCAGAACCAGGAAGGATGAAATCAACATGCCCATCATACTGTAATCAGCACCTCCTGGGGATCTCAGAAAATTAGAATATTTTCCCACCCTTCCCATTTTTGGTACCCCTATAGTAATCTGTCTATATCATTGGTTCTTAATAGGCTTATCTCCTTCTCTTTGAGAACTAAAAAACAGTCAAAGTCAGATCAATAGTAGGCCATTTAAGATAACATGGTATAACCAAATACCTGTTATTATACAGGTGTTCTAAAGGGAGACAGAGAAATTCAAAGGTTGTTAATGACCTATGGTACAGTCTGTGTGTTGCTTGGTGCCCCCATTACCTTAATGTATATTCATAAACCATAGAACACCACCACATATATTTTCTCTGTTGGCATCTTCTGAAGTCTGGGCTCAAAGGGCTGCGTATAGTGCTCTACAAAACACAGATTCACAAGAACCCCCAAATCCAGCTAGGCCAAGTAAGGGCTATACTGGGAAAATCATTATACTAAAGCCCTAAAAGACATGAATGATCAGCTAGCTCAAACCCTTGTCTTACAAAGGAGAAAACCGAACTCTGTTTTAACCATCAACCTCTTAACTATGTTTCTGTTTCTTCTGGCTCATCCTTTATACAGATGCCTGGTCTTGTAGCTGAGACAGAGTTCTGATTGTTTTACTCTGCTAATTAAAGCTCTCCATCACACCCTTCAGAATAAAGCCCAAAATCTTTAGTGTAACATACAAGGCTCTTGATGACCTGGCCTCTGCCTTTCTCCAAGCAGCATAAACCTCCAGTCCCCTATCATAAACACTCTCTCTCTCTCCCCACCCCCACCATATTGAACAATTTGAAGTTCTTGAAATATCCATATGAATGTTTTGCTTCTAATATGTTAAGTACCTTATATTGGACCAATCCTCTCTGGATACCTGTTATCTAATAAAAACTCAAAAATAACTATTTGTGTGCACTAGAGGGCAACCAAAAGCAGGCAGAAACTAGGTAAAGGGAGCACTGGACAAATTTTCTGGGTTTTACAACTTTTTGTTTTAGCAAGGGCCCCAATAAGCATCCTACTAAATGACTACAAATCAGATAGAAACCTGCAGAAGATTGAGTTTGAGGCAGCTGAAAAAAGACAGAAAAAAAATCCCCAAAAGGAGAGAGTCTCAGAAGGGAACTCTAAATTCTGCATATAAACTCCATCCAAATCTCTAGCTGACTCCTAAGCATGGGACAGATTCTAAACAACCCAGCTAAGATTAATAAAACTGATCAGAGATTTCAGTTTCTACCCACTACAGGGAAAATGGAATTTGATGTTTGAATTCAGTCAAATTCAATACCTGCTAAAATAAAAAATTAACATTCTTCAGAGGGACAAATTAAATGAATAGACTCTACAATGTATCATCGACAATGTCCAGAATATAATCCAAAATTGCTAGACACATGAAAATACCATCCATATATAAGAGAATAGGCAATCAATGGAGAAGAGCCCTGAGATGACTCAGCTTTGGAATTAGCAGACAAGATGTGTCATACACAGTGTTTTCTCATCTGTGTCTCTGCACATACAGCAACTTCTACCTGAAAAATTCTTCTCCCACTGGTAGATAACTCTTACTCATCTAATCTCAGGTCTGAAGTCCTCCAAGAAGCCTTCCCAGTGTACCTCATTCTTACTGATCTCTCAGTAACTTGTCTAATTGTCTGGTAACTTGCCCGCCTCCTCCTTCATCTTTCTTAAGGATAAGGAGTGGGTTGTTTTTATCTATAATATCGATGCACAGTTTGGATGATAAATGGGGGTTCAATGAATGAAGCAATGAATAAAGTGACTGAGGGTGATATTAAAAGCTTAAGTATCATTGACTCATGGGTAGCCCCTTTGTACTAGGTTTATACTGCCTTAAAACTGCATGGGTCCTTTTCTTTTGCTATGTCTGATGTCGGTGGTTCTTGTGGCAAGGAGTCACATGTGCTCTCATCCTGCATATTCCCACATTCAAAATCCTGTTGACTAGCCTCCTTGATCCCCACTTTCCCCAAATATGGGTCTTATTCCTTCTTGATAGCAATTCCCAACATGCCTACTAACCCTTCCCCTTAGAACAATTAACATGGGATGCCTGGGTGGCTCAGTCAGTTAAGCAGCTGCCTTTGACTCAGGTCATGATCCCAGGGTCCTGGGATCGAGTCCCACATCGAGTTCAGTGGGTAGCCTGCTTTTCCCTCTGCCTGCTGCTTGTTCTTACTCCCTGCTTGTTCTCACTCGCTCTTTCTCTCTCTGATAAATAAATAAAATCTTTTTTTAAAAAGTTTAGAACAATTAACATAATTTTAGCTAACTTTTATTGAGTGCCTTCTGTAACACCAGGCAGGCACAATGTTATACATTTATCAAGTATCTAACCCATTTAATTCTCTTAACCCCCTAAGAGGGAGGCATTATTATTACTGCCATTTTACATATAACAAAACTAAAACTCTAAGGTTATTTATAAGGCTAACAATTTGACAAACTCCTTGCCTGCCAAACTAGAGAAAGAAAGAGACTTCAAGAGAAGCAGATTTCCCCCTCATTTCTGACACTCCTTAGACATCTCACTTCTAATTTGAAGAGGCATTTTGAATTGGGCAGTGTGTCTACCCATAAAATCTAAAATCTAAATAAACACCACAACCCACATGAAGAATTGATCAGCCAACTTAAAGATAACCTGGACAGATGCTGCCTGCTGCCTCCCCATTCTGTTCAACTTTCTTTTGCCCACTCAGAGGGTTGTGAGTGGGAATCCCACATCTACACTCCTGAGAGTAGAGGCATCTCTCTGCTCCTGGCTGGGACTGAGGAGGATGGGGGATAAGCTGAAGGAACATGGGTATACATGGCACAAAAGCCCATTCTCCCAATAGTAGAGACTGTTCGCTGGGCCTAATGGGATTGAAAAAACAGTTTGAGGGCTGATGTAACACAGTTCCCCAGAGACAATCAATCTCTGAGAAATCACTGAAACACTAATGGGATTAACGGGCAGAAGACACTTTGAAGTTTCACCCTATCCTGTTTTATCCAAAGCTATTTCTTCATATACCACATGCCATCTACAACATATGCCGTTTTGATTATTTCTTTTTACTCTCTGGGTATTTATTAAAAATTGGCTTTCTGGTTCTCCTTTATCGTCTGGAATTCTTTCTGACTTGGAGAGCCAATTTTGAAACTCAGTTAAAACATAAATTGTCAAGATAAGACATGGGAGATCTGCAAGTCCTAAATCTTGCTCACCAGCCACTGATGAAAAGCATTATTTTGATCAAGTTCTTTTCTCTGTTTCTGAAAGAAATTGTGTGCTGGAAACCTTTACAAATATTGAACTTCAGGCTAACACACACCACACATGTGGACTTTGTCCAAAAGTTACTTGAAAGATAACACTCACGCAACAAACATTTTTAAGGATTCTCTAACATCTTATTTCCTCACTAACACTCTCTAAAGCCAGGTTATGTTCATCATGCCATTATGCCATTTTTGTACTTAATAAGATTGAGATAGCCAAGGTCTTTATGTGACTTTCCCAACATTTCAGAACAAGGCAGTTAGAAAATTTTGATTTACACCCAAAGTCCTTTTTTAGTCTCCACTGCTTAGAGCACTAAGCCACCCTCCAACTTGAAGACTTGAGAAACTTCAGTTACTTAAACCCAGAGCAGCTGGGGGGAAGAAAAACTGAAAAAGCAAATACAGCAGTGGGTCTGTTGCTTTCAGTTAGTTCAGGGACAAATTAGAGAGTCTCTCCTTAGAAAATCACCTCAAGAATAAAGTGCCTCATTAAAACAGTTTCTTAGCATTAAAGTTGTTCCATTTTTCACAGTTTGGTTAAAAAGCAAAGGTTTACACTTGATTTATTTGCACTGGCAGGAAGCAAGACTAGTTCATTTGAATCACTCACCAGAAATCTGAAACTCCAGAGAGTCAACCATGTTTTTGTAAGTCTCTCCCAATTCCATAAATTATGGAACTCTTTTAAAATGCTATCATGTGCATAATTAGTACTGCTAGTCTTCTTATTAGAACTGAAATGATTTTCCTCAAATCATTACACTGCTTATTAAAACAATAAAGGCCTTCCTTGTCTTAAAATACAACCAAGAATTTACAACAGACAATGCTCACCAAAGGATTAGAAGACACACCCTTTTGCTTCCCAATTCCACCAATTATTATTGCCACTACTATTTATTGAGCACCTACACTGTGTACACACCACATATGCTTTATCTCACTTGTTCTTCAATCACCTCAGAAACCAGAATTGTCTCTATGCTTCTGATATGGAAAGTGGCATTTAATGAGATAAGATGCTCACGATCCCACAACTAGTAAACGATAGGACTGCGATTTAAACCCAGGACTGAAAGCCATCTGTCTAAATTCTCCTCACTGTTCCCTCATTCTCCTCTGTGACCTCTGTCTGAGAGAGGACAATAATTCTTTTTTAACTTACATGCAGCCAAATCAGAGGCGCAGGTGATAAGCAAAGGACAGTTTAACAAGTTGCAATGGAGAATGCGCACAGACAGGTAAAAGCAGTAAGAATCTCTTGTGATTAACCCTCAAGTAGTCCTAGAACTTTAGATTTGGCACAAACCTTAGAGATCATCCAGTTCAACTCTTTCATTCCAGATAAAGACTGCAACCCAGAGAGGTAAAGGGATTCATCCCAGGTAACAAGACTGGGTCTCCGGATTCCCAGGTTTCTGCTTTCTCTATAAGCATCCACTATGTGTCCTCAAACGGATCTGTCTGCATTCACTTGTGCCTAGCACACTCAGACCCTTTCAGAAAGAGGAAAAACAAGGCAGACCCAGTGTCTGACTGCAGAGAATGCAGCCAGAATAACGGTGCATAAAGCAATCGTGCAACAGTTCGAGGGGATTTTTAGTAAAGCATCAGCTTAAACAACAAACAACAGGGTCACATGCATTCTGAAATGGAGACTCCATGGGGGAAGTAGGGTCTTGAAGGCAAGCAAGGTTTAGAGAGGCAAAGAGAGGGAAGAGGGACATTGTAGGCCTTGGGGATGGAATAAGAAACTAAGTAGCTTGGTCCAACACTGCAGGGTAGCTGACAACTTGGTTTTCCAATTACTCAGGCAAACTTAATGAAGAAGATGTGACTTTTGATATCTGCTATACAGATTGAGAGGAACACATCACTTCAGCTGAGTTTCAGACCCCAGAGACTGAGAAGCCAGCTTCTCATGCAGGTGGCTCCAGTTGTGTTTTCAATAAGCCACAAATAGCCTCGCTTTGTACTAGGGCCATGACCCTGACAAGCCATCATCATCACTGGAATGTCTTAGAGGCCAAGGGAAATGCACAGAGCTGCCAGAGTCATTGCAACATTGATCCAAATCCCCAGGGAGGGGGACCAGAGCCTGACTCAGCAGTGGTAAACTCACTTGCCAAACTCTTCTGGCACCTGGACCAGGCTCGAAGATGTTTCTGAATCCCATCTTTCTGAGAACCTTCACCACAAGTTGAAAGCCATTTTCCTTCTTTGGAAAGCAGAAAGGCTACACAAGATGCCTCCCATCAAGAAAAGTGACTAGTCTTGTTACCAAGCTATGGACAGCAGGCGGAAGAAGCATTATGGATTACAAAATGGAGCACAGGATGTGGAATCCAGAGACTCCTGTCCTGCCTCAGCCATTTACTCACTGAATGAACTTGGCATAGTCCTCGAGCCATTTTGGCACTAGCTCCCTTATCTTTAAAGTGAGGACACTCATACTGCCTATCCTTGATAAGGCCATTATAGGGTGCAAGTGACATACAAGGAAATTCACTATAAATTTTAAAGCATACAAATCTCAATGGTCATATTTTAAATACTGAAGGCATATCCAAGGGTTTTCCAGACACATTGGCAAATGAGGGACAGAAATTATTCTAGTTTTAATGAGGATGACCAAGAGGGCTATTTGCTTTGGGTTGGTTCTCAATAAAGGAATCCACAAAAGCAGACTGAGGAGGAAATTTCATCTCAACAGAGTTCTATGTTTACAGCATGGATGTCAACTCAGAATGGCAAAGCCACCGCTAATGATAACAGTCACCCTCCTATGGGCCAGGCTTTGTGCTAAGTGTTCTGTATCCAGCACTTCTAACTCTCTTTGTTAGGGTGGCAATTTCTCCTCTCAGTCCTCTTGTTTACTCCTCTACTGTTAATTGAGGGCACTTCCATCCCTCTTCTCATCTCATTTCTAGGTCTCCCTACTGGATGGGTAGTATTCTAACTAGTTTATACCCAGGGACATCTAAAGGACAAAGTTAATGTACCTCAAAAGCATGTCCCATTTCTTCTTTTATTTTTATTTTTTGTTTTGTGGATAAGAAAGAACAGACCACATCCATCTGTGAACTTTCCCATTTATTTCCTCCAACTTTGTCATGCACTCCCAGCTTCTATGCAGAAAACCAACTGGGTGGGCCTGTGTCTCTATGGAGGTAAAATCAGCATCCTCATCCCAGCTGAAGAGATGGGCTCTCAATCTGCTCCTCAGAGCCAGAAACAAGGGGTCCTCAAATGGGAGGGAGCAGTTCTCAGATGCTTGCCAAGCTCTTGAAGAAAGTGGCCATCTCTCTCACTTGGAGAGTACCATTCTTTGGAAGTAAGTTCCTTTCTGAGAGAGCACAGGGATGGGAAAAGGTAGATGGGAGGTTGTGAAACCAAACTGAGGCGATGATCCCCTCAATACGCATAGTGAACCTGCAAAATGGTCATCGTTATCTCCATTTTAAAGACGAGAAAACTAAGGCTTATGGTAAATAAACGGACATCAGCAACCTTACAATCTGGTTGGGAATAAAAACAGAAAACACCATAACCAACACAAAACAAGTAAGTACCAAGGTTGTAGGGTTAAGTGCCCCAAGGACAGGATATCTTTCTCCTGAGCCTCGGCTTCCAAACATCACCCCTTCAAAACAAAACAAAAATCCCCAAGACCATTTCCACCCCCTGAGCCTCCAAAGAGGTCAAGTTTTCTATAGAGTCACCAGCTTCGCTTTCTTTGATCTTGGACTTAAAAAGCTGGAACCACTGGAGGCCATGGCGCCCTCCATTTGCCCACCAGAGCTCGCACATCTCCATCTACAGCTCTACTCCCCACACAGAGCAGCTTGGCTGCACCCAGGAAAGTGCAAGTGACTTTTACAAGGCAAGAAAGTAGGCCATAGTCTCCATCATTTTTCACAGTTTGAGGCTCCTATTCTCTCTGGGCTCATTTACCTGGTCGGAGCATTTATCTCTGCTGCCGTGAGGCTGCGCGGTAAGTTCTGAATGGCGGGGAGAGTTGACACGCTGGGCTGGGCGCCTTTCACTGCAACACCAGCCTCTTGGGCCAGCCCTCTGCACAGTGATGAAGCAGGGAGTGGAAGGTGATCTTCACACCCCTCTTCTGCCTTCTGTGGGACCCTCTGCCCTTGGCCCAGCCTCCAACAAATCCCTGAGAACAAGGGAGCCAGCGTGCGGGGCCCTCACCAGCTCCACACCCAGAGACCCCTTCACACTCCCCATACCCACACTGTCCTTGGCAAGGTTCTGTCAACCAAATAAATAGTGCTGATAATTCTTATCTCTCCTTCCACTCTAAACTTTATCAAAGAGAGACGGACTGCTATGAACCAGAGCATTTAACCAGCATGGAATGACCAGAACTACAATGCCAAGTCAGTCAGTAGATAGTTTTTCAGCTGAGAGCAAAGGACCTTGACATTTTCGTTCCTCTTTATAGCCTTATCTTGAACAAATGAGCAGTTTCCATTAGGTGTTTTGAAATATTAAAAAGAGCTCTCTGGCCACCATTATGTCCTTGATGAGATGTCAGAGTACGGAAACTCCAAGGTGGAAATTACCATGATAATGGTTCATAGTCTTTTCCCCCTCCTTAGGGGTATCGGTATTTCCCTGAATTTCAGATATTCTCCAAAACTCAAAGTACTGAATCTCAAATACTTAGATCTGTGGTAGTGAAGGTATAAATACGGGGGTGGGGGTTTGGGGAGGGCTGCAGCAGTCCCTCCTTAGTGGCCTGGTCTGCCTAAACTAAGGGATGATTTGGGGATGTGGAGCAGGTCAACATTTGGTCTACTCTGGTCTACTCTGAGGAGAGGAGATGAGCACATATCAGAGTGACCATATCCGTCCATCCATAGAGTGCCTGCTACCTGTCAGGAACTGTGCTCAGCAAATTGACCACAAACTGCCTGCTAGAAATTTGTGATTTCCAACCACACCACACTTACCAGCCATCTAGGGAGAAAGAGGCGCAGGACAGGGGGTCACTAGTTCCCTAAACGTAGGGTCCCAGTAGGAAGGGCCAGAACAGGAGCAATTAAACAAAACAAAATAACAACCGAAAAAAAAAAGGCAAACACTGAAAAAAGAAATGACCTCAACATCCAGCACATAACAGATGCTCAAAAAAAGATTGCTAGATAAATGAACAAACAACATAGGACTCTCTCTTTTTTAAAATGTGAAATAATTCCAAGGGAAATAGCTGCTTATCAACAATAAGCTATTAATTTTTTCCAGTTTTTGTTCTTATCTGTTATACATCCATATAATTAAAAGAGACAGATAATTCTAAACAGCTCATCACAAAAGAAAACCACAGTTCCCTTTCTTACCCCCCACTTCCCCTTCCAAACAACAACTGCTTTCAACTTTTTAGCTGCTTCTTTCAGTAGTTAATTCCATATTTTTAAATAATATGCTTATATAGTTTCTTACCAATTTTTAACTTTTTTTTCCTACCACGTTTTCCTTCCAGTTTAGTCTCCCCCCTCCTCCTCAAGAGCTACATCATAATTTAATTTAGATCAATACATCTGCGCCGTCGTTACTAAAAAGGATCTCCTTTCATGTATTTCACTGGCCTCTGTCCTGTGTTGGATTCTGAATCCCATGTTTCCCTTGGTTTTGCCCTCCTTCTGGTGAAGAATATCCTCTAGGAGCTTCCTAAGAAAAGGTGCATATGTGCTGAGGTGTTTTTGGTTTGAGATTTGTTTGGTGGTGGTTGTTGCTGTTACTGTTCACATTTTTATCTATACGAAAATGTCTTTGTTCTACCTTGGTTGTGTGAATGATAACTTGGTTGGATATAAAATTCCCAACTGGAAATCTCATTTCTTCAGAACTTTAAGGGCTCTGCTCCATTGTGTTTTAGCTTCTAATAAAACACCCTAAACCAGGTTGATTCCTGGTCTTTTGTAACCTATTTTTTTTCTCTCTAGAAACTTGTAAGATGACTCAATTGTCCTCACTTTTCTGAAACTTCACAATGAGATACCCTTGGCATAGGCCTATTTCATCCATTTGTATGGGCACTTAACGAGCCCTTTCAATCTACAAACCAACGCCCTCTAGTTCTAGAAAATGAACTAAAACTGCCTCACTGATGATTTCCTCCCCACTGTGTTTTCGTTTATCTCTTTCTGGAACTCCTAGTATTCACAGGTTGGACTTCTTGGACCTATTGGCTAATTGTCATATTTTTTTCTCCTAATTTCCACCTCTGACTTGGGGGGGGGGTTGCCCTACTTTCTTGGAGATTCAACAATTTCACTTTCCAACTATTCACATCCCTCAACTAACCACATTTTTAACTTCCCTGAGTTTCTTTTTGTCTCTTGAATATTCCTTTTACATAGAAATCAGTTTCTGCTTCAGAGATATAATATCATCTCTCATCTCTCTAAAGACAGAAAAGAATGTTGGTGGTTTGTTTTAACTTTTCTTCTCCTTGCATGTTCTGTTTTACATATGCCTTCTTTGCTTGTTTCTTTGGTTTCTACTTTCATTTTAAGGAACTTCCTCAAACATTAAGGTACTCTTAACTGACTGATCATATTTAAGAGTGAAACAACCAAAAACTGTCAGGACACTGAATGGTAAATGGGCCTTGTCAACCAGGCTTTGCTGTAGGGGGTTATGGCTGAATTGTCCTGTTGGGTAGACTCTGCTGTGTCTTTAGGGCTGTCTTCTTTAGGCTAATCTACTCTGCCAGCCTAAAGGATGCTAGGATGTTTATATCTCCTACCTAGAGGGTACAGGCTTAGGGACTGGCACTGTGAGGGCCATGTGGGGACACAACTCAGAAGTCTCAGCCTTATTTTCACCCCTAATACACCACCCTAATTGTGCCAGCCATGCCCCAGTTCAGAGAGCTTCCCCTTCACCCTCAATAGAGAACAACACTCCAGTGTTCAGCAGAATGGAAGAAGGGTATTGACTGCTAGGATGGAAGTGGGATCTGAGATCAACAGACCTTGAGCCAATTCCCCAGTTTATAACCCCATTTATACCACCATTTCCAAAGATAACTGAGAGCACTAATTCCCAAACCTTTTGGGAGCTGTGAGCTGCAGGTCTAATTGTCTCAATTCTCCCCAGGATCCAGCTCAGGATTCAGCTATCTCATATATGCAAACTCAGTTGTTACTTGTCCTTCTACTTTCCAGATTTCAGAATATTGTGTGTGTCCCCCTGTTGCCACTGGGTTGCATGAAGACAGGCCTCTCTGATGAGTTCAGGATTCAGCTCCAACCTTAACCCCCCACACCATAGTCAAGGAAGGCATTGCTTCTGGTGGTGAAAGGGACACTAACACTGCTTTACGAGAGGTGCTAAAGAACACCCCATCCACCATGGCCCATCTTGTGCCATACGTGTGTGCTTGCATCAAGCTGTGGCAAGTCCAAACACAAAAACCTGGTGGAGGAACTGTACGCCAAACCCCAACCAGACGAACTGAAATGAGGCTGGTCATCATGAGAAAATAGAGGAATGGACAGGCCTCTGCAAAATTATCCAAGAAGCAAAGCCCAGCAAAGCAGTTGTTTGTAGCTGGATGGTTGTTTAGGACCATGGCAAAGAATCTCAGGCCAACTATGTCATCAAAGCATATTTCAAATACAAAAAATAAACAAATAAAATCATAGCCCCATATATATATGTGGTTGCTGGTGTCTTCTTTTCCATTTATTTTGTCTCTGTGGTTTATGCATTTTTAAAGATTCTTTTGCCATCATCTTAGTGTGGTTTTGGAAGAGAGCACTCAATCTGCCATATTTATCTGCAATTTCTTAACTACTGTATTTTTCTCATTTCCATATCACTTTATTCTATTTTTATAAAATATAGCATACATTCAGAAAAGTGCTTAAGACATATTTTTACAGATTAATGAATACATAGAAAGCAAACTCTCGTGTAACCACCATCCAGATCAAGAACTACAACGCTGCCAACCTTCTCCCACACAGCCGTCCCCAGTCATGAACCAACCCCTCCTCACCATCCACACTGCTCCCTTGACTTCGGCTATAACCACATCCTGACTTTCCTTTATGCTTGTACCACTTATGAATGTGTACCTTAAAAGTCAGGTTTGTTTTGCCTGTTTTAGCTTTATAGGAATGGAATCCTACTGAACATATTCTTTTGTCTTGCCTCTTTCACCCAATCTTACGTTTGTTGGATCCATTCTTACTGCTATGCCTCAGCTATTGGTCTTTTTCTGCATCTTTACCTTTTAATGAAATACACTTTACAACATTAATAATTAAAAATGAGAAGTGTTAGGAAGCCATGGAAGTGGCATGTAAAAAAAGAGAGAGAGAGAAGTTAAATAATTTGCTCAAAGTTTAAGAGAAAATCCTCAGACTCAAAAATATTTCTCTTCTAAGTGTGGAACATAATTGAATTTTCAAAGCAAGTGGCAAGCTCCCCTAAAAATGGCTTTCCAGGGATGGATCTGCACTAGTCCCAATGCCTATTTCCTCATCAGGAGATGCCCTGGTTTTGAGTTGATGATGTCTTCTAAGAGGTGGCATCTTCTCTCAGCGATCCCATATATTCTTATAGCACTTTGAAGTCAGCCGTAGCCCCAAGAGACATGAATCTCTATAAGCAATTATTCTTTATGTGAGGAAAATGGATTGAGGTCAGAAATTCCTTAACAATCCAGTTATTCCACTCAGTTCTAAGAAGGCCAGGGAACGGTAAGAAAATGGCAATTAAAAACTCATTTAGGGGACTCCTTGGTGGCTCAGTGGGTTAAGCCTCTGCCTTTGGCTCAGGTCATGATCTCAGGGTCCTGGGATCTAGACCCACATGGGGCTCATTGCTCAACAGGGAGCCTGCTTCCCCTTTCTCTGCCTGCCTCTCTGCCTACTTGTGATCTCTCTCTCTCTGTCAAATAAATAAATAAAATCTTAAAAAAAAAAACTCATTTAGTTTAGAATTCTGAAAACATCCTTAAAATCCTTGTAATCCCATTTTTTCAGACAAGGAAATCAAAGCCCAAGTGAGATAAAATTATTTGTCCAAGCTCCAAAGCTTATCAGATTATTAGGCTCTTCACCTGTGGAAGACAGGTGTCCAACATGATCTTGGAGATCCTGAAGAGTACTAAAACTCTAACTCCTGTTGTCTACAGGCAAATCAATCCCACACTCCACGAACAGCCATCACTAAAAACACATCTTCATGCTCTGTGTTCTCCATGCAAAACAAGGCCCTTTACCCATCAGGGGTATGACTCTGTGTGTTTGCGTGTGTGTGTGCACGTCTGCATAATTACCAGCAAAGAGAATTATGTCTGCATTAGAAGAGTCTTCCCACAGTGCCATGGGATTCACCAAGTGGAAAGATCTTTCATATCCTGATACCTCAGTAAACAGAGGGAGATTGCACCTGTACCCCAGGAAGGCAGGATGTGCTCTTTAAGAACACAGAGCCGCCTCAGGAAACAAGCCCCGGAACATCCCACTTGGGGAGCTTTGTCAACATCAATACAGCAATCACAAAGCACCCACCTACCATCTATCCTGCGGGGAGCTTCTGTCTCATTGGCAAGACAAGGTTAATACATGAAACTGTAAGAAAACAGTACAAAGCGGTATGCTAAACTCTCTGATCAGACATTCTGTGCCTTTGGAATTGAGAGAAGGAGGCAGCCTGTGTAGGAGTCATGAGAGAAGTTCTTCTGGGCTTTAGTTTCTTCTCAGTGTAAAATTGCCTGGTAAACCCTCAATCACTTCTGCCCCAGGACCTTGGATTCTCCCGATAGGAAACCCCAAAATGTTGGAGTTGTAGTGAGAAACATCTTCGACTCCAAAGTCATACACAGGACTTCCAGATGGGAAGCCTGAGTCCTGATCCTGGGTCCTCCAGTGGCCCACACTGGCCTCAGTGACAAGACTCCCTTCCTCTAATATCTCAATATCTCTTGTTAAGTGGGCACCAGGATGCTAGACATGGATAGCCATGACCGCCATGAATGGGGCAGGGAGCAGGAAGACTCTAGAGTTCACAAGAAGGAAGTAGCTCTATACACTTGAGGTGGTGATCTTTTTACAACCTGACAGATTTTTGTTTTCTGATGACCCATCAGATAATCCAAGTCTCAGAACTGCCTTGCCAAGTGTACTGTCCCTTTCTCATGGCCTGGCCAGCATCACGTGGCTGGAGTGGGATGCAAGATTTCCTACTTGTTTGTTTTCTAAGTAGGACCCATCACTGAGGGGAGATGACTAAACCTCCTTTTGCCAGGAAGAATCCCAAGATTTTTAAATGGAGAGCCTAAAGCAAAAACAAAACAAAATAAAACAAAAACAAAAAAACCCTGTTACTGAACTTTACATAGGAAACCTCCCTGGTCAGAGAAGACACCTTAAGACTGTAACTGGGGAGAAAAGTGAACACTTTTTTCTTGAATTTAAAAGAACTTCTGCCTAGTATTTTGGAAAAGAGAGAGCAGAATGGAGGCAAGGGAAAAGAAATGTCCAAGGATAGCTGAAAGGACAATTAAAGTGATGGAGCTTGAGGGATTCTGTGATTATTTGGCTTTGCTGAAATAATTAGTATTTAATATTTTGCCAACTACATTCCAGCTGTCTTATTCATGATCCACGCCTGTGTGCCTCCAAATGAAGAAGGCAGACACCACTCCCTTCATTTCTCAGGAAGGAAAATTAAAAGGTACAATAATGGAAGACATTTTAGCACAGAACTATCACATCCTACATTGGTTACAGTTGGAGTCTTTACGTTCCCTGGCTCCTTTCTAGCAAGGAATTTATCCACCTCTTTCCCACCTTAGTGAAAACTGGATTACAAAAAAACAAAAACAAAAACAAAAACAAAAAACAAAAACCAAACATATCAAACTGAAAACAGCCGAGGTACCAATATTTACATCAGACAAAACAGACTTTAAAACCAAGACTGTAGCAAGAGACAAAGAAGAACACTACATAATGATAAAGGGATCAACCAAACAAGAGGATATAACAATTGTAAATATCTATGCACCAACATAGAAGCACCTAAATATATAAGGCAAATATTAACAGACATAATGAGAGAGATGGACAGTAATACAATAATGGCAGGAGACTTTAATATCCCACTTACATCAGTGCAGGTCATCCAGACAGAAAATCAACAAAGAAACATTGGCTTTGAACAACACATTAGACCAGATGGATGTAACAGGTATATACAGAACATTCCATCTAAAAAGCAGAATACACATCGTTTTCAAGTACACATGGAACTTTCTCTAGGATAGATCACATGTTAGGTCACAAAACAAGTCTCAATACCTTTAAGAAGATCAAAATTATATCAAGTATTGTACACCACAATGGTATACAACTAGAAATCAATTACAGGAAAAGAAAAAACTGCAAAAATTACAAACACATAGAGGCTAAACACCATGCTATTAAACAACCAATGTGTGAATGAAGAAATCAAAGAGGAAATAAAAAAGTATACGAAGACAATGAAAATGAAAACACAATGGGCCAAAATCTTTGGAACTAGCAAAAGCAGTTCTAAGAGGCAAGTTTATAGTGATACAGACGTCCACAAGAAATAAGAAAAACCTCAAATAAATAACCTAACTTTACATCTAAAGGAACTAGAAAAAGAAGAAGAAAACCCAAAGCTAGTAGAAGAAAGGAAATAATAAAGAAAATAGAAATACATGAAATAGACTTAAAAAATAGAAAAGATCAATGAAACCAGGAGCTGGTTCTTTGAAAAGATAAACAAAACCAATAAATATTTTAGCCGGACTTATAAAGAAAAAAGAGAGGACTCACATAAACAAATTCAGAAATGATGGAGGAGAAATAACAACCACAGAAATACAAAGAATTATAAGAGAGTATTACAAAAAATTATATGCCAATAAATTGGACAAACTAGAAAAAAGTAGATAAATTCCTAGAAACATACAACCTTCCAAAACTAAATATGGATAAAATAAAAATTTATATAGACTAATTACTAGTAACAAAATTGAACCTGTAATCAAAAAACTCCTGAGTGCCTGGCTGACTCAGTCAGTTAAGTGTCTGCCTTCAGCTCAGGTCATGATTTCAGGGTCCTGGGATGGAGCCCTGAAACAGGGTCCCTGCTCAGCAGGGAGTCTGTTTCTCCCTCTCCCTCAGGCCTCTCCCCTGCTTGTTCTCTCTCTCTCTCTCTCTCTCTCTCTCTGTTTCTCTCAAATAAACAAATAAAATCTTTAAAAACAAAACAAATAAACAAACAAACAAAAAAATTCCCCAAAAATGAAAGTCCAGGACCAGATGGCTTCACAGGTGGATTCTACCAAATATTAAAGAAAAGTTAATACCTATTCTTCTCACACTATTCTAAAAAAAAGATAAGAAAATTTCCATATTCATTCTATGAGGCCAGCATTACCCCAAAACCAAAACCAGATAAAGACACCAAAAGAGAAAACTACAGGTCAATATCTCTAATGAAAGAGATGTAAAAATCCTCTACAAAGTATTAGTAAGCAGAATTCAACAATACATTACAAAAATCACTCACCAAAATCAACTGGGATTTATGCTTAGGTTGCCAGGTGGTTCAATATTCACAAATCAATCAATGTGATATACCACATTAACAAGAGGAATAAAAACCATATGATCATCTTAATAGAGGAAGAAAAATCACTTGACAAAATACAATATCCATTCATGATAAAAGCTCTCAGCAAAGTGGTTTTAGGGGGAACATACCTCAACATAACAAAGGTCATATGTGAAAATCCCACAGCTAACATCACACTCAGCGGTAAAAAATGGAAAGCTTTTCCTCTAAAATCAGGAACAAGACAAGGATGTCGAATCTCACCAATTTTATGCAACAGAGTATTTGAAGTTCTAGCTGCAGCAATCAGACAAGAAATAAAAAGCATCCACACTGGTGAGGAAGATGTAAAATCGTCACTATTTGCAGATGATAGGATACCGGATATAGAAAACCCTGAAGACTCCACCAAAAAGTTAATAGAACTAATAAATCAATTCAGTAAAGTTGCAAGTTCTAAAGTTAATATACAGAAATCTGTTGTATCTACATATACTAACAAAGTCATAGAAAGTGAAATTAAGAACACAATCCCATTCATAATCACACCAAAAAGAATTAATTACCTACGAATAAATTTAACCAGGAAGGTAAAAGAACAATACCCTGAAAACTATAAAACATTGATGAAATAAATTAAAAATAACACAAACAAATATAAAGATATACCATGCTCACGGCTTGGAAGAATTAATATTGCTAAAAATGTCCATACTACCCAAAGCAATCTATAAATTTAATACAATCCCTATCAAAATACCAATAGCATTTTTCACAGAGGAAAATAGACTCACAGAACTAGAACAAATAATCCTAATTTGTATGGAACTGCAAAAGACGCCAAATAGCCAAAACAATCCTTGAGAAAGAACTGGAGATAACACAATCCTGAGTATCAAGATATACTGCAAAGCTACAGTATTCAAACAGGATGGCTCTGGCACCAAAATAGACACAAATATCAAAGGAACAGGAAAGAGAGCCATGAAATAAATACACACATATAGAGTCAATTTTCTATGACAAAGGAGGCAAGAATACACACTGGGGAAAAGACAATCCTTCTAACAAGTTGTACAGGGACAACTAGACAAAAGAATGAAACTGAACCAAACTTATCAAAAAGAAAAGAGAAAGAACCCAAATAAAATCACAAATGAGAGAGGAGAAATAACAACCAGCACCACAGAAATACAAACAATTATAAGAGAATATTATGAAAAATTATATGCCAACAAATTAGACAAACTGGAAAAAAGGGATAAATTCCTAGAGACATAAAAACTACCAAAACTTAAATAGGAAGAAATAGAAAACTTGAACAGATCGATAATCAGCAAAGAAACTGAATCAGTAATATAAAACAAAACAGAACAAAACAAACAAAAAAAACTTCCGGCAAACAAAGTCCAGAACCAGATGGCCCTCACAGGCGAATTCTACCAAACATTTAAAGAAGAGTTAATATATATTCTTCTCAAACTATTCCAAAAAACAGAAAAGGAAGGAAAACTTCCAAATTCATTCTGAGGCCAGCATTACCCTGATAACAAAACCAGATAAAGACACTACTGAAAAAGAAAACTAGGAGCCAATATCCTTGATGAACACAGATGTAAAAATCCTCAATAAAATACTAGCAAACGAAATCTAACACTACATTAAAAAAGTCATTCACCACAATCAAGTGAGATTTATTCCTTGGTTGCAAGTCTGGTTCAATATCTGTAAATCAATCAATGTGATCACATTAGTAAAAGAAAGGATAAGAACCACATGATCATTTCAATAGATGCAGAAAAAGCATTTGACGAAGTACAACATCCATTCATGGTAAACCCTCAACAAAATAGTTTTAGAAGGAACATATCTCAACATGATAAAGCCCATATAGGAAAAACCACAGCTAAATTGCCCATAATGGAGAAAAAACTGACATCTTTTTCTCTACAGCCAGAAACAAGACAGAGATGTCCACTCTCACCACTTTTATTCAACAAAATACTGGAAGACCTAGCCACAGAAATAAGATGACAGAAAGAATTAAAAGGCATCCAAACCAGCAAGGAAGAAGTAAAACTTCCACTATGTGCAGACGACATGACACTATATATATAAAACCCAAAAGACTCCCCCCAAAAACTGCTAAAACAGATCAGTGAATTCAGTAAAGTTGCAGTATACAAAATCAATGTACAGCAATCTGTTTCATTTCTACACACCAATAATAAAGTAGCAGAAAGAGAAATTAAGGAATCAACCTCATTTACAATTGCACCAAAAACCGTAAGATACCTAGGAATAAACCTGACCAAAGAGGTGAAAGACTTGTACTCTGAAAATTATAGAATGTTGATGAAAAAAATTGATGACACAAAGAAATGTAAAGACATTCCATACTCATGGATTGGAAGAACAAATATTGTTAAAATGTCTATACTACCAGAGCAATTTACACACTTAATGCACTCCCTATCAAAACCCAACAGCATTTTCACAGAACTAAAACAGTCCTAAAATATATAGAGAGCCACAAAAGACCCTGAATAGCCAAAGCAACCTTGAAAAAGAAAAGCAAAGCTGGAGGCATCACAATTCCTGACTTCAAGTTATATTACAAAGCTGTGATCAAAACAGTATGGTACTGACACAAAAACAGACACACAGATCAATAGAACAGCACAGAAAACCCAGAAATGAACCCACTACTATATGGTCAATTAATCTTTGACAAAGCAGAAAAGAACATCTAATAGGAAAAAGAGTCTCCTCAACAAATGATGTTGGGAAAACTGGACAGAACATACAAAAGAATGAAACTGGACCATTTCTTATACCATACACAAAAATAAATTCAAAATGGATGAGACCTAAATGTGAGAACTGAAACTAAAAAAATCCTACAAGATAACATAGACAATAACTTCTCTGACATCAGCCATTGCAACTTTTTTCTAGATTTTTTTTGAGGCAAGGGAAACACAAGCAAAAATAAACTCTTGGTACTACATCAAAGTAAAAAGCTTCTGCACAGCCAAGGAAACAATCAACAAAACTAAAAGGCAACCTTATGGAATGGAAGAAGGTATTTGCAAATGACATATCCAATAAAGGGTTAGTATCCAAAATATATAAATAACTTGTAAAATTTAACACTCAAAAGCAAATAATCCAATTAAAAATGGACAGAAGACACGGACAGACATTTCTCCAAAAAAGACATTCAGATGTCCAACAGACACATGAAAAGACGCTTAACAAAACTCATTGTTAGGGAAATGCAAACCAAAACTACAATGAGATACCACCTCACACCTGTCAGAATGGCTAAAATCAACAACACAAAAAACAATAGTCCTTGGCAAAGATGTGGACAAAGGGAAATCCTCTTGCACTGTTGGCAGGAATGCAAATTGATGCAGCCGCTGTGAAAAACAGTATGGAGGCTCCTCAAAGAAATTAAAAATGGAACTCCCATATGATCCAGCAATCACACTACTAGAGATTTATGCAAAGAATATAAAAATACCAAATCAAAGGGATGCAGGGACCCAGATGTTTATAGCAACATTATCAACAATACCAAATTATGGAGACAGTCCAAGTATCCATTGACTGATGAATGGATAAAGAAGATGTCATGTTATGTGACAACAGAATATTATTCAGCCATAAAAAAGAATGAAATCTTGCCATTTGCAACCATGTGGACAGAGCTAGAGAGTATTATGCTAAGTGAAGTAAGTCAGTCAGAGAAAGGCAAATACCGGATGATTTCATTCATATGTGGAATTTAAGAAACAAATGAGGAAAGGGGAAAAAAAGAGAAAGAGACAAAACAAGAAAAAGACTCTTAGTTATAGAGAACAAATTGATGGTTACCAGAGGGGAGGAATGGAAGGGGATGGGTTCAGTAGGTGATGGGGATTAAAGATGGCACTTGTCGTGATGAGCACTAGATGATGTGTGGATGTGTTGAATCACTGTATCATACACCTGAAACTAATATTACACTGTATGTTAACTAGCTGGAATTTAAATAAAAACTTAAAAGAAAAAGAATGAAATGGACCACTTTCTTACACCATACACAAAAAAGAAACTCAAAATGGATTGAAGACCTAAATGTGAAACTTGAAACCATTAAGCTCCTAAAAGAAAACTTAGTCAGTAATCTCTTGGACATTGCCCTTAACAACATATTTCTGGATATGCCCCCTCAGGCAAGGGAAACAAAAGCAAAAATAAACTATTGGCAACATACCAAAATAAAAAGAAAACCATCAACAAAACAAAAGGGCAACTTACTGATGGGAAAAGATACTTGCAAATGATACATGAGATAGGGGGTCGATATCCAAAATATATAAAGAGCTTATACAACTCAACACCAAAAAATAATCCAATTAAAAATGAGCAAAGGGGGGTGTCTGGGTGGCTCAGTGGGTTAAAGCCTCTGCCTTCCGCTCAGGTCATGATCCCAGGGTCCTGGGATTGAGCCCGGCATCGGGCTCTCTGCTCAGCGGGGAGCCTGCTTCCTCCTCTCTCTCTGCCTGCTTCTCTGCCTACTTGTGATCTCTGCCTGTCAAATAAATAAATAAAATCTTACAAAAAAAAAAAACATGAGCAAAGGACCTGAACAGACATTTTTCCAAAGAAGACATACTTACAGATGGCCAAAAGACATATGAAAAGATGTTCAACATCACTAATCATCAGGGAAATGCAAATCAAAACCACAGTGAGGGATCACTCACACCTGTCAGAGTGGTATCAAAAAGACAGGTAATCAAACGGTACCAATAAGACAAGAAGAAACGTGTTGGAAAGGATGTGGAGATAAGGGAACCCTGGTGCATTGTTGGTGGGAATGTGAGTTGGTGTAATCACTGTGGAAGACGGTATAGAGGTTCCTCAAAAAAATTAAAAATAGAATTACCATGTGATCCAGGAATTCCACTATTGGTTATTTACCCAAAGAAAATGAAAACACTAATTTGAAAAGAAAAACCTCTATGTTTATTGCTGTGTTATTTACAATAGCCAAGATATGGAAGCAATCGAAGTGTCCACTGATGGATGAAAAAATGTCACACACACACACACACACACACACACACACACACACACAAGCACATACACACAATGCAATATTACTCTGCCATAAGAAAGAATGAAATCTTGCCATTTGTGACAACACGGGTGGATCTAGCGGGTGTTATGCTAAGTGAGATGAGTCAGACAGAGAAAGACAAATACCATATGATTTCATCTCTATGTGGAATCTAAAAAACAAAACAAGTGAACAAACAAAAATATACAGAGAGCAAACTGGTGATTGCTGGGGCAGAAGGAGTGAAATAAAGGGGATTGAGAGGTACAAACTTTCAGTTATAAAATAAATAGTTCGTGGAGATGAAAAGAACAGGGTAAGGACACACAACAACATTGTATCATGACAGGTGGTGAGACTCCCTCACCGGGAGCCTGATGCTGTACAGAACTGTCCACTCAGTATGTTATGGGCATGGAACTGCTATAACTTTGTAGGTCAACTATACTTTAATAATAAAAAATATGTATTTTTTATTTTTTTGTTATATTAGTCACCATACAGTACAGACAAATAACGTACTGTATGGTGACTAACATAAAAAAAGATTTAAAAATGATCACTGATTACAGATCACCATGACAGATATAATAATAATAAAAAGTTTGAAATATTGTCAGAATTGCCAAAATGTGCCATAGAGACATGAAATGGGCAAATGCTGTTGGAAAAATGGCACTGAGGGACTTGCTTGCTGCGGGGGTTGCCACCAGCCTTCAATTTGTAAAAAACACAGTATCTGAGAAGCACAATGAAACGAAAAAAAACAAAAAACAAAAAACAAGAAAAACCCAAGTGGCCTCCCTTCACTGAAGGACCAGTACAGTACCCTTCCACTTCTGCAGCACCTCGAGTAGTCAAGTGCAGAGACAGAAGGCAGAGTGGTAGCTGCCAGGGCCCGGGGCAGGGGGGCTGGGATGGGGAGTTAGTGTTTATTAGTTCCAGAGCCTCAAGTCGGAAAGATGAGAAAGTTCTGGAGATGGATGGCGGGGACTGTTGCACTTAATGCCACTGCATCATTTATATACTTCCAACTGGTTAAAATGGTCGATTTTGTGTTATGTACGTTTTAGCTCCATCCTGAGAAGAAGAACGAATCATGGAAGTGGAGTGCTTTTGTGAAAGGAGGGCTGCCGTTCGCCCCAGGCAAGCTGCGATGGGCTGCTTTAGGACTAACAGACACAGGAAAAGAGGAAAGGTGGAAAGGAGAACTCACCCCTCCCCTGCCTCAGCGGACAGTGACTTTTGTGACTAAATTTAGAGCAGAAATGAGGCTGCCTCCTTGTACTTCATCCCGCCGGTCCACACCATGGTGACCACGACAGGCAGCTGGCCGCCCCACACCGGGTGTTTTGGGAACTCTACCGGTTGCCAGAGCCTCAGGCCCTCTGTGCTCGCTGCCCCACCATCCGGGAGGGCTCCGCTTTGGTCTGCGTGACCCACAGCGACTCCTCACAGGGACTGCATTTGTGCCAGCAGGAAGGGAGGAAGGGGAAAGCACAGGCACACCTTTCCCCCTAAGCGCGACACCTGGGTGCCGCACACATCACTTCTGCTGAGCTCAATCACACAACCTCACTGACCACAGAGACGCAGGCAGGCTGCTGTTCATCATTCCACACAGTCGCATCCCCAGCTGGGATGTCCATGACTGTGAAAGATAGAGAGGACAGGTAGTGGATTACAATGACTCTTTTCTCTTGTTAGTGGCATCTGTGACCTGTTTGGTACGAACAACCTCCTTCATAATGTGCCTACACCACAAAGCAGTCCATAGTGATGGGACTAACTCGGGAACGGCACTCTCACGTCGCCCTCAAGCCCAGCGAGCGCAACCACGATTCACAATGACAGACTGAGTTCCAAACTACCCACACGAGTCAAGGCCCCAGAAATGGGAGGGTTTCAAATCTGCCCAGGTACGCTGAGTGTAATGGGTCCATCAATTGCCACGTCACTGCATGGTTCAGATCCCCCCAAGACACACTGTATCCCTCGGGCAGCACAGGTTCGAGATACAGTTTCAGGTAATAAGCTACTGAACTGGGCCTCTACCCAATCTTTGGCTCATCTACCCACATATGAGCAATGGATTCCAGAGGCTCCACTGGCCTGTGTATTGGGGATGGAGGAAAACAAGCTTAATGCGTCTGCCAGAGTGGCCCATTGTCATCCCTACTTTTCTGCAGCCCTTTCATAATGACAGAGGTCAAGACAAGGTATAAATCTCCCTTCTTCATCAATATAAAACCATTTTGGCAAAGCTGGCTCTGTGCCCCACCTCACGACTCATTCTGTGACAAGTGCTTGTTCTCTGGCTGGGATGTACCCAGCCTCCTGGCCAGATCTCTTGGCCTGGCTACTGAAAGGGATATGATAGGGACAGAGTCCAAAGCCAGGGAGTCTTTTATGCAGAGTTGCTCCTGAAAAGGAAAAGACTATTTTTGGTTCTGCTACTCCAAACCTACGCAAATATGTGATGAATGATGACCACGGCCTTAAGTCTATAAAAATGGCTCCTCAGATTCCTTAAATTATAATTTTCCTACAGAATGCCTGTCACATAGATATTTTATGAAGATTATATTAAGGGGGTGCCTGGGTGGCTCAGTGGGTTAAAGTCTCTGCCTGCTGCTCAGATCATGATCCCAGGGTCCTGGGATTGAGCCCTGCATCCGGCTCTCTGCTCAGTGGGGAGCCTGCTTCATCCTCTCTCTCTCTCTCTCTCTCTCTCTGCCTGCCTCTCCACCTATTTGAGATCTCTGTCAAATAAATAAATAAAATCTTAAAAAAAAAAAAGACTTTATTAAGGTTCTGTTTTGGCAATTACAATTTAAGGAATATGTATTCATACTGCCTCCAAAAAGAGAAATAAATATATCGACAATTTGACAGCGATTAAAAAAAAAAAAAAAAAAGTCTCCTCAGTCCAACACTCAGCCCTGCCGTCCCAAATGCATTTTCTAGCTACCACTGGCCAGTCAGTGGTGTCTACAAAGAACATGGGCCACAGTACAAATGACTTCCATTTTATTTAGACCTGAGCAAAATCTAACTTAGTCTTCCTTATTTACAAAATCTTCCTTATTTTGTAAAGCAGAGAATTCAATGAGATAATCTTCAGTTTTCTTTTGGCTCTAGGGATCCACATCACAGTTGAGTTCAGTTGTGCCTACAGAATCCCATACCACTAGGAGAGTCTGCTGCGAATAAAACACACGAGTTCAGGGGAACCCAATGAAATCTGGGACTCACTTACCCCTCCCTTTAATGGCCAAAGACAGACCAACAGTGAACTCAGACGTAAGAGCCAATGCAAAGGAAAATATGCAGGACACCAAAGACACAAGCTGCCCAAGGCCCTTGGACCCACCAGAGATAACATTCGCCACTGTGGTTCCATGTCATCTTCCCAGGAGGCTTACTCAAATTGCTTTGAAAGTATGGCTATTAAATTAAAAAAAAAAAAAAAAAACCTAGAAGAGATAAGATAGTTCTTCCTTGAGAAGGAGAAAAGCAGGAAAAAACTGAAAACTCAAACTTGTGGGTTAAATTTTGAGTCTTTGTCATTGTCTTTAAAATATCAATATAAATAAGTATTCACTGCATGCCAACCCACACGTTTTTCAGCAAATACCCTTTCCATTAGAACTCAGAGAATGAATAAAATTAGCCTTACCTATTTCAAAGCCCCTTAACTTTCTAAAGGAGCAGGAAAGCATTGCTGTCATCAATATTGCTTTAGAGCCTAGAAGTCCTGTTTGGAAATTCAGAGACCAGGATATCATGACGTAAACAGACTTCTTTCTCTTTGGTGGGTATTTCTGATTCTGAGTCTGTGGGAATCATCCCGGAATGGCCTCCATGTTGTCTCCCCTCTGCTCCATGCCCCAGGAAGTGGTGGGGGGTTCAGGGTGAAGAACACTCTTGTTCCTCTTAAATTTTATTGATAAGTCAATTAATGAACACATGACTTCTTCCACGCAGTGGTTCCTTTAGAGACCCAAGGCCAGCACGACCTGTCCTCTTCTGCCACTCATTCTTACATTTCAGGCAGACCCCGACTTATCTCAATCCACAAGACTCAGGCCAGCCAACCCTGTGACTAAATGCCAGCCTCTCCTGGAAAGCCTTGAGGGGCTGCTCCCCTTGCTACCATGTCATGGCTCCCTGTTACCCATTCCCCTTGCTAGATCTCTGACTTTACTCTATGGTCTCTGTGCCTGATACTCCATCACCAACAGTTGTATCTGCATCCTTATCTTTGCTCTCTTCCGACTCTACCCTCCTGACTCATAAAGCCAGTCTGGTTCCTTATATTCGGCCTGCTATCCACATTCCTAAGCCACTATGCCAACATTCCACTTCCACCTGTGCCCCAGGCTCAGACTCCCCACTTCCCCAGCAGCCCTGCCTGGGGTTTACCCCAGCCTGGACCCTCACATGCCCTCTGAGAGTTGGAAAACTTCTCCCTCTGCATTTAAGGCCACTGTCTCTTACTCAAGGGCAGCCCTGAGCCAAGAAACTTTTGGTATGGTCAACAGTTAACAATCAGGAAAATTAAGATAGTGTTGAAAACCAAAAAAGACAGGAGCCTGCTCTACTACTATAGGAATTCCTACAGCTGGAATCTTCCTAGATTTCTGCTTTGCAAAACAGCATCAGTAGAGATAATTCTTGCAATCAAAATATTAAATGGGTCCTGGGCTTTTTAAGTGAGTCCAGGAGAAAGAAGGGACGATGACATTTCCCATGATATTTTTCCAGGCCTGTCTCTCTTTCTTTTGGCTTTGAGCCTAGAAAGGATGCATGCTCAGCTTGATTCTTTACACCACCCTGGCATGAGTCCGAACATGTGTGCATTTACCCAAGCATTTCCAAAGGGTCACAAGAACAAAGCACAAAATCCCAAAACAGGTCAGAGCTGCCCTTTCTTCCTCAACCTCAGACATTCAACTGCTCTTTGTGAGTTCTCAGGTCCGGCAAATTCATCAGCTTCCAAGTTCGTTCTACATACGCCCCAGTGCATTCTTGCAAGATTTCCTCTGCAGCTCAGGTGACCCCCTAGACCCCATCTTTCCAAATGAAAGACATCATGCCCCTTATGACCCTGGGAAAAAATCAAGTCTTACATGTAGAACCTCCACTGCTAAGGTCACAGAACAAAATTCAGGGCTGGTCCAGACAGGATGCAAAGCGATGACTCCCAGAGACACCTGCTTGCCTGCTGGTAGGATGGTTTCTAGTACAGCACAGGTCTGAGAAGGCAGAAGTCTCCACCCAGGGACTTGCTCATGCCTGTGGTCTCAAACACCAGACCACTCTTCCCCCTTCTTTGGCCCCTCTGACAACATATCTGGGGTAGACATAGTTATAAACATTGAAAACACTGGTAAGAACACCGTTTAGAGTCATGTAGAACATGGGTCACATCCTTGCTCCTTCATTTCCTACCTTGTCTCCAAACCTGCTTCCCTGCTTGCAGATGAGAGCTGAAAACTCTAGAATTGCAAAGTTGTTATTAAGATTGAAGTTCCTGGCACACGATATGTGCTCTAGAATTGTAATCACAGTAATCGTCATCAGTGCGATTAAAGGTAAATGACAGTTGAATGGAAGCTGTGACCCAGAGCCCCCGGACCGTAATGCGTTCTCGAAAACCAGAAGCACTGGCCTGGCCATAGAGTGTGTTTGGTGAAATGCACAAGCACGAACAGCAGGGGTTAGTACGGGGAATCTTGGAGCAGAGGCTGGAAGACAAGCTCAGATGTCTCCTTGCCCATAAGTAGGATCAATATCTCCGTGGCAGGTCTTTTCAAGGCAATATTTTCATATGAAAGGCAGAGACAACGTTTCCAAAGACAACTCTCAGGCAGAAGGGAGTTAATTGCACAAGAGATTTATCAGAGATTTCTGCGGTTGCGTGGATGATTGGTTTGCTGCAGGGTGATACATTTGGGCCTTTGCCCTCCTCTTTCTCTATGGTGAGGTCCCCTCAGAGATTTCTTTATGACTTTATAGTGCTACTTCCTTGAACAATTTTTGAAAGCTCTGGCGGGTTTTATATAAGTACGTATGTGTACATATATACATGTGAAAATACAATCATTTTTCAGGGGCATCTAACCCATTCCCAGCGACCTGCTAACTCCGTCCGGGTGTCTGGGTGGCGTGTTGCTGCCCAGTGGATCCCACGCAGTTGACGGTAGTAATCCAAGGACAGTGATCAAGAACATGGGAACCCAAGTGTTAAAGGATGATTTTTTCCAAATGATTCACCTGGGAGGAAACCTGCTATCTATTTAATTACCAAAAGAAGTCTCCAAAGAGGTTCAGGAAAATAGAACAAAGTCTCCTTTCCCTTCATAATTCACATTTCCTCTCCTGCCCATCTGGCCATCAGTCCTCACTCCCTTTTGCATGTTATTGTCCTAAGACATCTGCTCTCTCTCCATTCTCTCACCGGCTCCTCATCAGGCACTTAATTCGGAGCCTCATTGGATCTTTTCTTTCCCCACCAGCTCCCTTTCTGCCTTTTCTGTCAATAACTGAATTAATGAAAATTACCTTAACACTTGTCATAAAGGAGCAACAAGTCCCTGGAAAGGACTTAATAACAGGTAATTTCAGTGAAGCCCCAACATCAGCAAAGGCAAGTGCGTGCTCTGCCCATATTTAGCATTTCACTCCCCAAGGCTCCCTGAGGAAGTTGTCAATAAACCTCCCACTGTATGAACGTGGTCCCGAATCGAGCTGTCTGGAAAGAAGCCTGGTCCTTCTGAAACAGTAGAATTTAACTTCACCTTCAACCCCTGCAGTATACTGTTCCTAGCTTTCCTTCTATCTGGTTGGCCCCATTTCTTGAAATTGAACACTCCAATTCCTTTGAAGCTTCTGAAACACTAGATAAGTGAATCTCAACATTTTGGGGGTTGCCACTCCATATAACTGATTTATTTTAATTTCCCTTGATGCCGTCCCTCATCCTTAAAGCCCTGGATTTTATAGATATAAAGATAGGGATAAGAACAGAGCAAGGGACAGAGATAGGCTTACAGTGAAATGAATTTGCTTTGATCATTTGAGGGACTGAAGCCTTCTCACTGGGGACTCGTCTGTCCGCTCTCGCTCTCTCTCATTTGCCCAAAAGTGGGTGGACTCAGGCTGACCTCCTCCCTCTCTGTTCATGGCTTCCCTCCCCCATCCTCTTTCTGGCACACCTAGTCCTACTTGAGTGTTCTTTTTTTTTTTTTTAAAGATTTTATTTATTTATTTGACAGAGAGAGGTAAGCAGAGAGAGAGAGGAGGAAGCAGGCTCCCTGCAGAGCAGAGAGCCAGATGTGGGCCTCAATCCCAGGACCCTGGGATCATGACCTGAGCGGAAGGCAGAGGCTTTAACCCACTGAGCCACCCAGGTGCCCCTACTTGAGTGTTCTTTTTTTTTCCCTCTAAAGGTTTTATTTATTTGACAGAGAGAGAGAGATCACAAGTAGGCAGAGAGGCAGGCAGAGAGAGAGAGAGAGGGAAGCAGGCTCCCTGCTGAGCAGAGAGCCCGATGCAGGGCTCGATCCCAGGACCCTGAGATCATGACCTGAGCCGAAGGCAGAGGCTTTAACCCACTGAGCCACCCAGGTGCCCCTACTTGAGTGTTCTTAACCTCGGACATTTATCTCGAATTACTTAGGGCCTGAGAAGTCACAGGCAAATCACAGAAAACCCCTTCCATAGAGAAGAGAGGAAATGGTGCAGAGAGCTATATGAGTTGGCTTTTATGATGCTCTTCTCTTCTGGCAGGTGAACAAAATCATGCATTGAGAGTAAAAAGCAATCTCTTCAAGCTCAATGGGAAAACAGATAATTAAATGCTATCAAATAAGCAGAAACATGGAACGTCCTTCCAGATGGTTCTGCTTTAGTCTGAATCCTGCCCTTCCTTTAAGGTCAGGAGCCTCTGCAGCTCAGTCACCTTTCCCAACATTCTCAAACCTGGGCTGCCCTCTCCTCTGGCTTCCTGTGGCACTTGGCATTCCCCTCATTGGGCCCCCAGTGTGGGGAACGTAGTCTTATGTTATCCTTTCTATGCAAGCATCCCAACTCCTCAACTGGTCACATACTGTTACTCAATAAATACTGACTTCATTAACAATGTAAGAAGGTGATTCTGACTCTGATGCTCATGACAGCCTAGTCGAGGGCCACCTGCCCAGCGAAGCCTTCCCTGGGTGTGACTAGAATTTTGGCGCAAGACCGGGAGAGACCCTCAAGCCCTCTCTGCCTTCTCTTAACAACTATTCCATGATTTTCTAATTGGTTCTTGTCATCCAAGGGCTCAGGCCTCAACTTCCCCAGGGCAGGAAACATGCTCAGGCCTTTGCTTGCAACTACCCTTCCCCTGCCATCCAAAACACACCTAGGACACCCAACACAGTGACAGAGCAGGGTGGTGACAATAACGTCCTCTCCCCTTTGTCACCACTCCTGGTGTGGATTTAGTAGGCACGCAATAATAAAAATAACCATACTTTCCATTTGAATAATGCTGCACAATTTTCAAAGAGCTTTTAGAAACATTATCTCTAATGAGGTAATTCTCCTCACAGAAAGCCTGTGAGTTAACGTGAGTTAAGCACGTATAATTAGCGCTAAGCAATAGATGGAAACCAAGGCTCAGAAAGGTTAAGCAACTTGCCCAAGGGCACACAGCCAGGCTAGCATTCTAGTCCAGGTCAGTCAGCATTTTCCTCTCTCTTGCAGGGTCCCTCCAGACACGCGATTGCTGGGCTCCAGACAACGATCAGAATTCAGGCAAGAAAGACCAACGCCAGGAAAATCCACCCCTTCCACCAAATCCCACACTTGGTAACACTTGACATTTACCGTAATAGAGATTAACCTAGTGTTTCCCCACAACGTTTTCTATAATTGAATGCCCCTTGCCCAGGCTTGGTGCATAATAAGCAAGTTTATAAATGGTAGCGGAATGAGTGAAGGATGAAGAAATAAATCAACAAGTGAATAAGCCTACAAGAAGTGCATTGTTACTATAAACATAACCAAGAGTAGATTTCAAATCTAAAAAATCCACAAGTTTAAGAAAAGCCGATTTCAATTTATAGAATTACAAATGTCTGAGGTAAAACAGCTCTAACATAAGCAAAGGCCCACAGAGTAAACAAAAAGTTTTATTATTTAGTTCCAAAAGGCCAAACCTAAGAATACTACATTGGAGAAAAGGAAAAGAAAAAGAAATTATTCAGGCAGGAAACCTTCCTGATTCCAAAAGGGTAAAATGACTTTTTTTTTTTTTTTTAAGATTTTTGTTTGTTTATTTGAGAAAGTGACAGCATGAGCAGGAGTGATGTGTGGAGGAGAGAGGCAAAGGGAGAAGCAGACTTCCCGCTGAGCAGGAAGCCTGATGTGGGGCTCCATTCCAGGACCCTGAGATCATGACCTGAGTCAAAGGTAGATGCTTAATGACTAAGCCACACAGGCACCCACTTTTTTTTTTTTTTTTTTTAAACAAAAAATCCACAAGCTTTACTAGAAATGGCTGGCTACAGGGAGAAAAAAATGACTTGGACAACCCAGAATTTCAAATCGTCCTGATATGTTGACAGATGGCACTGAAAGGGTCAGGCATCTTCCCACAGTTAAAACAACCCTCCAACAGCAGAAACTTTTTTTGGCATGCAAATTAAGTTTCATGTTGACTAATCTCATAGGGCTGCCCTCCAGGCTCTGATGTGGCTCTATTCCTTCCTCCTGGATATGTTTTCTTTCCTTCTGGAATCCTCCCCTTATGCCTACTTTGTACCTAAGGAAGACCTTAGTTCAAGCTGTCACAATCCATTCCACAACAGAGACTGACATTTCCCCCTCAACCCCCGTATCCCTTCAACGCCGCAAGTCGCACGTTCTATGACCTAGGGGCCACCTCGATCAGAAGAAAAATCCCACAATTCCAAAATTCCACCCTGAAACATTGTTTTAATCACCACTTAAGAGAAACATCATCTTTACAAGACAGCCATCCTTTCCATGCCATCAAGGGACCGTTAGCTCAGGTTTTGTTTTGTTTTTTTTTTCCACTAAGCTTAAGTAAATATGAATTTAAAGCAAATAGAGCCACACCCAAATATGAACATGAACATTTTAGAGGCCAGTTGTAATTGAATAATTAGTTATTTAATTAGATGGTGGGAAGGTACCCGTCTCCCTTAGATAATATGATACCCCAGGAGAGCAGGAACCATGTATCTTAACGACTGCTGTGTCTTGTAGGCGCTCAGCATGTATTAGTCAATGATGAATGCAGATCACCCCCAAAATGTTCTTAGACTGAACCCTGAGAACCCCGTGTTTGTATGTCAAAATTGTACTGGTGAATTGTATCTCTCACTTTCCTTACCTGGAACTCTGCTGCTACCACTGCTCTAGCCAAGTCCTCCATGGCCACCCAGGCATCACTCGAGCCCCATTGGCAGTGAGACCCTTCCTACCACTCTGGTTCACACTGATCGTATCCTTCTGGGCCTCCTACTAGTCATATTCAAATGTGATCATATTGGAATATGATTAGAATAAGACTCGTATGGGATCTTACAGGTTAGCCCCTCATGGCTCCGTAGGTCTTAGTTCTGCATTCTCAGTTCTTCTGTAGGAATGCCTATGCCTCTGGTATGCCCACGCCGGGCTGACTTCAAACAACAGTTGTTTGGACGAACGAGCTAACTTGCCTATCATGCCTATTTTCTTTAAATACATCTAATACCAGGGATTTTAAATTTATACTCAAATATCTTTAGGTAACTTTAAAGTAGACTAGACACAGTTAACAGCATACAGATAGCATGACCTACTGTATGTTGGAGTGGACGTGGGGAGGATAGTCAGGACAAAACTTAGGACACGTATCTCCTCTAGCGTAAGCCTACCCCCTCCCACAATCCAACAAGAGCCAGGAAATCCCCATGTTGAGAGTCTTTCGACAAAGTCCTTTAAAGTTCCCCTCAAATATATAATTTGAGAGGGAGCAAAGGGGAGTACAAAGTCTTTTATTGATCTGCCCTCTTTGGGATTAATTCCCAAAAATTATTTTCTGTACTGAGTATGCCTGGTTTCCTCTCTTCAGAATGGGGACTCTGGTGCTGCCGATGGCTTGTATTTGATTGAGGTTCATGGAAGGAATTCATAGGACAGTAGACCCCAAGGGACTTTGGGGACCATCTCAGCACCCCATCTTACAGAGGAAGCTCAGCCAGCAGAGGCCACAAAGCCGCAGGGGACAGTCCGAGAGCATGGCCTCTGGGTGCAATCGCCCAGGTGATTCCTCCACTTTTCTAGCCCATCTGCTTCTCTGTCGTGGATATAACAGCACCTCCCCCTCCGGTGTCTGCCCGAGGGCTGAATGAGGTGACACATGTATGGCCCAGAGCTGGGGCATCAGAAGTGCTCGTCAACACCAGGTGTCACCTCCAAGGGCACACAGCGAGGTGGGGGCTATGCCACGACCAGTCCAGGCACCCCCAGCTCAGGGCTCTCTCCCCTGTACCTGAGTCTTGCGCCAGCCTGGCAGCACTCCCCAAATCATGGGAAGGAGTAGATGCCCCTCTAACATTACGTAAGCCTCCAAGACTGGGGCAGTTTCTGGTCAAGTTCATCTCATGTGGACCAGGTTATTAGGACTCACACAAAGCCGACCTCTGCCCTGGGGCTGCCACCAAAGGAAAAGTCTGCCATCACCCTCCTTCCGGAGAGATGGACTACACGGAAACTGAATATGGAATAGAATATGGAATAGACAGAAACTGAAACTGTCCAGAGTGCTGTCTCCATGCTCCCCTTCTCTGACAGCAAGAGGCAAAGGCCACATGCCCCAGGGAGGCTCCAAATCCTCTCCAGCCCCCAAGGGGTAAAGGGATGGCCAGAAGAGTTCCTCTCCTGAACCAGGATGTAGAGACGTTGCCAGGTTACCAAAGGCTGGATCACTGAGGCCACAGTGTACAGAATGGTCAGGAAAACTGCCTCCAGAGGGGCCTGGCCTCCATGTCCCTGATGCATTCTGACAGGAGCTGCTGACTTGTTTCTGTGCCTCCCGCCTTTCCCTTCTCTTGGTGAGATCTACACAGGCCCACTGGCCACATACACATCCTTGGAATGCCCAAGTCGATGCAGAAGCCCTCACCTTCCTCTGTTGACCTCCTAACACCTTCTGGATGCTTCCTGCTCCTTTGCAGGCCTTTGCAAGCAAACAGGACCTGCCAACCCCACACTTAGAACAGCACCCTCGGCAGGGCCAAGGTGATGCCGCTCCCTCCTGTCCCTCCGACTCATCTGGCATCCCTCCTCATCTGCCTCACTGTGCTCCACACACACCTGGGGGTCCTTGGCCGGCACTAGCTCCACCTGCAGGCCCTGCCCACAGGCCTTCAGCACTCCTTCCATCCACCAACCCCTCTCGCAGCTCAGGGAGCCCGCCTCGCAGAGACCTTCCCTGCCTCTCACCCACCAGAGCCTCTTCTCCTTTCTTCTCCATGGTAAGGATAATGCTACGAAATGATCTTGTTTATTAATCTGCCTTGTTTATTTACTGACTGGCAGCACAGAACAGAAGCTCCCGGAGGGCAGAGACCTTGTCTGTCTATACTTTCTGTATTTCTAGCTCCTCGCTGGTACACAGCAGACACTCGAGACATTCACTGAATGGAGTGAAAAGTGAACAAGTGGAGGTCAGAGAAGCAGAGACACTTGCTGAAGGTCACTTAGCTAGTGAGGAGCTGAGGAAGGTCTGTAACGCCGGGCTGGTGCCGTTTCAGGCCCGTTCCACCACGCCAGCACCCACTTCCCCAAGCAGATGCTTTCGCTCACATACTCACTCAGTTATTGATGCAGCAAACACTCACCGAATGCATTCTATGGTTCAAGGATGGCCCTTGGAGGAAAGCCCAAATCGAGAGTGCTGGAGGCTCCCTGTCTGCAATCCCAAAGACATTTCTGGGGACCATAAATGGATCTGCTTGCTGGGGCTTTCTGGGACCATTCCACAAATCATCCATCTTCCATGACTGGTCCCAGAGTGACCTGGGGCCTGTCCCTATCCCAGGACAGAGATTCTCTATCTACTGAATGGGTCTTCTGCTGGAAATACCATGACCCACCACCACAAAAGCAGAGATGGAGGGACACCACTTGGAAGGGTGTGGAAGAAGCTGATTGAGTTGCTGTGTGTCCACCACGAGCTTCTTCCACTGTTTGGACTGAACCCGGCAAAGACAAGTAGCCACTCAGGCCATAGCCAGACCTGCTTCACATGGCTCTGAGTGCCAGGAAAGGGGAGGAAGACCAGCCCAGGCCTTCCCTGGTCAGTCATGGTGCACAGGGAACTAAAGGGGAAGCCAGGGCTCCTCTCCATGGCCTCACAGGAGGCCTTCTCGTTCCTACTTCCTGGAACCAGGAGGCTCAAAAGAGGCATCAGGACTGGGCCTGCAGAATCAGCAGGGCTGCCCCACCCATGGACCTCCAATTCTGACCGCATGTTCTCTTCCTTGGGTGCACACATCTGAGATCAGTAGGCCAAGGAGGCAAGAGAAGGAGGGGAGGAGCAGGTCTTGAGCTGTAGGACAGAGCTAGGATCTCAGACCGTTGAGGTTGAAGGGACGAGCTACCGTCTGTCAGGCAGGGCTGCTGTAACAAGGGTACCCGGGGTTCACGCTGTCAGCACCCACACCCACACTCACACCCACAGCGAGGTACACCCTTCCCCGCAAAGCAAGGCCTAGAACAGCCCAACCAAGTACTCAGCAGATACATATGAAGCTCCTGCAGGATCCAGGCATCGTGCTGGGACCGTAAAGACATGATCGCAGCTCACGTGCAGCCTCCTGTGAGTGTGTGTTGTGGGCTGCACTGTGTCCCCTGGTCCCTGTGAACGTGATTCTATTTGGAAATAGTCTTTGCAGACAGAATCTAGTTACACTGGATTGGGGGTGGGAGGGATGTTAATCCAATGACTGGTACCCTTGTAAGAGGAGGGAAATCTGGACACAGAGAGACAGATACCCAGAGGAGAAGGCCATGGGAAGGTGAAGATGGGGACTGGAGTGAGATGTCCAGAAGCCAGCCAACACGAGCATGAGGAGCCACACCAGGAGCCAGGGCAGAGGCACGCCTCAGGCTCTCCCTCTGAGGGCCCGGGGGGAACCCACGTTGCTGACACCTGGGTCATGGGCATCTGGCCTCCTGAACTGTGAGAGGAAAAAATAATTAGAGCCACCAAATCTGTGGTAATTTGTTATAGCAGCCCTGCATGCCGAACACTGTGAGATCCACATACGAATACACGGGAGAACAGCAGTGCTTAGGTAAGAGACACCACCATCCCCCCGCCCCATCTACAGGGTTGGGTCCCAAGACCCCCAGTGGGCGCCTGAAAGCATGCTGGCATCCAAACCTACATGTACTGTGTTTCCACCTAGACGTACAGACAGACCCACGATGAAGTTTAATTTACAGACAAGGCACATAAGGGAGTAACAACTAAAAATACAATGGAACGATTATAACAATGTAAGTTAGTGAGTGTGGTCTCTCTCCCTCAGTGTATCTTACTGTGCTGAACTCACCCTTCTCGTGCTGACGTGAGAGGACAGAGTGCCTGCCTGCATGATGGCATGCAGGGAGGAGAATGACACAGGCAACACGACACAGCGTGGGGTGACCACTGCCCTTCGGAAGCTATGTTAGGAAGCTATGCCAGAAGCAGGTCATCTGCTTGTGACCTCGGGCGACTGCAGGGAACTGAGCCCGCCAAAAGCGAAACCATGCACGAAGGGGGTCACTGTATCTAGAAAATGCTGTAGAGCCATGAAAGGGAAGAGGAAGCTTTCCGCAAGAGGTGACTTCTTCTTGGAGCCTGAGGATAGGCAACAGTCCACCAGAGAGAAGGCTTCTGGGGAGCAGGATCTGGGCTGAGACACCCAGGGCCAGGTGCCTTTAGCCAGGCAAAGTGGGGGCAGCAGAGTTTCCAGAAACAGTAGTGAGCAAAAGCTCCTCAGCGAAGGGACAGAGAGACCTGGGCAAGCGCAGCGGTGCTGGGGTGTAAGTGGGGAAAAAAGTGAAGGTTTCCATTGCCACAGGACAAATGACCACAAACTCAGTTGCCTGAAGCAAAACCCATTCGCTACCTCACTGTGCTGTAGTTGGATACCGAGGGGCAGGGTTGTCTGCTCAGGATGAAATCGGGGCAGTGAATGACAGGGAAGTCCTCGCTCAAGCTCCATCACATTGGTGGCAGAGTTGTCGGCCCAGGTCGCTCTCAGCTCCTGGAGGTCATGCTCAGATCCTTGTTATAAGGCCCTTCTTTCTCGAAAACCAGCAAAAGAGCATATCTCACACATCAATTCCCCCTGTACTCTCAATCTTTGCACCAAGAAGGACCCCATCCCTTTTGAAGAGTCACCTGACTAGATCAGACCTGTGTCCTTCTACTTTTTGCCCTTTCTCAAAGCCACTGTGCGGGACAGCATGTCCCATAGTGCTGTCCTATCCTCTTCACAGGACAGCCCCACAACCAAGAGGAGAGGACTGATGGTGCAAGGGTGTGGGGCCCCAGGGGTCATCTCAGAATTCAGCCACCAAGTAGGCTAGCAAGTTGGGCCGGTAGCATCCTGCAGACCAAGACCACGCATGTCCCTGTGTTTTTCCCCCCCGGAGCCTCCTTCTGCCTGTATTTCCCCCAACCCTGTCCAACTGCCACAATTCAAATTCAGCTGCATTCTGAACCATGAACACAGCCCAGGTCTCCTGCCGCCTGCCTCCAGCCCACACATCAATCCGCAAGCACCGGCTCTTCCAAGGCCCGCGCTCTCCGACCTGGCCACCAGTCCCACGGCCCTGTGCTCCAGTCTCCAGAAGACCTGATTCAGTTCACGAAGTCCCCTTCTGGGCATCCTTCCTATTCTCAAGGTCTGACCCTGGTCCTGAGGACTCAAAGGCGCCAGAGAGCGAGCCCTTCCCAGGGCACGTGACCGTATGTCCTAGAGCACAGAGAGACAAACTCCCGTGTTTTCAGGTGTCTTCTGCTCTGTATGTGAGGATGGCTTTACGAGTTGTGGGACAGGGCCAAGGAACGACTCATCCCCTAGGTTCAGCTGTGCCCAAGCTAAATGAGTCCCCAAGAAGCAAATAAGACGAGCACACCACGAGCTCCCCGGCAAGGGGCTCCCTGTGCCTGGTCATTGTGGGTCCCAGGCCCAGTCAAGAATCGGACGGCTGTCCCCTCGCCTGGCTTTCCCGGGCTCCAGCAGCCCAGCCGCACTGCTGGCAGCAAGCCGGTTATGGCCACACCACTCACCATCCATCTTGGAAAGGTCAGGAACTAAATTTGGAACTTGGCTTTTAGTTCGTTTGCATCTCTAAGTTATCTTGAGAGGAGGCTAAAAGAGATGGTTCACAGGGGAACATGCCAGAAAAACAGGTCAGAGACCAAATCTCTCTGTCTCATTTTGATAACCGTTAACCGTGAGAACGCAGCGACGGCCATGCGGCGCCTTGCATGTTCGGAGCATTTACGTGCATCCTCTCACTTGAGACCTGCTATGACTGTGTCTGAAGGCTAGGGAAAGAGAGGGATGCGGCCGTGCCACTAGCTGTTGGCCGAACTGCAGCTAGAACCCAGGACGGTGACTGCAAGCCCAGGGCTCTCTCACGGCCATCACACTCCCCAGGGTCTAGGCCGAGGCTTTATAATGTTTTCTCATCTCCCATGGGGCCCTGAGTGCTGGCCGTATCCCATGAAGCCTCCCACCATGAAAGGCATATGGCCAGCACCTGGAGCCGGGAGCTACTGAGGTCCCCGGCACCCGACTCTGCTGGCCCAGCCACTAGACTGCAGTGATCAGGATCGCAGGAGGGTTCTTTGCTCCAGTGTGGGGCCTCCCTGGATCTCAGAAACTACTTCCAATGCCTCCGTCCCCAAGAAGTCTTACTCAGGTTTTTAAGCTCATCTCAGGAAGTCGGGCTGATTCTGGGTCCTGCACTCCAACCTGAGGTTCTCAGCTGTTTAGAAGACCTGAAGGCTTAACTGCCTAAGGATGTCAGCTCACATGAGTCAGGGATCTTTGAAAGAATGCAGGCATCAAAGCCAAGTGTGCTCAGGCATCCCTGGGTAGACACGAGCGTCCTCCTCCCCGACACTTACCAAAGGGCACCGGCTAGGGGCTATGGGCCCTGCCCCGGAGACTTTGACAGACACAACACCGCCCCTGAGGGGCTTATCCCCAACATCCATGGTCCCTCCATTGTCCCTCAACAGATCATCACCTATGTAACAGGCGTGCTAGTTGTGCCTCCGGTGATTAAAGGACTAGATTCTAGAAAAATACCCAGCCCTTACACACCTTCGGAAAGCCACGGCGCGCAGCAGCGAAGGGCGTGGGCTGACAGGCCACACTCCTGAGGCTGGTTAGTTCATTCCTCTGTGCCTCCCTGCCCTGATCTTGAAAATGAGATGACTGTAATAATAACAAGAGAGGTCTCCTGGAGTTACTGCGAGGACTAAGCGAGTGAACACTGAGACATGCTGCAAACAGAGGCAGTACTTCGAGTGGGAGCCCCTGAGTGTGGACGGTGCTGCTGTCACCCCTGCTTGCTGGAAGGCACTAACCCAACAACTTCAATAATACAGAAGTCAGGAGGAACAACGGCAATAAAGAGGGGAAAAGGCTTCTGAGAAGCCAAAATCAATTTTCTAAATTCCACACATTAAAGCTAATGCACCTTACCTATAAAGGAGCCTCATCAGTCGGAATCTGTTTACTCGGACTTTGCCCACATAGGATGGCTTTGGGGATCTAGTGCCTACACTCCCTGGAAAGGGAAAACGGCAAAGGGAAAGTGCCGGTCCTGGAGCAGGAGACACCCCAACAAGGATGGTGTATGAAAACAGGGCCCAAAGACCATCTCAGGTCACAGTGTTCAGGGGCCATCTGGACTCTCCTTCACCCTCTCGACAGCTTTCGGGAATTACACAAGTTTATATACTGATATTCCCAATGACTGTGCAGGCCCAGAAAAAGCACAGAGTATGCTGAGAATTCTTTTTTTAAAGATCCAGGGATCTGTATTTTACATTCTAGAAAGACTTTCTTCAAATACACTTCCATTAAAAGGAGCTCGGTACATGAAAGGGGCTCCATTACCCTGGGTGTGAATACATATGGAACATATTCCCCCCAAAATGAAGGCAGCTGGATAAAAATGGAGCAAGAGGTGTCACTGTACTTAGACTTCAAAGCATCCTCTCCTCTCACCCCATCCGCTGGCGAACGCAGAGCGGACAATGCCTTCTCCTCTGAAATATTTAGTGAGGAAACACTGAGTCAAACAATTGCCCCGGGGCGCCCAGTGACAGGAAGCACAGCTCAAAGGGGAGCCAGCGGTCCCCTGGGAAAGGCCACGCCCCTGAGGCAGCCTCCCTACCCGCCCCCCTCCCCAGCTGTGCTGGCCTTGCAGTGTGTCCTGCCCTGCTCCCAGCTCTGGCCCTGCCTCTGCAGGTTGTCTCCTGCGTGGGGGGCTTCAAGCCACTGCTTTACCTGAGCACAGCATTCTCCGTTCCCCATGGTGTGCTCCAAGGAAGACCATTCCCCAGGCTGTCTTGTGGTGGGAAGGTGGGGGGAGGCCCGGGGAGGCCCAGGGAGCCTGGGGCTGAGAACAAGGTGCTGGGGGTAACTGCCTCTGTCTACAAGCAGCATCTTCACTTCGCGGCTGCATTTCCGGGTGCAAATTACTTCAACTCCCTGACCTTCAATGTCCTCACCTGTTCAATGGGATAATAACAGTGTCCATCTCATAGGGTTATTATGATGCTTAAATGCATTAATACACTCAAAGCACTAAGTAGTGAGTGTTACTAACGTGTTAAAGACCCCAAGGAGTCTAACAAAAAATTAATAACTTTGGTTGCCTGAGGCTTACCAAACTCATTTTCCAACAGAACCAAGTTTGTTGGATTTTTTTTTTTAATTAACCTGTTAATACTGCTGCAGCAGGTTTAATCTTTGAAACATTTTCTACCTCCTTCTATGCTCACGGCAACTCTACACACTCCAGAGAACAGAATAGAGCCCAAGCAATAGTACCGAACGGTCCTGAGTTCAAATTAAGACCCTGCCCCTCACTCACCAAGTCACTTGACTTCTCTGAGACACAGTGTCCTCACCTGAAACAAAGGGATAAACCCTGGCAGGGGCCATTCATTCACTCCTCCAATATTTATCAAGAGCCTGACATGCGCCAGTTACCACTCAAGGCCCTGGGGATAGAGCAGCAAACAAAAGGGATGAATTCTCCACCCCCAAGGAAAGAAGTAAATAGATATTGTAATTTATTACTGTGGGGATTAGGAAGAGTGTTTGCAAAGCACTGGCACCTGCTGGTCACTGCATAAAGGCAATTACTATGACAAAGCGGGACTGATTACTCCCTCGGGGGCGGCAGAGACACAAAGAAGGTTAAGTGACCGACCTAAGGCCACACCATTCCTGTCTCCCTTCCTAGCTCAGTGCCCTGGCTCCAGGATAGCTTTGCAGACACACCTATGCCCAGGTCCCGCTCAGCCCAGCTCAGTCGGACGGAACCTCCGACGGGGGACCTCACGCAGGTCTGAAACACAGCGTCCTGCTAATTCTCTCATCTATAAAATCTCTGCCAAAGTTTACCTTAATCCGGCATCTTATCTTTTTTTGAGGCGCAGATTAAGAGTGTAAGTGGTCTACGTTGGTTGAACACAGGGAAATGTTACAAGGAACAGGAGCTAATGTTTAATAAAAGAAGAATCTCTCTTGGGGCACCTGGGTGGCTCAGTGTGTTAGGCCTCTGCCTTCGGCTCAGGTCATGATCTCAGGGTCCTGGGATCGAGTCCCGCATCGGGCTCTCTGCTCAGCGGAGAGCCTGCTTCCTCCTCTATCTCTCTCTCTCCTTGCCTCTCTGCCTACTTGTGATCTCTCTCTGTGAAATAAATAAATAAAATCTTAAAAAAAATAAAATAAAATAAATAAAAGAAGAATCTCTGCTCCTGTGTATCCTCAAACACCAGTCTGTGTTTATTCATTCACGCAAGAAGTATTCAGTCGTGATCATCTGTATGCTTCGTTCTGCAGAATGTATACACTTTCTGTAAAAATTGCTACTTAGAAAAAATAAATAAATAAATGCATAAAGACCGCCTCGGCACTGCTGCCTGCCCCCCTCCCAGCCCCCCGCCCCCCCCCCCCCACCACATGGCACAGAGAAGATTCGCAGATGATGCCGCAGCTTGCTACCTGTGATCAGCTATGAGCGCACCTTACAGCCCTAGTATTACTGCCGAGGGTGGCGTCTGGGGCATGAGGAGGACATGTATGAGGTAGCAATGGTAAATCACGTTTTGTTGATGCATGAAAGCCCACAAAGACAAGACAAGCCTGATGATAAAAGAAATCACAACTCACTGCAGGGAGAGGAGGAGCCTCCCAGCTGGCATTTTTATTCACTGCTCAGATAGAAGCTCTGACGGGGGTCTCTTCACGCCTGGTGGGCAGGTCCCGGACTCATCCCAGGACGTGGAGTGGCCTAAACTACACTGCGGAGTGTCTTCACCCCCTCCAGCTTGGGGATGGGGGAAGCTCAGATTTACAGTGCTCTGGCCCACTTTGGCTCCCTGATCTGTGACCTGGAAGGGACGGACACAGGCTTGTTCCAGGCACAAAACACCTGTGGGTGTGAGGGACGGAGACCCCTACAGGCCACCCAGGGTTGTCCCTTCTGGGTTCATTTTCTCCCCCATGAATGTGTTTCTGCTTTGCTCCCCGTGCAGTCTGACGGTGAGGGTGAGGCATGCGCAGACGCGTGTCAATATTGCCACAGGAGAGTTGCTAGAAACAGGGCCTTTTGGTGTCCTCTCTTAGCCTTCTGGTGTAAAAGCAAGCCTGAGTGCCACCAATCCTGACTTACCCCAAGGAACCAGCTGGAGGGGACAGCTTTCTGCCTCTGGTTCTAAAGGACAACACACATTTGCCGTGGCAGGCACCGTGCTAAGCATTTCTCATACTTTAATTCATTTAACCCTCATGGCCAGCCTAGGTATGCCAACTCTCATCGCTGCCCAACTTTATAGCAGGAAATGGGAAAATCTGACATCCCAACCCTCTTCCTGACGTAACTCAAGAGCCTCTGAGCAACCCATCCCCCTGAGCTCTCTCCACTCCCTCGCAGAGATGCAAGCAAGCCCAGCCCCAAAACAAGTCCTTTTCGGGCCTCTCTGCCTCGGCCGAGAGCCTGGCTCTTGCTCCAGAAAGTACACAGCACTGTTCTTTGCACAAGGTCAAACGCCAAATATATTCTCTTACTATTTCAACCCAAGCCAAGCCTTTGTGGACTTCAGAGTTTGAGAGACCTGGGAGTTTCCCACGTGCAATGCATTCAGCCTGAGCCCAGAGGGGGTTCGACAGACAGCCTACGTACCCCGCACCTCCTGGGTAACGGCTATCGGTGGGACAGGGTATAAATGACGAGCTGCATGGCAGGTGGCACCGCCAGTGACAAGACTGTGAATAATACATAGAGAAATGTCGTGTCATGGGCCATCTTGGTTTCATGATGCTTCGCTAACATGAGGAAAGATAACAAAGATGATGGATTTGGGTGCAGAAGTACAAGTGAGGTGGAGCACAGAACAGACTTTTCTTTAAGTAATGAGAGAAAGAGCCCAAAAAAAAAAAAAAAAAAAATCCAATCCCGGCATACTTTTCATGTCTCAGAAGGAGAAGAAAGCCAAGCGCTAGAAAAATAAATGGGGGTTATATTAAGGAGGCAGAAGAAAGGAGAGGGTGACGGAGAATGTATGGAAGCTGACAAATTTGCAAGGGAAGGCACAGCAGGAGCAGGGGCAGGTGTGGGCTTGCCAGTGTGTGTGAGAAGAAGACTCTCGGCTAATTCTGTGACAGCGCGAGCGCGCTTCGTTAAACAGTCTGTTCTGAGCCCAACAGAGTGGGAAACCTCTCGGCAGCCGACGTGGCCCAGAGAGAGCTGTGGGTAGGCAGTGGCAGACTGGGGCTGGCAAGCCGAAGGAGGGTCCACTCTACGATGACGAGATCAGAGTCACTGTCCTCGGAGAGCAGTCCCCAGTCCCCGGCCTGCGTTGGTCACCGGGGCCGCTGCTTGCCAATGGGACCCCCAGGACCCTCTCCAGACACAGAATGGGGGGGGCTCCGGGCGCAGGGCCTGGGAGTGTACTTTCTGAGCAGCTCTCCATGTGATCCTTACCCCCCGAGGTCTGACCACCACTGCTGTCGCCATCGTCCCTCCTCTGCAGTTTCTGAGAGCAGGACTCTGAAATAGCACTTCCTTAAATGATGGCACCGTGCCATGAAAGTAATGGGAGAATTCTCGCACTTTTATTTAGGGGTACCTAAGTGATTGGGGACCACTTTCTGGCACGACATTGACACTCAGCAAACAGGGGTTACGCGTCTACTCTCTCAGGGCCTCGGTGAGTCTACAGATGCAGACCTACATCCCTTCCTCCTGCACTGGGTCCTGAGCCCAACCTCCCCCTCAAGCAGGTCAATTCACCTGGGACCCCCAGGGCTGCCACAGAGACAAGCCTGAGCTAGTAACCGGTCTCTTTTTTACATTTGTGAACCCTCTGACCTTTGCTGCTAAGGCTCTACTCCCTCAGGTTTCCCTCCTAACCTCTCAGGCCAAACCTTTGTCATGTCCTCCGTGGCTCCTTTCACTCTGTCCACTGGGCGGCCGCAGCCTGGGACACCAGTTCCTCTTGCTGTCCACCCTGCCAGTGCTCCAAGCTGGGCCTGTGGCTTTTCCTTCTGTCTTCTCACTCCTCCCTCTGCAGCACCAACCATCTCCTGAGCCCCTAACCCGTATCTGCTGCCTGTTGGACACCTCCATCCGCATGCTCCTCGATAACACAGCTCAAATTGTACCCCTCAGTGTTTTCCCCTTAAATGTGACCTTTCTCCTGACATCCTCCTGGCTAAGGGCAATCACATCCTCAGAGTCAGCTCTCTCTGCTTCTTCTGCAATATCCAACTGGTCAGAGGTCCAGGGAAGGTTACCTCCTAAATCCACCACCCTCCTCTCTATCCCTGTCACAATTATCCAGACTTCTGCAGTTTCTTTTCTTCTTCACAGTGAGACCTCCATCCAAGCCAGCTTCATTATGCTGCAAAAGCACCCTTTCCCACATATACTCCCAGACCCAGCCCTCTCCTGCTCTGAAGATCTTCAGGAACTTCTCATCACCTGCAGTTAAGTTCAACTGCTGGCGCGGTCCAGGAAGCCCCCCAGCACCTGGCTCTTCTCTTCTCATTCACTTGAAACTCTAGTCATAAAGGGCACAACCCCAGGGCCCTTGCACGTGTGTACCGAAATGACTCTTTCAGCCTGGAAATCCCCTCTTATTGGGAGATGAAACTTAAATATGACCTCCCATGGGAAGCCTTCCCTTATCCCCTTCCCAAAAGCTAAATGAATCCATGCTTCCTCCCTGACACCCTGACCCGTTATAAGACATTTCACTATTTGCAAACATCTGTATGTTTATCTTTCCTGTCTGCTTCTTGAAATATCCCAAACACCGTGCCTGGCTCTTGGCATGCATGTTTGTCAAATGACTGAAGGAGCACAAGATGGACCCATGGAAGGAGATACCGGAGGCAGAATACAAGGCAAGCAGTGACTGCAAGAGTCCAGGCAAAGGGCCATGATGGCCTGGGGGGGATGCTGTCCATGGCAGGATGGTAACACCACCACCACCCCCCACACGGAGCTCTCCTCATGGCACTCTTCTAAGAGCCTTAAACATCTTACCTCATTAATCCTCACAGCAACTTGTGAGGTAGATATTCCCATTTTACAGACAAAGAAGCGAAGGCCCAGAAAGTTCACACAAATGACTTTGGAACTAGAAAGGAAGCTAAATGTGATGGCCCTATCTGAATCTGCTCGATGAGCATGGTGAGGGGCAGAAGGTGTTCAAGGTGACTGTGCATGACATCAAGGTTGACAGAACCAGCGACTAGGCTAAAGGCAAAGGTCAGAAGCAATGTTCATGCATGGTTTCTTTTACATTCTTTTTTGGAGTCCGGTTGTGTGAGGAGAGGGAAGTTGAGTCCTACATGGACTTGCCTGTCTGAGGGGTCTGCGGGACATCCTGGCACATATCACTATGGGCCAGGACCGCCCTGGGCGTTTCCTGCCGGCTGCTGGCCCTTCTCTGCCCCAGAACCCCGGGCGGGAGCATGACTTCCATCTACCAGGCTAGGGATCGGAGCTTCAAGAAGACAAAATAACTCCACATGAAGATCCAGATTAAGAGACAAAGTGGTAAGGCCAAAGCATGGACCCACAACAGCCCAACGAAAAATTTAGCACTATCCAAAAACCCAGTAGTTCCCAAACCTGACTAATCCTTAGCCCCTTAACTCCAGCCCAGTAGGAATTTTTCCAAATGCATATTCCCAGGCCATGCCCCAGAACTACTAAATCGGGATGCCTGGGTGGCTCAGTTGGTTGGGCAGCTGCCTTCGGCTCGGGTCATGATCCCGGCGTCCTGGGATCGAGTCCCACATCGGGCTCCTTGTTCTGTGGGGAGCCTGCTTCTCCCTCTGCCTCTGCCTGCCACTCTGTCTGCCTGTGCTCGCTGTCTCTCTCTCTGACAAATAAATAAATAAAATCTTTAAAAAAAAGAAAAAAAAAATCTGAATCAGATCTACCCACACACTGGCATCTTTCTGTTGAGGTTATCCAAGTGGTTATATCAATCAGGGCGGTCTCAGGAGTTACTGCCCTGGTCCATGGGCCCCTCTAATGCAGGAAACACTAGTCCGGGCCTTAGGGAAGCGCTCAGAGCTGGACACCTAAGTCTAGGAACAACTTAACTAGAAAGGGAACATGAAATTGTAGAAGTAGCTGAGCTCACCAAAGGGAGACCACAAAAAGAGAAAATAAAAGGACCAGGACAGCGACCTGGTCAAAGTTCCCGTAGAAACAAGACTAGAAACTAGAAGAAGGGAGAGAGTAGGAAGAGATAGGAGGGGACTTAATAGTAACTCTGTCCCAGAGCCAACAGACAAAGAGTTCTACAGAGGGCATCTCACAACAAGAGATGCTGCAGGGAGAAGGGGGAAGAGGAAAGCCCAAATCACAAGGTTCATATTGGCTACATCCGGGGAGCAGAATGATAGCCTGGCCTATAAGCCAATGTGGGTTTGGCTTCATTGGTTGTTTCAGGGGTTTTCTAATGCCCCTTGGCCACCAGGTCAGTGACCTTCAGTGTCCCAGGGAAGGTATGACACAGTGGGATGCAGAGAACAGGAGTCACACATGGCTTCAGAGTCCAAGGAGTGTAAGCCAGGGCACTGAGGACAGTCTGCATGACCACGGGGGGCTTCTGCTGTGCCACCTTGCCCAAACAAAGATCCCAAGTTTGCGAACCTGGGAGCATCAGCCAGGAAACAAAAACGAGTGAGACCCTGGGATATGTCCTTGAAAGGGGGCCCGTGAAATCTTCACCATGTCTCCATTCTCACAGCCCCAGCATGGCCAGGAGAGGTCTGGAGCTACAGATCAAGAGACCCCATGTTGGGAACAAGACAGCCCACCGCCTGCGTGGACCAAAGACCAAGGCCCCTCCAGGAGGGACAAGGCCACTTCAATAGTATGATTCAGCCACACCAAGAACAGCACGTCCCCTTGGCTCCACAACGCAGTGGCCCTGAGCTACAACTCCCGGAAAGGGGCTGAGAGCCCTGACCTTACAGAGGTGAGGTTTATGGCCGCAGGCAACAGGAGTCACAAATCAGGCAGAATGGTCAGTGAGAGAAAAGCAAAAACAAGTTGCATTTCTTTCCCTCCTGAGTTTGCCAACTGAGATCCATATCTTTTACTTCCTAGAGATGGGGACAGAACACAGAGAGCACGGAGCTGAAGAGAGCAAAAACAAACTGGCCAAAGTAGCAAATGCGTACTCTTCCTGAAAAAACATGTCAAGATTAAAATTTTAAAATTACATATATATTAAAGGAAGCTCGGATAGAGCAGAATTAGGGAAGCATGTGCCTATGTCTTTGTGTGTGTCCGTGTGTATGTCCGTGTATGTCTACGTATGTATGTATGTGTTTCTGTGTATCTGTGCATATGTGTATGTTTGTGTGTCTGTGTGTGTCTATGTCTGTCTGTGTCTGTGTCTATGTGTGTCTGTGTGTATACATGTCTGTGTGTGTGTCTGTTTCTGTGTGTGTGTCTGTATCTATTTCTATGTATGTATCTGCATGTGTGTGTTTCTCTGTGTACATGTGTCTGTGTGTCTATTTCTACGTGTGTGTCTGCATGTGTCTCTGTGTCTGTGTGTGTCTATGTGTGTTAATGTGTCTGTGTATGTATGTCTGTGTCTCTCTGTATATGTGTATCTGTGCGTGCATGTCTGCACGTGTATCCATGTGTGTGTGTGTGTGTGTGTGTGCCTGTACGCTCCTGTGCCCTCATGTGTGTCTGGGTGTCTGTGTGTGTTTGGACTGGGGATAAAGGAAACATGAGCACGCTTCCTTCCCTTAGTAAGTCACTGGCCAAGCTGTGACTTGAAAGAACAAGGAACTACTCTAGCAATGAGAAGCCCCTTTCCAACCTTGCACCCTCTGTTCCACACACCCCAAATTCCTAGTAACTTCACGACAAAGTTTGCTAGCTGTCCCCATCCCCTCTCTCCCTCCACCTATGTAACCTCCCCCCTCATTTGTAAGGAAGAAAAGAGCAACAAGGCACTGACTGGGAGGTCTCGTGAGGCCCTGGTTTTCATGCCGGTGTTACTCTTTTTTTTAAATACAGCTTTACGGAGGTATAATTGACATACCATAAAAGTCACCCCTTGTTAAGGGTATGATGCCAAGATTTTTAGTGCAGTCACACAGCTGCGCACCCAGCTTCAGAACACCTCCATCACTCTGCGGTGGGATTTTAAAAATCCACTGTCCCTCCAACAGTCTCTGTACCCGGCAACCTCCTCCCTAGCTCTGGACTAGGTCCAACACAGCCCCTCATGGTCTCCCCAGCCCGGCCGCCCCCAGCAAGTGCAAGCTTCCCAGCCCCAGATGCAGCCAGCGCAGGCTGCCCTCTCTGAGCAGCGCCTCCCCTGCCCCCCACTGCTGCTAATCCCCCAGGGAGCTGGGCCAGAGGGGCTGAGGCAGAGACTAAAGGCAAACCCCCTAAAACTCTCTGTCCACCTTCCCCACTGCTGTTGCCTGGAGTCCACCCAAAGCCTCACCGTCTTCGGAACAAGACACAGAGTCTTCCTTTTTTTTAAGTTGCAGATTAAGTGCGAAGCTGCGGGGGTTTCAGGAGGCTGGGAGAGGGGGGTGGACACGCAGAGAAGGACAGCCCATGGAAGGTGCTCCTCCTTGAAGCGCCATTCCGGAGACACTTTTGCTTGTACTTATTCTGACACAGGAAAGATTTCTTGCCTGTTAAGAGACAAGGTCACGCCTCAGAAGGCCGCGAGGACGGCAGCAAGGGCTCCGCCTGCTGACTCTGGCCGTGTCATCCCTTGGAGCTCCCGGGCCAGCTCTGGAACCTGTCCCTGACACGCCACCCCAGCCGAGCCACACTACCTTACTTGGTGTGGAGCCAGGCCTAACTGACTGGGGAATGCAGCAGAGGAGTTGAAAATGTGCCTCCGATTCAGATGCTGAGGGGACTAAAGAAAAATGTTGAAGGTTAAGAAGCGGAAGAACGCCAGCCGTGATGCCATCCACAGCCAGCAACAAGGGAAAGGAGAATTTGGTAACCCTCCTGCTTCTTTTCAGAATGATCTCATCAGACAGTCCCATCTCGCTAATTAGAGGAAGGTGCTGATGATGGGGAAAGATGCATTTGGTGGGAATCACGGGAAAAGTTATGGTGTCTGCAGGAGAGGGCAAGAGAGACAGGCTTTTCCTACGGCCTGTGGCAGAGGCATCCCGGACTGCCCCGATTTTGCCAGCTGCATTCCAGAGCTCTTTTCCTCCCATGCCCAGACGGAGCAAAGGCCTCTGTAATGACTTCACGCTCGGCCAAAAGTAAACACACTCCACGCTTTTTCCATGGACAAATTCTAACCCCGAACTGCCAGCAGCACTGGATTCCCAACAATCCAAATGGAAAGCCATCTTTCCCAAGAAAATAAAACCTCGTCAACTAAATAATGCATCTTGGCTGCAACAGGAAACTTTCCTAAAAGCTTCCTAGAAATTGCTTCTTGCGCAGTGATACTACAGATCACCTGAGCAAACCCTACCAACGGGACACCATCGCTCAAAATAAATACAAAAATGATCCAAGAACAAAAGCTTGCTCCTGCAAACACCTGCACGTGCAACTTAGGCAGCACATTTTGTAGCCTTCGACACACAGACACAGACACGCACACACACACACACACACACAGCTCACCACCACCTAATTGAAATATTCTTCCTGAAAACGGGCTGTGATAAGACAGGTGCTGATCTGAATAGACAGCAACAGCACTTGAGCTCTGAGGTTGGCAGCACCCCTGCACGTGTCGCACGCACATCTCACTTCTCCCCACATTCCACCTGGAATCCGTGTGATCCGAGCTCGGTCTTCCACCGAGGGAGAAAAGCAGAGAGAGACGGGATGGTCGACTTACCAGGTTGGAATTGGTGGCGTTGGAGTCGTCTTCTGGAAAGGGAATATAGATCGCTAAGGCCACACAATTGGCAAAAATAGTCAGTAAAATAATTATTTCAAATGGTCTGAGGAAGAGAGTTAAGGAAGTCAATGCTGCGGAAAGCACAAGTGAAACAAACATACATATACATATATTTTTAAATGAATCAAAGATTCCTAAGAATTTTGTTTTAACAATACATTCCAAGCCCCTTGTATTCTGAAAAGAAACATATGCCTTTTTAAGTGCTTCTAATGGGTCCCCGCCAAAATTTTTCCTAATATGTCAAAAGTAGTGGAGGCCAGTCGCGTGCCAGAGTAAACACAGATTTCTAAAAACTTTTTTCCTTCTTCTTTTATTTATTTAGATGGCGTTGGACTTCATTTTCCCCCGTGTGTGCTTGGGGTTGCTTCTACAGAGCAGGGTCTGCTCCGGTCGGGATGGGCAGTCCCCCCAACACCCCTTCTCTTGTGGTTTCCATGCTGCCCCCGCCCTGGGGGGGACTCGAGCTGGGGGGCGGGAGAGGTGAGACAGAATTGAGGCAGACTTGACGTTAAGATTTTCCTTTGAAATTTGGAGATTTACTTTTGATCTTTTAATCTGAAGTTGGGAGTGGTTATTCTTTTCTCCTACTTTATTTCCTGACACCTTCCACGGAACCTGACGACGACTAGGTGCTCTGGACCCTCAAGAGCGTGGCAACCTATGTCCTGTCCTTCAGGGCAGGGCCACCATCTTTCCTCCAACCCTCTTCAGTCTGTGGAGGCCCCACCTTCAGGGGCCAAGCCTTATGTTCTAGCCTTATGTTCTTGACTTCTGTTGGAGTGTGCTGGGGATCTGGAGGGACAAGCCAACTTCACTCACTAACAGCCATGCACTTCGTGAGGCTCTTGGGCCCAGATTTCTTTATCAAAATACTGGACAGAACCCATTCTCCAGGGAAAGAGGAGTTAATATGATACTGGTCCCTCCACCCTGCACCTACAGCTGAGGACCAGAGAGGGGAAGCTTCAAGGGAAGGCCAGTTCATGGTCTTTGGACCCCATCTTCCCCAGCACTGCCCTGTTTTCGGCCTCGTCCATGGAGCCCGACAAGATAAGGAAGGGAAAGAGGATGGAAATCTCTAGAAGAAGGGAACAACTTCCTCTCCCAGGGAAATCTGTACTCACGAAGTTAATGAACTGAAGCAGGGAGAGAGACCTTAGAGATCATCTCGTCCAAACCTCTGAGGCCCAGAGAGCCTGAGAAACTTTCCTGAAACCCCACAGTGGGTACTTCCCAGTCACACCTAGAACCCTGAGCACAGAGTCCAGCGTTCACTCCCCCACCGTGAATGGCCTCTGACCTACGTTAACAGGGCAACTCTGGGCCTGGAAGGCACATTGGTCATGGCTTTAGCCGCTGTGCTGGTCATGGAGCCCCCTCAGCCGCACAGGTGTAGCCAGGGGTCCATTTACTAGCACACCTCATGAAGGCTGTCATTTTCTTTGTGTGCCCTGATATCAGGAAGATGACGTGCAGTCTAACCCCCTACTTGACAGATACAGAAAACAAAACAATCTCTCCCAGGTTCCACGCTGACCAGTAGCAGGGCCAGGGCCAGAACCAGACCTACTGACCCATCTTCTCCAATAGGCCATGCTGCCCCTTGAGTTGACCAAGGAACCAGTAAGGACGCTGGTGGTGTTGAAGACAGTGACAACAGCAGGTGGGACAGTGGCTGACACCACTGTGTGGTGCTGGGCCCTGCTCTGTTCCGCGCAAACCCCCGAACTGAACGTGCAGTTACCATCCCCGTTTCTAACGGAGGAGACAGAGAGGTGAAACGCTAACTTGCCCAACATCACATAGCTTGTGGTAGGATGGGATTCAAACCTAGGAAGTCTGGTTCTGAAGTCGGAGTTTGCAAGGACGACTTACTCTACACTGATCTCTAAGCTGATCTCTCCTGATGTCACTCTGAAGCATTTTTAGAAAGTTCATACTTTAGACCTCCTACCACGAAACTCCTACCACAGAACTTCTTCCCTCCTAGCCAGTTCCCCACCTGCTTACGAAAGTCCCATTCTGTCCAGGGGCTGGTCGGTTTCATTCCCGTCGTCTGGTCCCTTGTGCCCCCCCCACCCCCCACCAGGGCTACAGCACATCGGTTCAACTGAGTCAGACCTCATGCACCTGTCCTCAAATGTCAACTCCTTCCTTCCACCAAAGTGGGTGGCGGCTAAGCTTGGGTGTTTCTTACATAATCACTTCTACACCTTCCCCTAATCCAGGCGACACATCCATCACCTTATGCTAAAAGTCCCTGGCTACTGCTGGAGATGATAATGTATAAAGAAACCAATCAGGCAGATAAGAAAAGCCATGAGCTGCGAAGTGGAAGAGAAGCCAGGTAAAACCTGGAAACGTACTGTGTCACCCTGTGACAGCCAGAGCATTTTTTAAACTGTCTTTCCTTCTTAATGACAGCATTGGACTCCACTCTTTCCAGGAACGCAGACAGGCGAGTACACCAGACCACCTCCTGACCTGTCCAGCTATCCTTCCAGGGCAATGTGGGAATGCCATCCACTAGTGCTGTGGAAGCTGGGCCTGCTTCCTTTCCTGCAGGAGGGGAGGGCACATTCCCCCAGTTGGGGTGGCACAGCCTGGCTAACACTGCTGCTGACTTGGTCAACGGACCTTTCACAAGTCCCTGCCTTGGGCCCCCTGTGGCTCTGTGACCAGTTTCCATGGACAGTGCCCCAGACACCGCCATTACAAAGCCCCCACTCTCCCACACTCCCCCTCCTGCCCTGTGTGCTGCTCTCTCCCCTCTTCACTTCCTCCCAGGCCAGTAAATCACCACCTGCTGCTCCATTCTGCACAGAGGGCTGCCTCTCAGGGAGCTGTCCGTCCCAGGAGGGGAAATCAGAGCTGATGAAGTTAACTCATACGCACGGAACACATCCCCTGACGTGTTTTTCTGAGCAGGCTCCCACAGGCACAGACCCTGCCGCCCTTGCTGGTTTCTGCCACTGGAGATGAGGAAATGGAAGCTCTGGAGATTCCAATGACCTGTGACCACTCAGAATACAGGGGGCAGCACCATGATGGGGCGTGGTCCAGGCCCCAGATCCAGGTCCCTCCACATCCCTGTGGGCTGGACAGTGTCCCCTGAACATGTACCCTAGTACGTCTCCTCTGTGCTGTGGGTGCATGGGGAGGGGCACATGCATGGACTGGGGACTTGGAGAACCTGGATTTAAAACCCAGCTCTGGGGCGCCTGGGTGACTCAGTGGGTTAAGCCACTGCCTTCGGCTCAGGTCATGATCTCAGGGTCCTGGGATCGAGTCCCGCATCGGGTTCTCTGCTCGGCAGAGATCCTGCTTCCCTCTCTCTCTCTCTGCCTGCCTCTCCATCTACTTGTGATCTCTCTCTGTCAAATAAATAAATAAAATCTTTAAAAAAAAAAAAAAAAACCCAGCTCTGTGAGTTGCAGGCTGTGTGATCTGGGCCAGATCTTCAGCTTCTCCAGACCTCAGTGCCCTCCCCTTTGGGGGAACCTGACCCACATGGGCCCCAGCTCTCCCACTGCATGGTTCTGATGGAGCCGTTGTGACAGCATCATGTTGGGGCTGCCCAGAGCTGGGCCTCTGAGCCGGGCCTCTCACCCGGTCCTCTGGGAACAGGAAGCCTGCCTAGCTACTCAGGACAGATGGCCAGCTCTCCAGCCGCCACATGGCTTATGCTGCCTTCTCTTAAAGTTACCTTTTGAGTTGAGGGCTTCAAACATTTACAGAACTGACGTTTCTTGCTAAACAGAAACTCTTCCCTCCCGAGCGATCTTCTTTGGCCTTTCAATCCCTACCTACTAAAGCTCTTCAATCTTTCCATGGAAGCTCATGGATAACATAGAACCCTCCCATCCTGAGCCCCAGGAGACATGATAACCCGCCTGAATGAATTCTTATTATGAAAATACCCAACACTAAGTCCCAGAGTTCTAGTCCCGTCTGTCACTAACCGTATGACCATGTGGGGCCCAATGTCATCACTGGGCCAAGTCAGGGCTGGACCTACTGACCTTGAAGATCCTTTCCATCTCCACCACCCCACAATTCTCATGATGTTAAGGGGCCTGTAATTCCATAGTGAGAGCCTGGCCCTTCAAAGCCATTTTCTCAGAAGGGCCCACTCACCAGGTAGACATGCAAAGTGGACCTGCGTTTGAAACTGCAGGCTAGTGCTCTCCACTTTGGCTGCCCGGGAGAATGACCTGGAGAACTTTCGTATATGCCTGGGTGGGGCTCAGGCACCTGTGTTTTCTTACAACTTTCCAGACATGCCAATGTGCAGCCAAGTTTGAGAACACCTGCTCCTAGGCCTTGAACCAAGAGCCAGGGTAGGTCACTGACCACTGCCCTCTCGCATTTCTCGGGCTCCCTCCTCCTACAGAGAGCGGAGGTCACAAAACTACACCAGGCCCATGACACAGGAGGCAAAGAAGCCTAGGGGATAAGCAGCACGTGACCACTATTCACCCACCACACCGGCGGATCACGGGACAGGCTCAGCTATGTTAGATGATATCTCATAACCTCTCAGGATTACTTTCTCAAATGGGGCTTTTGGGATGAAAAAAAATATATGAGGAAAAAAGACCCTGCTTGTCACTCCAGCAGATCCCTGGGCCCTATCTCCAGACATTCTGATTCATTGAGTCTCGGGCAGCACTGAAAAAACTGCGTTTACACAGCGCCCCAGGGACGCAGATGCAGTGGGTCAGGGAGCAATCATGGGGCTGGCCCCTCTGGGGCTCCCGGGGGCAGCCCGCCCAGGCCCAAGCACAAAGGATATTTCCATTCGACGATGCTGATGCACGCCCTCCTGATGGGGTTCTTCAGAGTCAGGCAGAGCAGGGCGCGGGGCGGGCGCGTGGCCGTCGTGCTGCCCTGCTTCTTGGGCTTTCCATACTGCTGCCGCTTCCGCTGCGTGGAGCTGACCGTGGAGATGGTCGCGTTGCCGGCGCTGCCCATCAGCTTGGCCTGCCGGGCCGCATCAATGGCCGCCTGCCAGGACAAGGCAGCCCCCGGCGTAGGGATGTGCTCAGGGGCGAGCCCTGCAGCAGCATTGGCGTTCATGTTGGCATGAGCTGGGCGCGGGCTCCCATAGTTGGAACCTGCAGGAGCAGAAGACAGAGGATGGCAGTTACTAGGGAGAAAACAGGAGAGTTTGGAAAAGGAACCCAGACTCTCAATTAAAAAAAAAAAAATCTTATTTCGAACTATTGCGAGGGCCTGGGAGGCAGACCACGCAAACATGAGTGTGTGCTGCTGAGAAAACAAGAGTCAGGAAAACTATTCTTGTCCCAGTTTGGCTGTGTGACCTTGGGCATGTCGCTCCTCCTCTCCAGTCTCACTGACTCATGTTAGGCGACCAGACAGAGGAGATGTATGCATTATAGCATACATGCATGGCACATGTATGGACCTGGAAAAATGGAGCAAGTGGGAAAAGGAGGACACGGAAAACGGTACATATGCAAAGTGATCTGTCGATCACATTTGTAAGAACACACAGAAATAAAGGATATGCATTTAATATAATACAATGGAAAATTGTAATTCATTCAAGTCTCTGCACCCAAGTTCCAAAAATAAAAATAGTATAATGAAATGAAGGCATTGGACCAAAGTTAGGTCACCTCCAGGTACCTCAAACCCATCTGGGCAATGAGTGTTGGTTGACTAGGAGCGGGCTGAGGGCTGTGATGGTTTTACATTATGTCAGTAAATCCTTTGACATTCCTCCCATTAGGAAAGTGGATCTATGTCCCTTCCTCCTGAAATGGGGTTGGTCTCTGGTGACCATCCCACCAATAAAGTACATAAGAAATGACAGTCTGTGCCTTTCAAAACAACGCTGTGCACGCTCTGAGGCTGCCATGGGGTGAGAAAGCCCAAACTAGCCAACACAGAGAGCCCATGTGCAGGGAGAGACTCCCAGCCACTCCCCAGCTGCTCCACTCACCATCTGACCGCAACCTCATGAGAGAGACTTGAGCAATTCCTGACCCCTAGAAACTGTGGGAGGCAGCCAGGTGCTTACTACTACAAGCACTTTGTTTTGGAGTGATTCATCATATAGCATTCGATATCGGGGAAAGGGAGCTGTGCATGGCTGGGATTGACAGGATAGGGTAGAGGGGACACAGGGAGGAACCCTGTTTGGGAACCAATAAAATCCAGAGTAAAGGCATTCACACTTCTCTGGTGTAAGGGCAACTGAAGCCTTCAGGACTGCCTCTAAGACTGCCCACTTGGGGGACGCCTGGGTGGCTCAGTGGGTTAAAGCCTCTGCCTTCGGCTCAGGTCATGATCCCAGGGTCCTGGGATCAAGCCCCGCATCGGGCTCTCTGCTCAGCCAGGGAGCCTGTTCCTCCTCTCTCTCTGCCTGCCTCTCTGCCTACTTGTGATCTTTGTCTGTCAAATAAATAAATAAAATCTTAAAAAAAAAAAAAAAAAGACTGCCCACTTGATGGGCCCTCCCCCTCGGATCAGCTGGATGCCTCACCTTAGATCTTCCAAGGTTTACCCATGATCAGCTCAGCCTGGGCCCAGGCAGTACCCCAGAACAGAGGCACGACATTGAGACTTGTCACCTGGTCAGGTGCAGCAGGATCAAGAGAAGCAGCAGAGAACGGGGTGACAGTGTGGGCAGAGAGTCTGGCATCTGATGCCACATCAGTTGCCCAGAGAACCATGGCTGGAGCAGGTATGTCGCTTCCAAGGCTCCCCACAATGACCCTCCCCTCTGCTCTGTGCACACAAGGCTCTTGCAGGGAAACTGCTGGGCCCAGAACAAACTGCCTTGGGGAGCCGTCTCTCTCCTTGCTGCAGCTCACTGTTATTCAGATGAACACTTGACACCTCTCCCAGCCACCCCTCCCCACCCTTATCTTGGATCCATCCTTCTATGTTTGACCTTCAAGATGACTTTTGCTCCCCTTGTGACCTGTCTAGACACCATCACCTCCACCACCAGCCCTGTTGTCCTCCACCCCCCACCCTGCCACGCCCCGGGCATCAGCAATGACCTGGCTTAGCCAGACAGGACGCAGAGACACTCTGTCCTAGAGATGGACCCCAGCAACCTCATCGGGCTCCTGATCTAGCCATACCCTGAGCTTTCTGGTTATATTACTTAAGTAACCTAGCTTAGGCTAACTCAAATTGGGTTTCTGTCCTTCGCAACCAAAAAAGACCTGACGAATGTGCTTGTTCAATGCTACAAAGTTTGTACCTGTCTGGACTGTCATTTTTGCTGAATTCCAAAATCTATGTCCTTTCTATCATCACACCCGCAACAGACAATAAATAAGTTTCGACTCTTGTGCCAGCTGATTGACAGGACAGACTAATATGCTGGCCCTAGAGGATTCTGAGACTTCTCCATGTATAAGAGGAAAGTATGTCATGATAGATTAGTGATGTCTGCCATGGGTACAAATGGTAGGGAATGGTATCACAGATGCCACGACTTTACCAGCCCTATGTGATACCAAGATGAGCACATCAGGTCTTCTTTAGTACCAGCTGGCCCACTGTCTCCCTGTCCCCTGACAGTTCCCTCCTGCACTATTGCCATCTGGTCCCTGTAGCATTAGAGCCCCGCCCCCACTCCCCCGGGCCCAGAAAATTGCCTCTTTGCTAGACTCAATTCATGGCTATATTCTCAATGTGGCACGGGCCCCTGTCTCACGTCTATTCCATCCTCCTCCCCTTTCCTCTGCTCCAGCTGCTCCAGGCAGCTGCTGCACCCCTGGGGGTAAAGTATTTTACCCAGAATGTCAGGATCATGGAGAACCCAACACTTGCTACGAGAAGTCCTCTCTCTCACATACCTTGTCGTTACCCTCCCTGCACTCACTGTGTGGATCCTAAGCATAAAGCAAAGAAGACCCCGATATGACTGAGGCCTTCATGTTTCTTATAATACCCCAGAGGAAGGAATTCGAAGACAGTATCTGAATTAATAAAGGCACCCGAAGCTTCAGAACTGCTTCAGTAACCAGCAAGCATCCGTATCTCCATTTAACACATAGAAAACAAAGGAGTGTATGACTCATTAAAGGTCACAAAGTGAGACAATGAAAGAGCTCTGCAGCATGTACAGGACTCGTGGTTCACTGCTAGACTATCCTCCGCCTCCTCAGAACTCAGCCCTGTGCCCCACATGCACACACACGTGTGCGCTCACGTCCATGTCCACAAGCAAAGCACACATCTCCTACTGGGTTTACGGGCCTTGAGGTTGAAGGGGCTGCTGCATTTTGGACCTGAGAACATCCTTGATGTTTGGCGTGATCTCCACAGGAAGGAGTCCACTGTGTGAACAGCCCTTTCACTAACCCTCAGGGTGCCTCTGGGATGAATGAAAGTAGAAGGTGTCCTTGTTTCTACCGGCTGCGTTGGAGAGACCAGTGACCAGTGATGAGGGGCCTAATCTCATGTCTTACTGGGTTTGCTGGGAGTGCTGGAACTCTCATTTTGTCCATTCAGTCCGTGATGTATAATTTTTCCTTCCTAGACTCCCTCACTGCTCAGTATGGGCAGCACGTTATCGATTCTATTTTAGTTCCGAGACTAACTTCTCGTAAGTTAGTCTCAAGACTAACTTTATGTAAAAGCAGCAGACCCCACCACCATCAGCCCCTCCAGACCCCAAATCTCCTCTACAACAAGCCCATGGCACCCCACCCCTTCCTGCTGATTACTGTCTTCAAACTCCAATCTTTGTACTCACATCCAATGCACCCCAAGGGGGTGACATGGGGAGCAAGGTGACCAGGGCTCCTCAGAGCCAAGATGTGGTTCTGAGAGCCTTGTCCTGGCAGGCTAACTTCAGTCACCCTGCATGGTGGGTGACCTTATTTACATTCCCAGAGCACAAGGACCTCTCAGGAGCACACCATCTGGAAAAAGCGCATACGAAGAAGCCCATGGGGAAAAACGGAATGTCAACCTCTCCCTAGCCAAAGAACAAAAAAAGAGCCTCCAAAATTTTGGTCCTGGATGCTCTGAGCACTATCACAGCGATGTGAGCTAACTAAGGGCCCTGCCATAGTAACACAGAGCCACATACGGGCGAGACAGATGTGGCTCCTTCCGGCTAGCCTCCACTAGGGCCCAGCTTAGCCTCCCCTTCTCCTAGCAATGTCCCCCCATCCTCTAGTATGGCTCCCCACCCAGACCTGCGGCTCTCGTAGGATCTCCAGGTTCCCACTCAGGAAGGGGGCACCACCATCCAAGAATTCCAGGAATGGAAAATCACCACCTTAGGCTCAACATTTTTGAACCCAGAGCAGTGCCAAGGAGGAAGGGCAAGCAGCACCGTGTCCCTGATGGCTTTTGTTAGCATGAAATAACCACCCAATGCAAAGAGACCAATTTTCAAATTATAAAGCTGATTCAAAGCTCTGTCTCCTGGCTGCCACAGCTGAAAAGATGCCACCGTCTAAGTCTGCTCCGGCTCCTGCTTTCCTGAACTATTTTTACTGTTGTTCTTGTCCCTGAATGAGCCCCAGAGCAGCAGCTCAGCAGATCAGGCCCCGCACAAACAGGTGGTTGCCCGCAGCGGCGACCTTGCCCTCACGTGGAAGAAAATGATTCCCATTTGTCAAATGGCCCAGCTCCCCTGACTTCAGCAGCGGCTCGCTCCTCCCACACACAGCGGCTGCTGCCTCTCCAAGGGACCAGGATGAGGATAAGACCCCTGCACAAACTGGTCAGCCACAGGTCAGTCTGCTCCGCAAGGTCCAAGGAAAGAGTCCAAGTCAGGAGGCAGTGGCTTATGTTTCCTTGGGGTCCCCAGCCCCATGGAGCTGGGGACACAGAAGGTGTTCAGGAATGAAAGAGTGGATTTTTTTTTCCCTTTAATCCATCTCCATCCATACACCTGATTCAGGGTCTTACTGCAGAAGATGTTCAATATCTATTTGCTAACAGCAGCAGTATGGTGATGTCATGATAAAGATGAAGGCTGATAAGAGGTAAGCACTAGAAACTGATGGCGTCAGCCCGTCTATGCCCTAAAGCACGAGCTTATTCAGGTTCTTCCACTTACTTCTTGGATATAGTTGTTGGGATTTCTTTTTTTTTTTTTTTTAAAGATTTTATTTATTTAGGGGTGCCTGGGTGGCTCAGTGGGTTAAAGCCTCTGCCTTTGGCTCAGGTCATGATCTCAGGGTCCTGGGATAGAGCCCCACGTCAGGCTCTCTGCTCAGCAGGGAGCCTGCTTCCCTTCCTTTCTCTCTCTGCCTGCCTCTCTGCCTACTTGTGATCTCTGTCTTTCAAATGAATAAATAAAATCTTTGAAAAAAAAAGATTTTATTTATTTATTCGACAGAGAGAGAGATCACAAGTAGGCAGAGAGGCAGACGGGTGGGGGGGGGTAAGCACGCTCCCCACTGAACAGAGAGCCCGATGCAGGGCTCGATCCCAGAACCCTGAGATCATGACCTGAGCCGAAGGCAGAGGCTTAATCCACTGAGCCACCCAGGTGCACCCAGTTGTTGGGATTTCTGAAGGCAGAGCTTGGGAGCCATGACTTCCATCTCCCAAGCCACCCCCTAGCCCAGGCCTCCATCTGTTTCTTGTCCAGAAGGCTGCAGTAGCCCCCTGGCATTTCTCTCTCTCTTTGCTTGTCCCCAATCCAATCTCCATGCAGCAACCAGAGTGACCTTTTAAAAATATAAATCATAAATCAGCTCCTGTCATTCTCCCAGATAAATCTCTTCAGAATCTAGACTCGTTGCCATGACTTATGAAGCCCACATAGGTTGGCCCCAGCTGCTTCTCTGAGCTCATCTCATTCCCCTCTCAGCCTGGTCCAAGGCAATCATCACATACTGGCCTCATTTCACTCCTCCAAAATGCTCCCTCCTTATATGCCACAGTACCTTTGTACATACCTAGAATGTTATTCCTTATTGCTTCTGGCTTGGTGATTCCTTCTCTCACCTCAGGTTTAGGCTTAAATAATTCCTTCTCACAACCCCCAACCCTTATCCTCTAATGTAAATAGGCAGAGTTCTAGTCAAACACTTGACTAGAGATGCCCAAACTCCCGGCATATAGAGATCCCCAATTAGCCACGTGTGAGGAGAAAAGCACAGTGCTGCAGATGAACTTGGACAGCACAACCTCCCTCTTCGCCTTAGCACCTTCATCTGTGCACGAGGGAGCTCACCGCTAAAGACAAGACTTAGTACACACAACAGCAACCCAGACTGATTTATGGAGCAAGAAGCAGCAGTTCACACTGGGCAGGGAGAGAACAGAAAATGCATTTCCTCCTGAGGTCCTAACCATCCTCTTACTTAGCAAGCTCCCCAGGGCAAAGGAAATGCTTTCTCTCGGGCCAGGGTGTCACCTGAGACCTTTGCAGAAGCCCATTTCACTCTTGCTGTCTGTCATCTCACTACAGTGACCAGGGGCCTCCATTCTCTTTAAAAGTACAGCAGCAAACCTGGAACAGAAACCATGCTTTCTCTGCCCATTAAAGACCAAATGACTAGAAAGCAGGAAGCCATTAATCTTCTCTATCTAGAGTGTTACAGAGATAGCTGGGAAACTCGAACTGGGAAGATACTGTCTCCTGGTTTTCAGATACCCAAGGCCCTGTCTGCCTTAAGCCCAGTGGTGCTCACTCAGAGAAGCTTCAACTCTGGCTCAACCCCATGTGGCAGATGGGGTAGACCAGTGGACTAACTCAGCAGCAATTCCAACCACCGTCTGCTGTCCCTGCCTGTCCTGCAGATGCCAAAGAGCTAGAAACTCTAATTTCCAACCTCCCTCGTAGCTGGACTTCCTGATGTGGCTATGGAGTTTGGCCAACCCAAGAAGCGAATGAAACTAAGTATGGTAAGGAGGCCATCTATTTCACAAGGCTCTGGTGATGCTTTCCTGATGCCTGGAACGTCAATAAGGTGGTGTGACCCTGGAGCCAGCTCTTGCTATAGTGGCTTCCAGATTCCTCGGCTGCCTAATTATACCACAGTCCCAGTCCCCTTGATGGGTCAGCTCTGCAGCCTTGTTCTGGGAGTCATTCCTAGAGGTCCAACCTGCTCTCCCAATACTTACCATGATTTTGTAAGCCCTTAAATTCCTGTATTGAATATGTTTCCTCTCAAAAAGACTATGGCAGTGTCTACTGTAGATCTGAACTCTGCCTGAGTCTATAGTCTCACTGTCTAATAGAACATCTACAATGACAAAAATTTCCTATTAATTCTTCAATGTCCAAAAGGGTAGACACCAGCCATTGTTGATTCTTAAGCACTTGAAATGTAGCAAGTGCAACTACAGAACTACAGCCATTTTAAATTTTATTTAATTTCAATTAATTTACATGTAAATAGCCACAGATGGCTAGTGGCTATCATACAGGACAGCGCAGGCCTACATTAAGAGGAAGTCCTGGTGGAAAGAGCATAATTTGTGATGGAACTTCTTTAAAAAAAGCAATCAAGGACTGATTCAGATGCTGATAGGTGGGTGGATTTTCTGATCAGGAAATAACCACCCAATGCAAAAAGGCATGTGTTCAAAGCATAAGAGGGTCTGAGACCCAACAAACAACTTCAGCAACCAAAAGTCATTTTTCAGTGGTTAATCCTCTTGACAAATGAAGAGAAAGTAATGACCCCAAGGGACAGATGGGAGGCTGATGCTTCCACCCAAACTGAGTGGGTCCTAAGAGAACCCTAGGACATCCCAGCTGAAATGGAACCCGCTCCCCAGACCGAGCACCCAAAGGATCTCCATGGTGTGTCACATCTGCTGCCTCTACCTCTCACCAGAACCATTTTCACACTCTTTTCAACAGCATTCTCTTCCACTCTTCCCTCACCCTTCTACAAACACTGCTCATGAGAGATGGGGATATTCAGAACAGGCCCGTGACCACAGCAGTCAAACGCTCCAAAACAAAGACAGGGACCCAAGGATATCTGTGGCTATCCCCCTGACTAAATCATCCAGACACTGCCTTAAATAAAACCATCTCTTTCCTATTCTACATCCCACTCCTCTCTAATGATGGGACCAAGGCAAAGAACTGCGAGTATTTCAGAAGCCCAAGCTGACGGAAAGAGTGGTCAAACCACTATCGTTCACACCTTCTAGTGATCCAGCAAACTAAATCATCTTTTCTCTGTTCTTCACCGGCAGCTAGTCTAAAGGAGAGAAAGAAAGGAAAAGGAATCCTTGGAGGGACTCCCATGGAAGTCCCTGCAGAGATCTCCCAGTATTACCTTGGCTAGAGGACACTAACCATAAAGTCATTCCCCTCACATTACTCAAGGTCATACTGACATCAGAGAGCAAGCAAAGAAAAATGTTAGAAAACAAACTAATAGATACACACACTAAACCACACTTTCCAACCAAAGATAATAAATTATAAAGATAATAAAACATTTCTTCCACTTATGTCCAAACAGGGAGAGGACAAAAATTGCCACCTCCTGCTATTTGAACGAAGGCACCCCCTGGTGATGGCTAACCTCAATTACAGGACCCAGTAGATCAGTTCAAGTTTATCAAAAGTCAGCATTTCTACTTTTTCAAGTCCACTGCAAAGTAGCCATTTTAGTAAAAGAAATAGATGCAGCCCTGACTGAGGTCAGATACCATCCAGCTGGAAAAACGGAAAAGCCTTCTGCATGCTGATGTCTGGGGACAGGCAAGAGGAATGCCACAAGTCTGACACAGCAATGAGAAGACCAAGCACTGGCTCCGGGTCTCCTTGGCAATGGCTAGTGAGCACCTGAGAGGGGTTACACTCTGGTATGTGGGCCCTTCTCATATTCTCCCAGTGATCTGTAAGCTCCTTGAGAGCAGGAACAAGCTTTGTGGCCACAGAAACCCAGCAGACTGGCTGTCACCTAGTAGGTGCTCAAAACACATTTGCCACGTGGAAGTTCTTCTGCAGAATTTCTGTTTGACCGTCAGAGATTTCTATACAGAAGTTTACAGAGATGATGTTATTCGATTATTTTAGATTAGTATGTCACTTGTGTGTGTTTATTTCTTTCTTTAGAGAGAGAAGTGTGCAAGTGGGGGCAGGGATGGAGGGGCAGAGAGAGAGGGAGAGAATCCAAAGCAGACGCCCTGCTGAGCCCAGAGGCTGACGGGGGCTCTATCTCACAACCCTGAGATCATGACCTGAACGGAAATCAAGAGTCGGACACTCAACCGGCCAAACACCTTCTGTGTTTATTTCATATATTAGGCATAAATATGTCTCTTACCTCCCATCAGAAGGGAAGCCCCAAGAAGCAGGCACCTTTGTCCATTTTGTTCATCACTGTATCCCCAGAGTCCAGAACAGCCTGGAGCATGTGTTGAACAAATGAGTGAATATCTGAAAGTGTCATTGCCCCATTACATGTTTTTCCCTGTGACATTTTTAATTAATTCAACTTCTGGCCCCAAGATAGAGAGGGTTTTGCTGCTTTGGTGCCATTTTATTGGTAGGAAAACAGAGGCACAGAGTCTCTTCATGTCTCTCAATCACCAGAAAGAGAACATAGGAGGCAGCGCCATCTTGAAAGGACAGTTTTTAGTGTATTCAGTGGTCCCAACCTCCTTCCTTCCCACCAGCTGGGAGGATGGGGTGACAGGAAGACTCACTTGGCTAATACTCATCTGCCCACATCCTGCGCCAAGTGAACTGGGCAGAGCACCCTGGGGGAACAGCAGTAATTCTGACTCCATTCCATGCCTGTGAAGGGCCGGCCACACAGCTACAGAGGAATGGCATATGGCATTGCAGCCCTGCTGAGGTTCAGAGCTCAAAGCTCACAGACTCAGACCCTCCGGGCCAGGAGAGCTTCTGTTCTGTGGGAGAGAGGTCTGACTATTCCTGGAGCCTCTGCAGCCCTGCCAGGGGCAGGGGAAGCTGAACTCCAGAACCCGGCCCAGCGGGAAGCATGGGCTCATCAGCCCCGTAGGGAAAACAATTTAGCACTCCTAATGAGAGTCTTTAAGGAATTCAATCATTCCACTACTCTTCTCAGGAGCTACCCAACACTCCAGCAAAGCAACCTACCCAGGTAGTCACCACAGTGTACATCATACCAGCACCAAACTGAACATCACCTATAAGCCCATCACAGGGGGACTGGCCTGTGATGCCACCACCACAGAGTAGAATTTTAGAAGCCATAAAAACTATGTTTTGAAAAACAAAATAGAAAAAAATTTCCACATATTAAGCAACAGAAAAAAGGCCCAAAAATGTATGCACTATATGACCCCAATTATTTTAAAAGACACTTTTTCTTCCATAGAAGAAAGACTAGAAGGAAACACATAGAAATAGTCCTAGTAGTTCAACTAAACATCAATCTTTTTTAAAAATTGACTTTCTAGATCAAGAACTTGACATAAAGGACTTAAGATCTCTACTATTTTTACTAAACTTGAAAGGAAAACACACTTAATGTTCAAAAGCAGGAAAGTCCAACAGTTTAAAAATGAGTATCTTAGAAAGTCCCCCACCTCAGAAAAAGCACCATTAATAAACTTACGTGTCTATCTAGATTTTTGTCCTGTAAATAGCTAGAATAAAAATTTATTAAAATGGTAAGAAGGGAGGGAGGGAGGAAAGAAGGGTAGGTGCAAGGGAGGGAAGAAGGAAGGGGGAGGGGAGGGGGTGAGGAAGGAAGGATACTAGTGATTATCTTCAAGTGGCCCCGTCTATTTTCAGAGAGGCAGTTCAGCCCAGAACTCAGGGCCATGGACTTAGAAACCAGACGGTCTCGATGCAAATTCTAGCTCTGCTAGTCACTAGCTGTGTGACTGAACAGTTACCTCACCTCTCTGTGCCCAAGATTCCTTATCTGTAAAATAGAAATCATAACACTGCCTGTCACACAGCATTGTTATGATGATCAAATGAGTTAATAAATATAAAACTCTCAGAATAGCGCTAAGAGTAAGAATCTTGTAAGTACTAGGTCTTTTTGAAATTATTATATTTTTCAAATTCTGCACAGTAAATAATTCTTTGGTGATTGAAAAGAAAAAAAGTTATGGTTTTGGTTTATCATTTAAGTATACTTCCAAAATTACTGTAGCCAAACCGGTGCCAGATTCTTGTCCAGCCACTGCCAGACCCATTCTGAGGGGGTTGGGGTAGGCTGTGCCCACAGACCCCACCTGGCAAACAGGCCACCCACCTTCCTAGGCTGCCTAGGGCCTCCTCCTCCCCATCCTGGGCACCACAGGAAAATACAAGCCATCTGCCTGCAGCCACAGAGAAACGGAGTCCCATGAAAAGTCGCCAGGTGCCTTTGTGCAGCCCTCTGCTGCCTCGAACCTAAACTGAGGACAAATGATAACTGCACCCCTGGGTCTCCAGTTGTGTCGCTCTGGAAACAAAAGTATCTAGGTTTAGGGGCACCTGGGTGGCTCAGTGAGTTGAGGCCTCTGCCTTCGGCTCAGGTCATGATCCCAGGGTCCTGAGATCGGGCCCTGCATCAGGCTCTCTGCTCAGCGGGGATCCTGCTTCCTCTTCTCTCTCTGCCTGTCTCTCTGCCTACTTGTGATCTCTGTCTGTGAAATAAATAAATAAAATCTTTAAAAATAAATAAATAAATAATTTTTTTTTTTTTTAAGTATCTAGGTTTAGGGTAAAGTGAAACAGTTGATTTGAAAGTTAGCCAAGATACCTATATGGGCAAGATGCTTTCTTTTTTCTTGTCATCTTGATTAGTAACCACAATTCCATTAAATACCAGCCAGGCTCCAAGAAGTAGGAACAGGTATGTGTATGCATCGTAGGGAAAGACACCAGGACCCCTTGGTTCAGGTCCCCAGTCTGAGGGGTGCCATCCATCTCAGTGCCAGCCCTTCGAAGAAGCTGGAGCAGAATGAGACACTGGGAGGAGGGAGGTCAGAGCCCAGGCCCCTGGCCCCGTTCCCCCGCCGGCCACACTGCTGAGCACAAAATGATGCACACTTCTCAGTTTACTCATCTGTAAAATACAGGTAATAATACATTCCTCACAGGACAATAGTAAAGACTAAATGAGGTTAGGTCTACGAAAGTACTACCCAAATATAAAGATACTTAATAAGAACCCTTTCACAGATGTCCACATATAACGCCTCAGGGCACCAAAGAAGAACACCTCGTTGCCAATGAAGTAAAATAAAACATGAAAGCTGTTTTATTAAAAAAAAAAAAAAGTCTTTTTCCCAGAAGCACACCCTCCATGTTAAGCAATCACCTCTTAAAAAGTGCTATATCTCACACACAAATTTAATCATGTCAATTTGTGAAAAAATGAATCTAGCCAGAGCATTCAGAATGCAGAAGATTCCAGAGATCCTTGAAAACAGCACTCTACTTTCCAAGGAACCTCTCTTGGTGAAAGTCTCTGAAGTCCTTCCACTATATGGGATTGCTCTGTGTGCGGGGAAGGGAGGGGGAGGGGAGGCACGATGCACATATTTACACACTAAAAACATAATGCACAAACACACCCATCCACGGCCCATTTGTCCTGCTCCTGATGTCTCTAATTCTCATTAAGGTGGGACAAAAGAAACACATTCGCTCAGTATTCTGCGCTCTCAGGCTATTTAATAACAATGCTTTGTATAAAGTATAATGCTTCTTTCATTTGGAAAAGTCAAAGCCATTTATCTCATTAATCCCCACAAAACCTCGGCCAGACAGCAGGCAGACAAGAAGGTGGAAGGCAACGAAAAAATAAGCAAGTCCCCCCACCCCAAGCCTGCTATTCCTTGGTAAAAACAAAGCTTCAGAGAGCTTTGAAGCCATCTCGACTGTTCTCCGAGTTTGGTAAGAGAAGAACCAGACCAGAAGTCAAGAGAGCAAAATTCCAGCCCCCGCTTCAACACCCATTTGTTCTGTGCGGATCAGACACATCACTTTCCTTCTTTGGCCTTCGGCTTCCTCCTCTCGAGAGTAAGGAGACTCAACCAAACACCATAAGAGTCCTCCTAGTTCAGAGCCTCAGGTCTAGAACTCTTGAGTCTGGTATCTCCCTGCCCCCATCACCCCTCCCCAGCCAGTCTTACTCCTATGGAGTTCCTCAGTGCCTCAGTTCCATCTCCTCCCCACAGACCTCACAGATCAGGGCTGAGAAAGTCGGCCTGACATCCAGCTCTGACTGCTCCTGGGTTGGGCTCCTGGCTAGAGCATGTGCTCAGCCATCCTCAGAGGTGGCCTTCAATCTGCTCACAGGGCAAGGTCAACCGAAGGGGCCGCTGAGTGAGGAAGGGCAACAGAGAGAATAGGACCCTCCAGACCTTGTTTCATTTCTATTTTATTATCCCAGGGTTTCCTCTGTGACCCCTTGGGGCTCCATGTGGTTCACATAGAAGCTCCTAAAGCCAGAGAGAGCCCTTCACACACACACACACACACACACACCATAGTACTCTTTAAAAAGTCAGAAAATGGCAAGCATTGGTAAGGAAGCAGAGGAAAGCCAACCCTTGTGTGCTGCTGGTGGGAACATAAAATGGTACAATAGTTACGGGAAGTATCTGGGGTTCCTCAAAAAATTAAAGACAGAATTGCCATATGATGCATCAAGGTCACTTATGAGTCTATATCCGAAAGAACCGAGGGTTGCGACGCAAACACAGATGGCACACCAAAGTTCAGAGCCATGTTATTCACCATCGCCAAAAGTCGGAAACAGCCCAAGAGTCCATCGACAGAAGAATGAATAAACAAAAACGTGGTCTATACATACAACAGACTGTTATTCGGTCTTAAAAAGGAAAGAAATTCTGACACAGGCTACAAAATGGATGAGCCTTGAAAACATGATGATAAGTGAAGTCAGCCCATCATGAAATAAATACTGTCTGATTCCACTTCTGTGAGGTACTTAGAGGAGTCCTACCCATAGAAACAGAGAGTAGAGGGGTGGTTTCCAGGGGCTGGGGGAGGAAGGGGAAGAGTTCATGTTTAAGGGGTATGAACTTTCACTGGGAAGATGAAAAAGGATGGTGGTGACTGCAGAGCAATGATGTGAATATAATTAATGCCACTAAATTACACACTAAAAAAAAAATTAAGATGATAAGCTTCATGTTATGTAAGTTTTCCATATTATAATAATGTTAAAATTTTAATTTAATTTTTTTATAAAAAGCAGAGAGAGTGTTGGACCTGAAGCACTTGGAAGAATATTCCAAGAGGACAGAGATCTAGGAACTGGGGGGGCTGCCTTCTGAGGAACAAAGAGCTGGAAGGCGAAGGCAGCTGTTCTTCAGGAAGGGCTGGGAAGGGTGAATTCAGCCTAGTCCAGAGGGAGGTGCGTGGCAGGACAAATCTCTACCCCTATTCACGTGCATCCCTGCACAGCCTTCTGCTCGGGCCCTCAGCACGTGACTCGGGCCCAGAAAAGGATACAAAGAATTTTGGTCATAAATTGTTTCCAATTCTCAAATAAATCACACGTGCGCATACACAAACATGTCTTCACAACTGAGTGAAACCAGACTCACGTCCAAATACATCGACGGTATTCTCAAGCACCATTCACTATCAGGCGTCAGATCTTTGGCTGGAGAGTTGGGTGATCAGAACGTTAGATCAATGCCTGGCTCTCCACAGTTTCAGTCTTGTCCAAAGGCTCTGCTCTGGGCACCTGGCATGTCTCCAGGACAGGCCATGATGCATTCATCTCTGTAGCTCTGCTGCCTAGCCCAGTGCCTGACACACATCAAGTACAAAAATAGTGTTCACTGAAGGAATGGGGTTCCTCTTCAGCATCCTTATAGTTTTAGGTGAGGAGACGAGTGACATTATTCCTACGGTAACGATGAAACCAAGGCAGAGAGAAGCACATGGCCCCCATCCTATGAGACCCAGGCTAGGACGAACTCAGCCACCCCCAAGCCCTCCAATTTCTCTGGAATCTTAAATCCATGCTCCTTCCTCAGAGCTTCTCACAGCCAGGAACCTCTTGAGCTCTCCCCGGCCACCCCCCGGGTGTGTATGCATTTTCTCTCCTTCCTGAGCCCCAAGCTGCCTTTTCTCTTCCTTCTGCTGGCTTCTAGGCCAGTAGTACCTGACTGCTCAGGAGCGGTCTCCCTCTCCTCCATCTTTTCCTCCTTGAAGGACTGAGGAAAACATCTGACGAGGGCCACCCTTGTTGTGTGGCAGAGATGCAGAGCAAGGGCTGCCCCTAGGTTAGGGGTCCTTGAAGACCCAAATTCAACGTAGGACTCTAGAGCTGCCCAGATTCTTCTCCAGGACTCGGGTACATCAAAAGCCTGGGACAAAAGGGAGCAGATGGGGAGATGCAGGAACGTCTACTGTTGAAAACCCAAAACTAGAAGGCAGAGGTCAACGTCACCTTCATTCTTTATCTTGGAATGGAGTTATGATTCAATGGAGCAGAAACCAGCACTGCAGAAATGCTGTAAAACTCCATCACCTCCGCACCTTTGTCACGCTGTTTATGTGGGTCTCCTCCGACTATGTCCCCACAGTAATTAGGAGGGTTGGAACCATTAAGACAATGAGAATCTACTGCTGGCCTGTGAAGACAGCAGGGAAAGAAGAGCATGGGATCTGTAAATACTGAGTTTTAGGGACAGGCTGCCCCGGAATTAAGTGGATAGTGGCAGCCAGAAAAGAAAGCTGTGGAGTCTAGTGGCTAACAGCAAAGATAGGGAGTCACATGAGACCCAAGTTTGTACTCTGTGTGGCCACTTACAAGCCCTTTTGGTCTGGGCAACTTGGTTAACAGCTCGGACCTCTGAGCTGTTGCAAGGATTTTAAGACATTTACAAGCACGTGGCATGGCACAGCCTTATGTGAAGTTCTCAGTGAACTGTAGGCATCAGTATTGCTTCCATTGTTGAGGCTGCTATTAAAGTGGGCTGGGTCTCGGGGCCTGTAGCAATGAAGGAGAGGCATGGGGAGGCCCCGGCCTGCGAAAAGCCATCAGGCTTAATACCCCAAAGGCCTCTGCAGGCACCTGTACAGAGACCCCACTCAGAGTCAGCCATTCATGAACCTCCACATTTCCACTGAAGCACATGCAGCCCTCCAGCTTATCTCACTCGGTCATCAGCAATCCTTGGGCCAAGAAGACCAAGGACCAGGCCTGGGCACATGGGTCTCCTCCTCCCTCTTCTGCTAGGGAGCCCTGGGACTCTGGATAAATTCCTCACCCTCTCTGTGTTTACCTCGTCAGTAAAATGAAGGAGTTTACCAAATGATCTCTAAGATCGTATATAATTTTTGGCACTCACTGATTCTAGAATTCACATGTGGGTGGCAGAAGAGTTTATCATTTGGAACATGCTGGCAAAAGAAATAGGCTTCCTAGAGGGATGCTCAGTGCCCCCATCCCACTCCTCAATTCCCTCCTTTATGCTAATAAATAATTGAATCTGAAAAGCACCTGTCTAATAGGGCAGCCACTTACCTAGGGTCACCCCCACCGCTGAGTCTCAACAAACACGGACCAGAATGGCCATAACTCCTTAACAGAGGGATATGCAGTGTCTGCCCTCCGCAGTGCCTGGCCTCTGAACTACGCCGACTTAGCAAGCTGCTCTTCCTGGTCCTCTCTGATGCACTCAGGTTTGGGAGCCGGATGCTGCTGGAACCACAGTCACCTGCTCATTAGCTCTCCTTACACGTCTGTTTCCTTCGGCAGCCTTCCTAGATTTATTTGGTTTTCCCAAGCTGGGAAACAGGAGCTAACAGCTCCCAAAAGAAAAGAACAGAGACGTGGAATCTTTGAGGTGACTTGGCACCATCTTTCTCCTGGTCAGAGTTAGCAGGTGGAGAAGGTGATCAGGGCAAATGGGGCATCTGCTTTTGTCTGCACTATGCACTCAGTCCCCCACTGAAGTGCCCTTTAATATGAAACACGCAGGGACTAAACATAGCTTTGCTGCTGGGTGGTCCCCTGGCAGCCCGCGACTGAGCCACTGTTTGCTGAGCATCACCGTTTGCCTTTTATAAAGAAAGGCAGTTTGCTTTATAAAACTAGGAGCTTAGGACTCCCACTCAGGATGGCAAATGCTTGGTTCAACTTCCCACTTAAGCCAAGGAGTTATGGAGCCCCCCACACACTGACCCCAAATCATGCGTGGTCACAAGACTGTGTAAAGGCGTCAGTGACGGGGGGAAGGGAGAGTGGCTGCTGCTGCCATAGGTGAGATCCAGGAAAGCAACTTACCCCACGACCACACATTCACCCTGGGCAACACGCACACACACATATGAATGTGCACGTACAAACACGTGCATGTCCCCGGTGGGACTTGCAGCCCACCACCTTCCTCTGTGCGGCCCACGGCCTTTGCCGCCGCCTTCCTTGTATCTCCTTGGAGCAAGTGCATGCCTTCTCCCCCTGCTCAGACATAACCCTGCAAGCAGAGCCCCGTCTGCTCCCACGCCATGGCCCCCACCATGCTAGCACCAGGTAAGTGGTCGGGAATGTCTGGGTGTGTGGGCCCCACTGGGGCAGGCATGAGATGCTCTCTCCATCTTGACAAGGCACCAGCCTCCCCTAGCTGCACATTCACCCACACGGACATGCACACGGACACCCACCCACATGCACGCTCTGGTAACATCTGCCCAGCCAGAGACCTTGCCCTTTCGGAGTCCACAAATAAATTTGGACGTGAAACCAACGTAGCCAAGTCAAGCAGGCGAGACCGGCCCAAAGGTTAATTCCAGTCAGCTTCACTTTCTAAAGCGTTCCGCTGGCTTGGCCAGAGCACGTAGTTTCTTCGAGCTGTCAGCCCCTCCAGACTGTGGCTCCCCTCACTCCCCTTGTCTGTGGCTCCCAGACTCCACTCCCGAGGGCAATGGCTTCGGTGAAGGGAGGAGCCCAGGAGATACGAAGGACCAAAGGACTAAGAAGATGAGTTTTGGAATGAGACAGATCTCAGTTTGCATCTCACCACTCCCCTTTTGAACTGGGTGATCTTTGCTAAGTGAGCCTAACCTCTTTGGTGGTCAGGTTGCTTATGGGTGAAACGGGAATAATCTCACAAGGAGAAATGGGACCCGTTAACACCAGTGCGTGCTTACCGGTGGTTAACTATTTCAAGCCAGCGCTGTCTCTTGAGTTGGCAGTGCTAAAGGGTGGTGTGAGACACGAGGAGTTGCACGCTCCTTCCTCGGCACCGGGAGGACGCCGGTTCTCCAGCCCTTCCTCCAGCCCACTCCAGAGTACAGCGGGACCACCCGTCCCAAAGAGAACCAAAAACACCTAGTGATGTCTTGCCCTCAGCCAGAGTTGGCAAGACTCTCTCCCACTTCCCTGAACACAACAGCCCAGGCTAGTCACCACGCAGCTGGGGTTACACAACATCCGAGCCTTTGGGAGCCATGGCTTCCATCTGGCTGGCAGCTTACAAATATTTGACCTTATCAGGCTTGAACTAGAAAAGAAGGATAACTGAAGTTTCGTATGAAATTACTGTGCAAGTTTTGTGTGGCCCAGTCAAGCTTCCTGGGCATGTAAGACTTCCACTTGTTTGTGCCAGAGATCCGTTGTGTGCGGGCTGGAGAAAGGAGGCTGGCCAGAAAATGGAGCCCCTGTGCCTTTCGCTTCTGCTCATCCTGTTCTCCTTTCATTGGCACCCAGCAGCCATTTTCACAAAGCTTGACATAGCTGTCCTCTTCTACCCCTTCAGGCCCGCCCCAGGCTTTTGCTGAGCCAGCGGGAGAAAGCCATGTGAGGAGACAAAAGGAGAGCAGGGGTGAGACATGGGAGCAAGCTCGGAGCGCCCTAGAGACCTACTGGTCCCAGCCTCTCCCCTCAGAGGTACGGACATTCAGGACCTGAGAAAGCAAGCCACGTGCCCTAGCTTCCACAGCCAGGTCAAGGTCAAGCCAAAACTTGAGCCCCAGCCTCCAGATTCCTACACCCTATTTCTACTAACCCAAGTCAAGGCTGAAGCCCTTCTAATGAGAAACTGGCCTATCGAAACTGCTCTAGCCACTGCCCTTTATGTGGCCGCTGCCAGTGTGGCAGGCTGAACACCCGGGGGCCTGTCACCCCCACCCCAAGATATCCACATCCTAATCTTTAGAAAGTGAATATGTTACCTTATATAGACAAAGAAAGGTTGCACGTGTGATTGAGCTGATTGTGAGTTGGGGAGATTATCTAGGATTACCCAGGTGGGCCTGATATAATCACAAGAGTCCTTACACGAGAGGCAGGAGAGGAGAAAGGAGAAGATGCTACACAGCTGGCTCTGAAGATGGAGGAAGGGGTCTCCATCAGCCGGCACAGGCAAGGAAACAGAGTCTTCCCCCAGAGCCTACAGAAGGAATACAGTACAACAGGCCCACTTTTGACCTTTGACCTCCAGGACTGTGTTCTTTAAGCCCCTGAGCCGGTGATCATTTGTTACAGCAGCCATAGACAACTCATACCCTTTAGCACTTTATGTGCGTAAAATCATCCCAAGTTGAATGCAGCAGGGAGAGGGCAGAGTTAAGCAGTCTGGGGGGTGACGAGCCAGCTGTGCTCCTGGGATGACTTGAGGGCAATGTCCTTGCTGCCCTCAGCCTGCTAGGCCCTCAAGGGCAGACCAGAGTCAGACATCCAGGGGAGTGGTATGAGTGGAACAGAAACAAAAGTTTCTAGGAGTCGACACTAAAAAAATGGGTAAAGGACTTGCAGAGACTCTTCTCCAAAGAAGATATATACAAATGACCAACAAGTATTTGAAAAGATGCTCAATTAATAACCAAAGAAAGGCAAGTCAAAACCACAATGAGATATCACCTCATATCCACGAGGGAAGCTACTGCCAAACCAACAGCAGCAACGACAACAGAAAATAATAAGTGTTGGCGAGGATGTGGAGAAACTGGAAGCCTTGTGCCCTCATGGTGATCACGCAAGCTGGTGACCTACTGTGAGAAACAACATGCAGCTTCCTCAAAAAGTTAAAAATAGAATCACCATAGGATCCAGCAATTCCGCTTCTGGATATATACCCAAAGGAACTGAAATCAGGTCTGGAAGAAATATTTGTACACCCATGTTCATAGCAGGGTTAGTCACAAGAGCCAAGAGGTGGGAGCTACACAAATGTCCACAGACAGACGGATGGAAACGCAAAATGAGATATATCCATGAAATGGAATCTTACACAGCCATAAAAAGGAAGGAAAGCCTGTCACAGGCTCCAACACAAAAGAACCTTGAACACATTATGCTAAGTGAAATAAGCTAGTTACAAAAAGACAAATGCCACATGATACTGATATAAGGTATTTAAAATAGTCAAATTCATAAAACAAAGTAGAATGGTGGTTGCTGGGGGCTGGCAGAAAAGGGAATTATTCAAAGTGTCTATTTCCATTTTTCAAGACGAAAAGTTCCGGAGATATATTTTCACAAAAATGTGGATATACTTAACACGACTGAGTTGTTCACTTAAAAGTGGTTAAGATAGTAAATTTTATGTTATGTGTTTTTACCACCACAAAACAGATTAAAAAATAACAAAAAGGGTCTGAGTGTATAACACACACCAGTCGAGCCCAGCTGGGGCCCCAAGGCCTCTTACAGCCCAGCATGTGTGAGAGTTCCCATTACTTGCACCTTGATTCCTGCCCTCATTTGGGTGTTTGTCTCCCCAAGCAGATCATGAGCTCACTGAAGACAGGAGTCAAGTCTCACTACTCCAAGTCCCTCACACAACACCCAGCACAGTACTTTCCACGTAAGAGGTGCTCAAGGAATATTTCTTGAGTTTAATTTTTCATGAGTAGGACCTTAGCTCCTCCAAATGAATCCTATTCTTCCAAAGTGGTACCTAATCTCCTGCCAGCCTTCCCAGGGTCAGGGATGTTAGACCAAGTACCAAGGAGACAGGGAAGAATGGATCGGGGCTTTCAGAGGAGGTCCCGGACTGTAAGTGAACAAGTGTGGTTATTCTCTAAATGCTCGTATGATATGATTTCTCTATACCCTGCCCCAGCCTTCCTCATGGGGCATTAAACAGGTAAATTACCAAGAACACAAAATCAGAGGTAAAAGCAGACTAATTCACTGGGAACAGGGGTCAACTTCAATTTGGTTAGACTATGAAGGACAAAAATCTGAGAGCTCCACAGACCATACCAGAAGTCATAATACAGGTCTGGAAGCCTTCCTTTACGAATTTAGCATCTCTTTGATTGGTTTAAGAGTATCAACGGAGTGCAAGCTTCACACAGTGGTGTCCTCTGATACTCCCTCGATGCTGTGATTACATATAATAACCACTTCAACTAAATTTTATCAACGGAATTGTCCATTACTGTGTGTTCATGGTCATCTTCTGACGTAACTCAAGCCAGCATGAAAACAGTGGAAAGGGCCTTCTCCTCTTCTCTGTAAACTTAAAGTCAGCTCTGGGACCCTTGAAATGTTAGAGAAGGGACCTATTCAGGTAATAAGGGAAAAAATAAGATAAGGGTAACTTCTGGAAATTCTTGCTTAAAAGTAATACTTACAGAGCATTTATTATATGGGCCAGACCCTGTTCTTACAATTTTACATATATTAATTTGTTTAATCCTCTCAGTGTATCCATAGGTAAGCATATTGCTATGCCCACTTTACAGATGAGAAGACTGAGGCACAGGGAGCTAATGTGTACAAAGCTACCAGTTCAAATCAAGCAGCCTGGCTGCAGAGTGTGATCACAACCTCTACAGTTAGGTCCCTGGCCTGAGGTTCACTTTCAGCTTCTTCTCCCTCTTCCCTATCCCCCAATCCCACAGAGGATACCACTTCAGGCCTCACTGGGAGAGGCTCACAAGTTTAAGGAGCTATTCCTAAGAAGTACTATTTGCAAATAACCACACATGTCCCAAGGCACGAACCAAAGAATGAAGACGAAGAGAACTATACCTAACACCAGTATAATTGCATAGGATATTTTACTTACATATTCTAAAATATGTTAGAAACATGAATTATTTCTCATACAAACTTCCTGAACATTCACTCCATCCTATTCCCACTTACTAGATAAGCAAACCATCTAAAGAATGCCCAAGTTGGTAACCTGCAGAGTGACTGGATGATAAAATAAGTAATGGAATTCAGGCATCATAGTACTTGAAACCTTACAAGACAAAACCCCCTTCCACTTATGAAATCATTGGGAAATATTACCCAGAGACAAATACTTTAACTATGAGCATCTCTCAAAAGACGGATGAGCCAAAACAGCATGACGCCCAGCTTATTTTTTCTGGATTTACAAAATAAGAAAAGATTTTGAGCTTGCTCAACCACGTCCCGCCACCCAGCAGGTCGCTTACGAGACACCTGAGATGGGCTCTCCCACTCACAGTGTTTTCCAGGAAAGCGTATGACTTAAGCTCTCAGGAACCCATCCCCAGATCCTCAAATTCTGGAATTCATGAACTCTTTGTCTATTACTTAAAAATCTCTAACTAAAATGTGAGATACTTTCTTCTTTTTCAGAGTAACAAAAGAACATCTACTCTTGTATCACCTTTAAAATAATTTTTAAACCAACTTTTTACAAATATGTGGAGATTGCCTCTTCCCTTCAGGCTTGTCTCCTTCGAGTCACACAGCTCTGATTCTCTTGGCTTCCCAAAGCTGTATTTTCCAATGTCTTGCTTATTTTATGGCTCTCATTGCAACTGTCTACATTCTCTAATTGTCTCTAAAAATAGAGTTCCAATCCATAACCAGTACTCATAGGAAGGACTTCAAAGCACTGGACATATTTAAAAGACACTCCTCTCTTGGACCAAGGTGGGCTGTCATCCAAAGAACACACATGGTGATGGCAAGCAGGTACCAAGGATCAGATGGTCCAGCCTCAGACACGGGAGCCAGACAAGGAGGGTTGCTAGGAAACCAGAGAGATGTGGTATCAAGTCTAGCCAAATCAGCAAGAACACGGAATTAGCCAACAACTGACCAGAGAGTTTGAGAAAAAGGGAAGAAAAAGAGCAAAACACAAAAACCTAGGTTGAGAGACAGAAGATCCAAAGGCCTGGAGGCAAAGCTCTGGCTAAGAAGAGATCTGGAACACAACATGGGAGCCCACGAGGTCAGAACCAAAGACTGAGTGGTAATGTTCACTAACATCAGTGTTCTCTTTTTCGTCCTGGGGCCTCAGGTAACCCACAGTCTCTAGCCTCACTGATAGCTGGACATGGCCTTGTGGCTGAGTTCTGGCTAATGAGATGTGAACAAAAGTGACTGGTACCACATCCGGTCCTGGCCTGGGAGAAATTCTCACACACAATCTCTCTTGGTTCACAATCTGCAAACCTCTCTCTTTATACAGCAGCTGAATGGAGAGGTCTCTGAAGACCTAAGAGAGGGCAGAGCCACAAGGTGAAAGTGAACCACCCTTTCGAAGGCCACTCGATGAGGAATCCCACATCATGACAAAACTAAAAAATAAACTTTGTGTCAAGCCCATGAGATTTGGGGGTTAGTTGTTAGTTGTTAGTTGTTAGCCTTCCCTTAAGAATCAGGGTCAGAGAAACAAACATGCAACTAAGGAATAAAAAATGGAGTTTCACATGCCTAGAGGGGATTATAAATCAAATGATTTGAAACACCTATAAAGAAAAAACCTAATCGATGTCAAAGTACCTCTTTTAACTTTTGTAATCGGATTACAAGGCCAGTGAATCAAAGAGACAGCACAGACACAAAATCAGAATATTGCTGAGCAGGGAAATTAATAGTCACATGGTCCAGAACAAAGTGGTAACGATTAGGCAAGCCATCCACTTGTTCATACCTGTTATGTCCCCATGGCTCCAATGGGAAAGGGAGTATGGTCATTGCCCAGACAGGCCTCCAGACAGGTGGAAAAGGCAGGCACGTGGTTACTCTCCCATGTGACAAGGTGTTTAATGGGTATGCCTGGAGTGTGATAGCAGCTCAGAAAAAGGACCCCTAACTCAGTCTGGAGCTGTCAGGGAAGGAGTCCCAAAGGAGGCAATGCTTGACCCCAGCTCTAAAGAAGGACAGAAGTCAGTTGACTAGAGAGGGTGAAAGGGTAATCCTGCTAAGGGGAACAGCATGTGCAAAACACAAAGAAGTAAACTGCATTTGGGAACCACTAAAAGAAGTAAAACTAGGAATAGAGAATCGACTCAGAAGGCACTTACAATCACATAGGCAAGATAGATCAGAGCCTGGGAAGTGGATTATCAAATATTAAAGAAGGAGAATCTCTAAGAGACCAGCTACTGAACTAGCTGTGCTGTCAGAGGAAAACAGACATTGAGAAGCACACCCTGGTATCTGGCTTAACCAACAGGATGGTGCCACCACTGAAATAGAGATCATGGAAAGACAGAAAGGTTTTAGGAGGCATAGAGGTGATGAATCAATTTTGAAAAACTCAACCCATTCTGGAGACATCCAGTTGAAAATTTAAAATGTGAACTGAGACAGATAGGCAGGCTGAAAAAGTAGATTTGAAAGTCATAATCATACCCATGGTAGGTTCAGTAATGGGCATAGTAGACATTGCCTAAAGAAAGATAAAGGGAAGAGTGAGAAGCAGAATTCCCGTCACCAGTGTGGATAGCCCATCTAGGTGATCGGTAATTAGCTGATACATAGGTGCATTCCGGCTTGATGCATTCATAGATGCACTGATGCTGTGCAGAGATGTTTAGAGCATTGATTCACAGATGCATTTAAACTTGGAAGGTCTCTACTGATGTGACCCAGGGCTCTGTCTTTGGCTCTAGCTTTTTAAACACTGAATTAAGAACTTGGATGAAGACAAATTTGTCAAATGTGCTGCTGACACAAATCTGGGAGGAATAGCTCGTAAGTTGGAAGGTTGACTCAGGATTCAAATGACCTCAATATGCTGCAAACCATGGTCCAAACTGACAAGATGAAATATAATAGGCATGAATGTAAAGTACTGCATTTAGATGAAAAAATGTCACTGCCCGAACATAAGGTAGGAGGAACCCTGGCTTATCAGCAATTTATATGACCAGGACCCTAGGGGTTTAGTAGACTGCAACTCAGTGTGAGTCAATGGCACAGCACAGCTGCCAAAAAGGCCAAGTGCAGTCTTTACTTTATCTTAATCTGCACTCAGGGCCCCAGAATAAGGGAAGCAGCTGGCCGAGCACTCATCACAAATCCACCCACTGCTGAAGCCTGTATCCCTTTCAGCAACAGACTCCAAGAGGGACAGTAGCAAGGTGGAGGGTGACCAGAAGAGGATGAAGAGTGAAGAACAAAGCCACAGAGAACTGGGTAAAGAAAGTGAGGACAAGGGACCTGGAAAACATGCTTAGAGGGAGCACGGTGGCTTGCTACAAAACTCCAGAGGGCTAAAGAATGTGACGTAAGTGCATTTCCTTTGCTCCAGGTGGAAGAAGATGAATGGAAAGAAGTTAGAGGATGGCACATTTCAACTTTTTCAAAAGATAAATGCTCTCTAAAACCAGAATGGTGGGGCGCCTGGGTGGTTCCGTTGGTTAAGTGTCTGTCTTCGGCTCAGGTCATGATCTCTGGGTCCTGGGATCGAGTCCTGCACCAGGATCCCCGCTCAGCAGGGAGCCTGCTTATCCCTCTCCCTCTGCCATTCCCCATGCTTGTGTTCTCTCTCTCATTCTCTCTCAAATAAATAAATGAAATCTTTGAGGAATGATTGCTTTGTAAAGCTAGTGAGGCCCCTTCCCTAGAATTATCAAAGCAGAAATCAGACTACCTGTTAGGAACACTGGAAAGTCTTCAGCATTGGGTAGGAGTTTGGGCTGGAGCCAGGTCCCCAACCTTCTGAATTTCAAGGACCAGTACCAACTCTTCTTAATTTGCCATGTGAGAAATTTTTCAAAAATCAACTACCATCTACTCTCACCACCACTTCACAAAAACGAAGACATTTAACACCCAAGAGCAAGGAAGATGTATCATCAGCATAAAGAGCAATCCTCTATAGCAAGTAAACTTCACTTTCTGAAAAAACATACCTAATTTTTCTAACTCTGTCAGGGCCAGAAGAAACGTTAACCATGATTCCTACTGTCTCATTCACTTGTACTTCCAGTGCGTGGCCTTTAGCAGGCACTCAGTAAATACTTGCTCAATGAATGACCCAACTGAATGCATGCATTTAATATATAAGGCCCTGGTCTCCACAGAGTCCAAAAGCTTCTCTGCCCCATCATTAAGCGATACGTATCGACAGCTCCTATCATTCCTGGTGCTGAAACACGCTACAGCAAAGGCCACAAACTCCCCACAATCCATTCTCCACGCACTGAGAGTCACAACGCCTTGTGTTTGTGTAGCGTTTTAAGATTTACCAAGCTTCTCCTCATGCTATCATCTCACTCAGTCCTCTTTACAACACAGAGATCAGTACCCTGAATTTCCAGCTGGAGAAACTGAGGAACAAAGGCTTTCCCCAAGCCACATCCAAGATGGTTGAGTCAGAACGTGAACAGAGTTCCTCCAGTTGCAAAGTGGATGCTGTTCCCACCTGCCCCAAGTTTCTCCCTACAAAAGGGAGAACCTGGTCCTCTGGCCCCTTTGGGAAAAATTGAAATGCTTTGTTTTAGCTATAAAACCACAGACTACAGGCTTCTACCACACAGGTGGCCCTGGTACTGCTGGGATCTATAACCAGGGCTTCCTTGGGGAGAAGCAGGGAGAAGGAGGAGCATGCAGCTTCTACCAGCATCAAGCCAAGACCCTTTGTCTGCCTTCAAGACACCATCTGTGCACCAGGCCGGCTCCCTCGGGCATTGTAAAGCCCTCTGAGATAGATCCGATCTCACATCCACCCAAATGCAAGAAAAACAAATAAATAAATAAACCTCCAAAAGATGATGAGGACGTGTAAGGAGCTAGTAATGGGAACCTAAATTCCGAGCTCTGCTTTCATTCTGTGAGCAAGCCAGCTCACATGGGACGACCTGATGAGTTCTTTCAGCCTGAAAGGAGCTGCCAATGCAGGAAACCAAAAGCACGCTCCACAATGAAAACCAAAGACACGGAAAACAAACAACCACCACCAAAACAAAACAAAAACTATGTTCACAGACTTCACCAGTTAATTTGGTGTGTGTGTGTGTGTATGTGTGTGTGTGTGTGTGTGTGTGTGTGTGTGTGTGTGTGGAGAGAGAGAGAGATGGGGGCAGGGGAGATCTCATGGAGACTTGAGAAGATATAGCATTTTTATTTAAGTTATAGGAAACGGAATGAAGACTTTTTTTTTTAATCTTATGTATTTATCTGACAGAGAGGGAGAGAGCACAAGCAGGCAGAGTAGCAGACAGAGGAAGAGGAGGAAGAAGCAGGCTCCCCACTGAGTGGGGAGTCCAACGTGGGGCTCGATCCCAGGACCCTGGGATCATGACCTGAGCCGAAGGCAGTCACCTAACCTACTGAGCCACCCGGGCCCCCCTGAATGGAGACTCCTTGAGTGCGGAATATCTCGGCACCTCTTCTCCAGTGTGTGGCCAGAACAGAGTACAGTGTAGCTTAGTAACCGTAGGTGCTAGTTTCCTCACTGACAATTCCTTGGGTGGAGAAATCCAGGCTCCATGCCCCACAGTCCAGAATGCAGTGGAGCATCTCAGGAGGGCAAGGTCAAGGTCCTGCAGCGGCAGCAGTGGGCATCCTGAACAGATGGTAAAGGCAGGTGTCTACAGGAGGGAGGGGAGAAGGGACGCGCTCTAAATGCTGTGATTATTACTGCATTCCCTAGCAACACGGTGCTGGCAATGTTGTCTAAGTACCACATAAAAACTTGTGAAATCAAAAAGCAGACATCCAGGAGACTGCTCACCTGTGTGACATGTGGTAAAAATGCAGCCAGGGCATCAGGAGTGAGTGGGGCATGTCACATGGGAGACCAAAGAATGTCTGAGAGGGGGGACAAGCGGGGCATCAGTTTACAGGAAGTGCAGAGCCCATGTCCAACTGGTCCAGAAAGTCATTTACCCCGAGAAGCAAACAGCGAGGGGCAGAGTCCTGGAGAGAAGCCGAGACTGTGGGGTTAGGTGGAGTGGGGTCTGAACTATGGTTATATCACTTTTCTAGTATCAGGATGGAGGCCGACTGCTGCTTGACTGCATTTTGACCTCAGCTGGGTTTGGCTCACCCACACTTACTGAACACATACTACTGTGTCCATTATACTGAGCGATGGGAGTACAAAGGTAAATAGATCCCCTTTTCTTGGCTCCCCAAACGGCAACATTATCTTTCCCATATGGTCACTGTGAGACTAGCTAAAATCATATAAATGACAGATCGTGGCACACGATAAGAATTGACTATCCATTAGTTGTTATTCTGGTGTTGATGGGTATCTGAAGGTCAGTGTCTGGATAGTTATCTCTCTTGGTTTTTTTTTTTTTTGAAATGGGAAATATTTTGAATAACAGTTAATTATTTCTCTGAAAAATACCAAGACCTCAGAATGCATTAAATTCTGATCTTTGCACCCACCCCATCTATCACTTATTAGAACCTTATTATTGTTTAATGTTCAAAACCACCTTATTTTCAAATCATCTTAAATCTTAGTCTTCTTAAAAAAAAAAAAAACAGGGGTACCTGGGTGGCTCAGTGGGTTAAGCCGCTGCCTTCGGCTCAGGTCATGATCTCAGAGTCCTGGGATCGAGCCCCGCATCGGGCTCTCTGCTCTCTAGGGGAGCCTGCTTCCTCCTCTCTCTCTGCCTGCCTCTCTGCCTGCTTGTGATCTCTCTGTCAAATAAATAAAAGAAAAATAAAATAAAATCTTAAAAAAAAAAAAAAAACAAAGAAGGAGAAGAGGAAAATAAGAAGAAAAAGAAGGGTAAGAAGAAAACAATGCTTCCTTATTGAACATGTGGCTTGGTAGTTCTTTCAGCAAAGATCACTTTAGAGGTGCACGCTGTCAGTCTCTGTATGTACAATGCCTTTCCATCCTAACTCTTTACTGAAAATCTCACTTTGTGCAGAATTCTAGTTTGAAAGTCACTGAGCACTCTGAAGATATTATTCCATTGTCTCCTGGCCTCTGTTGTAGCTTGATGAGGACTGCTGTTTGTAGATAATTTGTCTTTTGTCCCCACTTGCTTTGAAGATTTTCTCATTTTCTTTGACATACCAGCAGTTTTCTCCATTGAGTGTCTAGATGTAGATGTATTTTTAATTACCCTACTCAATACTCAGCATGCTCCTACAATGTAAAAATCAATATCTCTCTTAAATTTTGGAATGTTCTTGGCATTATCTTCTGAAACAATGTCTTCTCACCATTCTCTCTGTTGTCTCCTAGAACTCCATCGAAGCATATATTGACCCTTTCATCCTGTCTTCGGATTCTTCCATCGCTTTCCACAGATTCTGTTCTTTTTCTCTTAGTGCCGAAGCCTGGGCAGCTGCCCATTGCAGATTTTACTTTCTGCGAGATCTGACCCGATGTCACACCCATTCATTAAGGTCCTTTATTTAAAGTATACTGAGCCCTGTTTTCAAAACTTCTCTTTTCTCTTGGAGCACGATTCTTTACACAGTTTCTCTTTCTTCTTTGATCTCTTTAATTGTTTTAAATGAATGTATTTTATTACCTCCTGAAATTGTCCCGTTACTTTCACTCTTGGGGCACTAACTTTGCTGCCTGTTGGGTCTGCTGGCTCTAACTCATGGACGTTTCCATTGTTATGAAGTCTACGTCTCTTCTTGTGAGCTCATCTTCAGCCAAGATTGCTTATGTTACAAAAGTGTTAGGGGACCTAAACTGTAGAAATGTGCTTCTGAGTTGTTTGTGTTTATTGCCAAAGGGCCATTATGAGTATCAATTATCCTAGAGATGGGGTTTGTTTGGTATTTTTATTGTAGCAAAAGACATTTACCTTCACCATTTTTAGGTGTACAGTACAGTAATGTTAACCACAGATCTCTAGAACTTTTTCAGTTTGTAGAACTGAAGTTCCACACCCAATGAACAACTCCCCTTCCCCCCTCCCCTCAGCCCCTGGAAACCACCATTCTACTTTCTGTTTCTGAGTTTGACTAGTTTAGATGCCACATACATGTAGTGTCTTTTCGTGCCTGGCTTATTTCACTTAGTATAATGTCCTTAAGGTTCATCTGTGTTGTGATATGTGGCAGGATTTTCTGCTTCTTTAAGGTCGTCATAACAAATCACATCAGCGTGGGGGGTGTAAACAACAGAGATTTATTAACTCACAGATCTGGAGGCTGAAATCCAAGATCAAGGTGTCAGCCTGACTGGCTTCTGGTGAGAACCTCTTTCCTGGTTTGTGGATGATCGTCCTCTTACTGTGTCCTCACATGGCAAAGAGAGAGCAGACGCGCTCTACTGTCTTTTCTTATAAGGGCACTAATCCTTTCATGAGGGCTCCACCCTCCTGACTGCATCTAAACCAGATTATCTCCCAGACAGCCCATCTTCACACACTTAAGGGCTTCAATGTATGTGGGGGATACAATTTAGTCCATAGTCATTTGTATATACTATATTTTCTTAATCCATCAATATCCAAGATATCATTTTTTGATAAATTTTTTATCCTAAAATTCCTATAATAGGCAAGGAGTATAAATTCAGACCCTCCCACCTCTAAGTGGTACAGGTGTAGAGTCCCTCTTTCTCACAGGTGGTACAGAGTAAGCCCCAGGACAGACAGTAGCCTCCCTTGATGTTTACCCTAGGACAATAAACAGAAGTTTGCTCATCTCGCTTTCTTGAACAGAAAGTTCTTGAAGGTTCTGGGCTTTATACAAGGGCTCCACTCCAGCCCCCTGAAACCTCACATGCCTGAGGCCAGACCCTCATCTTCCACCCTCACAGTCTATACTGTAATCCAGATTCAAACTTCCTTTTTTTTTTTCTTTGTAAGATTTTATTTATTTGACAGACAGAGATAGAGCGAAGAAGCAGGGGGAACAGCAGAAGAAGAAGCAGGCTCCCTGCTGAGCAGAGAACCCGATGCGGGGCTCAATCCCAGGACCCTGCAATCATGACCTGAGCTGAAGGCAGATGCTTAACCAACTGAGTCACCCAGACACCCCCAGATCCAAACTTCTGTGGGTCACAATGCCTTAGCTATTTTGAACCTATTCTTTCTTTTGTGCAGTTAAAATATGCATCTCTATGATGCAGGACTGTTTTGAGACTTAAGTCACACAATTCACATGAAGCTCCTAGATACGCTTAGCATACCCCAGATATTCAATAAGTCATTGCTACTTTTATTTCCAAACCCAACTCAGCCCAGTCCAGCAAAACCACTCCCCTTCCTCTTTAAAATACAATAAAACTTAAAAGCTGTAACATATAATACTCTCTACCTTGGACTGCCCACAGTATCTCCCCCTCCTTCTGAAAGAGACAGGAGAAGAAAACATGAAACACAAGAGATACCAAACATCAGCTACAAAGTCTAAATCCCAGTATCATTTCTGTATATGAGATAGCTCCGATATGAAACGCTTGCCTAGACAGTTAGCTAATGTATGAATTCAAACAAAATGTATGAAACCCTCAACCGAACACACACACATACACAGTTACTAGATGTATCTAAATCAAATTTCCCAGTTGATCATAAAGACACACATCTTAAGTGTCATTCACCCCTCAAGTGGGAAACAAGTTCATATTGTATTAAACATCAGTCAGCCTTGTTGCTAAACATGAAACTCCAGCTACTTCACAACACAATAGTTTATTCTAGCTTAGAATCTATTCCAGGCCAGGACAGTTTGTCTTGCCCTCATCAGTACTTCTGTCTGTTTTGCTGGGTTGCATGGGTGGTTGGTTCCTGATTCCCTTTTCAGTGGAATGTACTATAGCACAAAACCCCATGTCCTTCAAACGTGGTAGCTGCGTGTACCAAAAGCGGGAGGTTTCCTGGGCCTTCCTCATAGGTGGCCCACATACGAAGTCTCATTATATAAAGCAAGAGCTCATTTTAATCAAGTCATCTTACAAAAAATCAGCAACGGTCCCAATACTGGTATATTTGACCCTAGAATAAATGGGAGTCAAACTTGGAAGTAAAGCCAGGGCAAATAATTTCATGACTGCAGAGCATAGGGTGGTAAAAATGTAATCTCTGTTGCTCTTTCCTACCCCTTGGAAAACTGCTCTAATAAATGAAAATAAATTGGAAAGACAGAAGAGAAGAGAGGAGAGGAGAAAAGAGGAGAGGAGAGGAGGTGAGAAGGAATTTAAGAGAGGGGAAGGGAAGGGAGGGGAGGAGAGGAAGAAGAGACGGGGTGCAGGGGAGGGAGAAAATAAATGTGGTTTATCCCCAAAAGCAGCAGACTACACGTGAGCTATGTGTGCCTACACCTTTATTTATTGTGTCCTCTTGGAATGTATTCAAAGCAAGAACATTAAGCATGTGTAATATCCAGAACTGAAAACAGCCCCCCTTGACACAGCTCTGCACATTTCTGCCCTAAATTAGCGAATCGGAAGGTTACACACGCGGCTGGCTTGGGGAGAGAGAGTTAAGTGTTCCACAATGTGTGCGCGTGCCGGGCAAAGGCTGGGTCTAAGGCAAACTGGTGCAATGAGATGTTTTTCTAGTCAGGAGAGGCAGAGCCAGGCCAGGCTTGTTTTACTGCAGTGCAGTCAGTGACAATTCCAAACTGATAAAGAAAGACCCTAAAATAGGCCTCTGTATCAGGCTGCCCTGCATCCCTGGGAAAGAGCCATTGTGTCAACTGGATGTCAACCCGAGCATTTTCTTACTGACCCACCTCCCTGACTTTTATCTCCAAGCATGCAGATAAACACAGAGGACTGTCCCTGGAGATTATTTCTAAATATACCAACCCCTGTTTATACCACAGTGGACTCCCTGCCTGGTCGTGTTCCGTGGGTACAGACAGACTCTCAAGCCCGGGGCACAAACCAGGACTCTCGCACCCTGGCTCTGCTCTCCTAAATCCGAGGTGTGGGCAAGGCCCCTAGGCTGACGCCACTTGCAACACAATTCCTGCTCCTGCTGTGGGAGGTCTGAGCAGATCCCAGGGCTCCATCTGCCAGCATAGAGGCTGCTCTTTGAGCTACCAAGTGAAGTCTCAAAAACCCAACAATAAACCAGCCAAATTAGAAAAGAAACATGATGATCATGGCAGGACCTTTTAAGACCAAAGGGCTCACAAAACAGGCCTGCTCAGGTTCAAATTCCAGCTCCAGGGCTTACCAGCTGTGCGACCTTAGGTAAACGACTTAGGCTCTTGAGACATCAGTTTTCTCTTCTGCGAAACGGGGATAACAGGAGTCCCTACCTCATAAATGGGAAGTGAGGATGAAATGAGGTGGTGCAATGCCCCCAGCAAAGCGCCCACTGGGAGCCATGAGCAAGGGCAGAGGAAGGCGGCCTGCACCCACTGAGTGCAAACGCTCAGGAGGAAGGTTCTGGTAAACAATAGCTTATTATTCTTCAGAAGGGCCTCCTTACCATGCCTTGCAATCATCAAAGTCCCTGGTTGCAGAAACAATCCAAACAGAGGTCTGAGTGAGGGAAAGCGGGGGCGAGAAGATGTTGGCTGTCATGACGCTAAACTGTTTATAACTGAAGGAATGCATTAAGACACTCCCGCTCAGAGAGCTGATTTATGTTAAGTAAATGGCCCCACATCCCTTGGATGTCTCCACTTGAGCTCTCTCTGCTGCCTGGCCATTTAAATGCATGACTTGATCCGGGACCCCACTTGGGTGTTGGCAGGTTGAAAGGCACTTCCAAAGCCAACAAGCTCTAGAAAGCCAAATATGGCCACGCTCAGACCACTCTAGGTGGACTACAGGGAGGCCCCCCAAGGGTGCCAGAAGACGGTGAGGGGTGACTCAGACAGCAGCAGCTGACAACTTCAGGGTACAAATGGCTACAGGCTATTTTCATTTCCAAACAAAATTTTCCATCCTATAAAGCCCAAAGTATTTTACCAAAGCAGTGGTGTCTAGTTCATCAGCCTACTACTGACAGGACAACCTCTTAAGCAGGAAATAGATGCTATTTTGAGTCACTGCCCCAGTATACAGTCTCCTGTCCCTGAGAGAGGGTATCAACAATAATCAGCTGGGTAGAAATCTTCTGGGGGGGGGGGGTCACAGAAATTTTATGGTCTGAGCGAAGGGGGCCAGGGATCCAGGACAACCCCTCAACTGTTCGTGGCCACCTTTGGCAAGCCTCATCTCTGAGCACCAGTTTCCCAGTCTATGCACTAGAAACAAATCTGTCACAGGGATCAAGTGAGAATAAAATGAAATAATATGTGCAAAAATACTTTGAAAAATATTTAGAAAGACAGTATAATAAAAACCATAAAGTACTATCTAGTGACTCCTCCAGGAAAGTTAAACCAGAAATTAGAAGCTCTCACATTTAATTCACCTTTCAAAATTTGTCTATGATTTACCAACCTACCTGAATAAAAAATGGAAAACAGAGTTTATAAAATGGGTAAGTTTTTTCTTTTTTTCTTCATTATACCAAACATGTATTTCAAGGGATTTTTTTGTCATTGTTGTTGAACTATTTGTTTGACAAAAGTGACTGCATCAGCTGGCTATTAAAATACAACCTAAGCATCTGTCCATCTCTACCAGGAATAGCCAAAACAGCAGGTGTGCTGTACGCATCCCCTCCATGCTAAAGCTGTGGCAGACATCACTAATCAATCGTTGCACTCTTTTCCCCCAGCTTGGGCAACAGTTAGACTCCTCTTTAACACACGGCAGTCCAGCTCAAACCGTAACCAGTCCTGAACAGGCAAAGGACCTGAAATCTATTTGTCATCATACCTATATCCTTTACCTGATTTAATCTGAAACCATAGGCTCAGTAAAATCACCTATATGATGACTTTAGTCTTAACTAATTCCTCCTGAACTTAATTGGCTGATGTCTAGAATTCCTGCAAAAGAGACAAAATCTTTCACTTCTCCCAATTAGACAAAAGGCTGGACAGCTAATACATCAAAAATGATATAAAAATGACTTAAATGTATAGAGAAATAGAAACAATTGATTCCAGTCTCCCTCTGAGCAGGTCCTTGTGGCCCTGTTCTTTCTGGAACAGCTCTTCACTGCATCTTTGAAGAAACCACTCTCCTCCCACCCTCTGGGTGGAGCTGGCCTCCAGGGACAGCAGAGCTCACCCAAGACACACCCACGACGGCCAGGATGAACGTGGACCGTGCCACACCACTCTGCCAGGTACCCGAACCCTTCTCTGAGCGTGTTTTGCAGAGGGAGGGAGAAGTAGAAAGCAAAGAGCTCTGGATCCTAAGGGATATGCAATGGAAAGAGCAAAGAAAGGGGGGACGGCAACCAGAGATAAACCTCCATGACACAGAGGTCACAACTAAACCGCCATAAAATCATCTTTCATACTATGTTTTGCCTCTTTATACCAGAAGTTGCTCAACTCCTGGACTAGGCTTTTGTTTTGTTTTGTTTCAGTTTATCCCTGATAGGGTTATGGTATCAGTCTGTATACTAGAGCTCTGTTAATTGAAAAAAAAAAAAAAAATGGAGCAAGACTTCCAGACCCTGAAGGATTCACTCACTCACCAAACAAGCATGGCTACCACAATGGACCACGTTGCCGCCTCTGAGAAATTCTAATGCGATTCAGCCAGTGGCCCCACTGTAAGCTCCAGGAGGGCAGATGCCCGTCTGTTTTATTCAATATATCGAGCACTGTTGTCTATCTGGTATCTGCTAGACAGTTCATACATGGCTGTCAAAATCAGCTATGCTTATTTGTGCTCTCTGCCAAGTGGCCTTTATGGTGCCAAACTCAGAACACGCACTCACTTAACATTAATTGACTGATCGATGATTGATAATTGATAGTCCGACCTGTCTTTGGTTCCCTAAGTGAAGAAAGCAGAATGAGTCCGCTTGATATATCTGGTATATACCGAATACACCTAACAGAAAACTAAGGTACCAAACACATATGCTAATGTTTACTTAATATATGACTCTTATACTTTATGATATTAAAAAGAAGAAATAATGCACCGACATCCATCCAGAAAGTTTAAAATACTCTACCTGAGTAAGTCCCAAAGGGCAGACTAGAAATCATTAGGTGCCATAAGTGGGAAGTGACAGTTAAAGGGGTAAACTATTAAATATCATGTCACTTTGGTTTCTGAGAGTTTCACTTATAGTTTTACTAAAGGACCAGCCAAGGGCGAATGATTTAACAAACCAGGCAGAGGTATATTTATAATAATCCCTTTCTCATAAATGGGTCAAAACTTTCCAAGCATGTTCACATCCATGATTTCATTTGCCCTCACATCTTTGGGATGGAAGCAAGAATCATTATTGGTGGTCTATAAAACACAGATGCAAATTTCCAGTACTGGCAATAAGAGAGACCCAGCTTAAATTGAATTCACTGTTTCTACGAGGCAGAGGAATGCTGAACAATATCAGCTGACACAAAGAAAGGGGAGTCCTTAGTCCCAGGAAGGAAGAAAGAACATGAAGCCAAGTACTGAGACAAGGCACTATGGCTGGCCTGGCCCTAGAGGCTGCAGGCCCAGGGCTGGGGCTTCAACATGTACATGGCAGGAGATGGAGCTAGGGACCCCACAAAGCCAAGAATGGAAACTGAGGCCTTGGCAAAAAGCCAAGAACGTGGGAAAAAATCCAGGCTAAAACCTCTGCCCACCCTCCTGAGGAAAAGATAAGGAGGTGTTGATTGGCACTTTTCCTATTGTCTCAGAATTCCAGGTGAGGCCCCAAACCAAAGAGCAATCAATGAGAAGTACCCCTCAGACAACAAAGACACTGGATAGATATCTTGCTGCAAAACTAAGAGGTAGTCAAACTCCTCTTTCAACCCTCCCCCTTCACCACCCCATCCAGCCTATATAAGCAGAGGACTAGAAACCGGAGTCCTAGAGGTAGCAAGGTGCAGGCTGTGGCAGAGTGTGCTTCCCCAACCCTCCCCACAGTGCCAAGGGAGGTGAGCACCAAAAGGAGCATCTCTTGAGATGGGAGTGCCTGCAATAAAAAGAAACGAGCCTGTCACCCCCCAGGCTGATGTCTACTAAGGGACAGGACTTATGTACCCACCCCCATGTACAGAGCAGAGGGCTACTCTCAGGAAAGCACTGACCTGTGTCTTTTAGAGTCTGGGGGTGCACACAAAAACCAAGGGACAGGGCCTGCCTCCTGCTTCAAGAATTCTCCAGGAGAACTGGAGCACTTCAATAGACAGGGTAAGGGAAAAAGGTAACAATGGGAAGCAGCCTGCAACTCTAAATTTTAACTAAATACAACAGCCTTTACTGAGCTGAGTTGATGACCCTGATGTGGCATGAACTGACTGGATTCAAGCCTCTGTAAAAGACTCGCCCACAAGGGCTGCCTCAGAGTAGAGAGGCTGTGAGAGTCACAAGAGGTCTGGGAAATGCCATCTCACCCACATCAGGGGACTGTGTGCTCGAAAGGACCCCAAAGGGACCATTAAATAACCCACAAAAAGAAAGAGCTGGTGTTGAGATGACCACCATAGCAGAGAACATGACAGCCAGCCAATGTCAGGTACAAAACAGCACCAAGGAGAGAGACTTGACCCCCATCTCCTCTAAGTCCCTCTCCTCTGCCCTAATCCTGGAAGCCCAGAAGTAGGGGAGAAGTGGAAGAATCAGAAGAAGAAATGGAAAAACTAGGTCATGACACTTCTCCATACAAATCTGAAAGCCAGGGGTAAGGCCTGAAGTAGTCTACAGACTTTTTTAATATTTACAACATGAGTCCTAATTATTGAAATGAGACTATTCTAATAACTGAATATGAGTGGAAAGCAAAGACAAGCCTGAGAGAATGTGAAAGAACAGGGAAGGGAGATCCAACTGAGAGGGTCTGAAAGCAGCAATGGTAGAAAAATTAAAATGTTTCCTGTTTGTATGAGTCAGTTCATTATATATGCATATTCCACTGATCTCTGACTGAGATTCTGGGTCTGAATACTTTTTTCTCATGATAATTAAAGCACCACTATGCTGTGGGCACTTCAAATCAAGAAGCAAATATCAAAAACTGTTTCTGGACCACTGAAACCACCAAGATTACCCACTGGTGGCAAAAGCAAAACAGCAGTATTGCAATACCTCCATAACTCAGAGTGCTTAGAACCTCATGGGAAAAAATTCACAAAGAAGATGGACTCACACTCAATATTTACATGCCACAAAAGGAAATGATCTACCACCAGTGAAAATCAGTAGATACAAGAAACGGGATAATCATTCCCCAAGGGCTGAAGTAGATAAAATAATTTTAAATAGACTTTAAACATTTTATATTTATGCACTATATATAATATTTATAGTAGTTATGTATTTTTAAATTATTAACAATCTAAAATATGGAATAGAAACCAAAAGGGGAAAAAAACACTATGAGAAAAAAAAAAACTTTGAGAAAGAAAATAGAACTTTTAGAAATAAAACAGGAATTAAAAATAAAAATGCATTTAAAGTTAAACAGGGGCATGTGGGTGGCTCAGTCAATTAAGCATCCAACTCGATCTCAGCTCAGGTCATGATCTTGGGGTCCAGGGATCGAGCCCCACGTTGGGCTCCCTGATCAGCAGGGAGTCTGACTAAGGATTCTCTCCCTCTTCCTCTGCCCCTCCCCCTGCTTGCTCTCTCAAATAAATAAGTCTTTAAAAAAAAATAAATGTTAAACAGCAATTTAGAATGAAATGAAGAAAAAAAAACTGGTGAATTGGAAGATTGAGCAGAAGAAATTACCCAGAATGTAACAAAAAGAGATAATGAAATATAAGATACGAAAGTGCATTTAAGAAAAAAGGTACAATGACAAAGATCAATATATTTTAATAGTAGAGTTCCAGAAGAATAAAATAGAAAGACTGGGAGAGAGGCAATATCTGAAAATGACTGAGAATTTTCCAGGCTGGAGAACAATATGCATCTGTAGACTGAAGCATCCCACCAAGTCTCAAGCAAGATTTTTTAAAGATTATGTATTAACTCAACATTGTAAAATGGCATAACACTAAAGTCAAAGAATATCTTTTTTTAAGTCAGAGAGTGATTCAGACTTACAGCAAACTTTTCATGAGCAACAATAGAGTCCAGAAGAAAATGGAATTATCTTCAAATTGCTGAAGAAATAGAACTGCTAACACAGAACTTTGTACCTGCCATTATTCATGAGTGAACTCAAAAGTAAAAAAGACAATGTCAAACAAAGACTGAAGAGGTTTGAAATCTACCAGCATAGACTACTGCTGAAAGAACTACAAAATACATGCTTCCATACTAAGGAAAGAAACCTAGAAGGAAGAAGAGAGCGAGAGATGAAATAGAGCTTCCTCACAAAGACCTCCTTGGTAGCAGGTCTGAATACTTTGTCACATCTATAATATGTAAAATACAGCATCCCCAATTCAAGACCCCCCTCAAGGCCAAGGAAACACAGGACATCCCCATGCCTTTAAAGTCCAAAGCCCTTTCTCTCTGGTACTATTTCTGAAGTCACAGAGCAGAGTTGTCTTACATTCTTCCTTTACCACCCCAAGACATCTTTTCTTAGAGAAAATCTGGCTCCGAAATATTCTTTATGCATTTGAGCCTACCCACAATTTCCCTGTGCACCTGACAGTACATAAATGACTAGACACAAAAAGTTTTTTCCTCCTGTACTTTAATTAATCCCCATGAAATATTCAAGTAATTGTCATTTATCAATAGGCTAAAAGAATAAATGGATTCTTTCAAAAAATATTTTATTAATTTATTTGAGGGAGAGAGTGCACAAGTAGGGAGAAGGGGCAGAGAGAGAGGGAGAAGCAGACTCAGGACTCGATCCCAGGACCCAGAGATCAAAACCTCACCCAAAGGCAACACTTGACTGAGCCACCTAGACACCTCAAGAATAAATGGATTCTTAATGGGGGAGGGAGGGTCAGGGTGTTAGCAGAAGCAGATTCTCAGACATAGGGAAGTTAAATGATCCAACCAAAATTCCAAAGCAAGAGGTTGAAGTCCATCAAAACCCAAGGTGTCCTTGTGCCCAGATATGTCTGCACCCTGTGAGGACATGGTATCTTTCAGAGGTTTCTAACAAAGGCATACCACTCTTTCCTCCCCTCTGCCTCTTCTCTGTCACACATGCATGCACTTACACACACACACATACCACATGGAGATCTTTGTCAAAGAAGTTGCAAGTATTTGGGCCCCAAGCGTTGGAGGAACATTTCCTTAAGATTCTTTGCTTTAGAATTTCTGTTCGTTTACTTCTGGGCCTTAAAAACACAAGTTAGATGACCTCTATTGCCGTTTTATCCTCTCTCTTTCAAATGGACCATGAATTGTAACTCTAAGGAGGCACCAATGTGTGCCTGTCCCTGGGCCAAGTGTGCATAAACGTGACTATACACGGTGCTATCTGTGGATGTCTCCAAGAGCTGTGCCTACCTCTCAGGGAGAGCAGGCCTGTTCCATCCCTCCATCCAACTCAAGAATATTTTTTATGGTCATTTTCTTCTTCAGGATCTTCTTTTCTCCTTCATTCTAGTTGAGTCAAGTCAAAGTCTAAGGAAATATCTTAGGACCAGTTGTCTGGAAAGTGCAGTAGGCGCTGAGGAAACCTGTCCATCCAGACCCAGCCCATTCCACAACTGATACCCTCAGAGGAAAGTTGTGCATTCTGCCCAAGTTTCCCTGAGGCGGAGAAAGGGAAAATCCCAAGTCTTGCCGCCCAGATCCAGCAAGAGAGCAAGGGTTCGGGGTGGGGGTGGGGGGGCGGTGTCATCCTGAGGTTCTCCAGAAGAAGGCCGAATTCGGCAAATGGTTTCCCAGACAAGGCCAGACTGGGTGAAACAGTGGCCACAGGATGGGTCAGGACAATTCCCAGAGGTTTCTGGACAGGCAGACAAGCAACTGGTGCCACTTCTGTGGCTAAGAAAGGCAGAGAAAAATGTGCTTCCCAGTAAAGGCTTCATCCTTGTCCCTGGGGCTCTCCCACAATATGGTCAGGTCTAGTGAAGAGGTGGGGTACAGGATGGGTACAGGGAGCTAAAGAAAAAGGACAGAACTTGGGACCACTGGACTCTCTATACATTTCACCGTAGTGGTCAGTGCAGAGAACCTGAGTGGAAGTGCAGGGGCCTAGCTTCCCCTACTCAAATCACCAGGCCTTTGCAGCCACTGCTACTTTCACTGCCCCTGGGTAAGTCTTTCCCATTCACAGATGGTGCCTTTCAGACCTCTTACTAGAGTCCCTGCATGCTGAGAAGGACTGGGATAGAGCTTGAGGGTATCTCCTGATCATTAACTCTTTCTTGGACCAAGCACTATGCAGCAGAACATTATTCCATGGCATTCAAAGAGTGTTACTGTTCTTGGCACCAAAAACTTACATCCTTTCATTAAACATTCAGAATATCACATTTTTCTTGACTGCAGGCAAATCTAGGCATTGCACAGCTCAAATGGGATCCAACCTGAGATTTTCCAGTGGTTTGTAACTTTTTTGTTGTGAGGTTATGAGAGGGAGGGGATAAAGAAAAAATAATAAAATGTTCCATTCTCAGGAATTTGATATACTGACATAATTATAATGATATAAAATCATAGCGTTTAATACTCCACAAAGGCTAGCCAGTTCTCCAGAGAACCAATATCATAGGCTGGGAAGCTTACCTGGTGTGGAAAGGAAACATGAGAAGACAGGAGTGGGCAGGTCCCACAGTCAGGTCATTCTCTAGGTAACCACCCTTAGGCTGGCACTTCTCATCTGAATCGTCCAGAACACTCCTATCCACTGTTGAGCATGACTGAGGCCAGCAGGCCAAACTCCTTGTCTATGATGCCTAAGACAGTCTGTGACAACCTAATGTTTGAGGTCCTCCTCCACACCAGTCCTGATGTCACCTGCTCCCTTCCATCCTTGTGTTGAACATGACCTCAAGACTCTGGAACATGCACTCTCTGCTTTTGTGTCAATGCCCACAAGGTTCTCAGCAAGCCAAATTGTGAAAACTTCAGTAAATTTTGTCGCCATTCACCTACCTTCCACACACATGCATCCTAGCCTACCACCCTCTACCAACCCTTCTTACACTGCCATCATCCCCTCCACCCTGGCTTCCCATCTTCTTCCTGTTCTTATGTTCCCCAGAGGAAGTCCACCTGCTCCTCTGTACATTCACTCAGCATTCAAGAGGCCAACCAGCTATCCGGACAAATGATCTATGTGAACAGAAGCAGGCTAGAAGATTCAGACTCATGTATCCTACGAAAATTATGTGTCCTAGAACCTCCATGCCACCTCGATTGTCAGAGGCAACCACCTCCATTCTTCCACACCAACTCTACCTTCACTTATCTCTGGCACCTTGACCTAGTTAGTGCCTATCTCACTTTAGCAAACTTGGTTCTGGGGAACATTTCTCTAGGACTGCTGACCCCTAACTCATGCTTCCTGACCTCAACCACATTCCCTTTGAGACTTAGGAACACTTCCTGATATCTTTGGGATGTCCCATCGTATTTTCGACTGTTACCTCTTCCTGTGTCTTCAAGCTCAGACTATACTACAACTGCCCTCACCTGTGTCAGGATCCAGCATTGCCATCTCTGAGACCCATAATATCTCCTTTTTCAACTCCCCCAACACCACTCTATATTGTCTCATCCTCTGCTTACTGTTGGTCTACCTCTGAACTGTACCTCCTTGGCTAGGGTTTAACCTCCTGCTCCTGCCCCTCACCCCACTGCCTACTGCCTTCTTCCAGATCTGCTTCATCAACAGCCCCCACTTCCATGTCCAATCTCTCATGTGCCAACAAATCCATCTCTTCTTTTCTCCTTTGTAGTCAAAACTCCTGAGTGGTCCACATGTATCTCCCATCACACCCTGCCATGTCTATATAATCTCACTGACTGCACAGTGATCACTCTGAGCCCATTCTCAAAGTCCACTGCTGCCACCCAAATCATCAAATCTAGTCAGGTTTTCTCAATTCCCATCTTCCCTACCCACTTCTCCACACCATACTGGTCTTGCCCTCCATGACCTGTAGGAAGGCTCTTCTTCCACTTCCCTGACCATTCTGGCTCTATCTGCTCCATTGCATGCCACTCTTGTCCTTTGAATGTAAGGGCTCAATCTTCAGCCCCTTCATCATTTTCTTCTCTCTGTTCCCTCTCCTGAATAATTGTATCCATTTCCACAGCTTAAATATCACCTTTAAATGAACTCTAGTTCTGCACATATGCTGGCTATCTTCCACTTACCCTCCAAATCCTCCCTCTACCTTTCCCATCTAGACAACAGCAAAGGGTTCCCTTGCCCTCTGGCTTCTGTTAAGAAAAGCCCTTCTTCCTTCTCACACCTGGACTATGGCCTCAGAGCTGTATCCCACTAGCAGTCTTAGCACCCCCACCTCATTCTTTACCCCACTGTCTCCCTAGTCTTCTGGAAGAGGAGCTCTAACCACACCATTCCTCACTCAAACACTATAAATGGCCCTCCACTGCTGACCAAATGGGATGCAAGCCCTACAGCCTGACACAGGGCTCTCCACATGTTACTCTTTTGCTGCCATCCCCACATTCTCTCACATCTCCCAGTATATAACCTGTACTCTAATCCAATTCAACTCACTCTTCCTTTAAAATCCAATGAATATGTCTTTCAACATATTATTGACTATACCGTTCTTTCTGTTGGGAATGTACACCCCTTCTCTCTACGCCATTTATGTCCACCCTCCAAGACAGCTTTGTCATCACGTTTATATATGCTTTCTCCACTTACTCCATCTAACTGTGTCACCCTCCTTCTTTAAACCTGTAAGCTTTTCATCTTTACCTCCCTGTAACATCAAACATTCTGCCTCGTATCTTTTTTTTTTAAAGATTTTATTTATTTATTTGACAGACAGAGATCACAAGTAGGCAGAGAGGCAGGCAGAGAGAGAGAGAGGGGGAAGCAGACTCCCCGCTAAGCAGAGAGCCCAATGCGGGGCTCGATCCCAGGACCCTGGGATCATGACCTGAGCCAAAGGCAGAGGCTTTAACCCACTGAGCCACCCAGGTGCCCCTCTGCCTCGTATCTTACAGGTGTATCTGTAAACGTGGGTGTGTATCTTACCTCCTACTAGACTATATACTCCCTAAAAGAAGGGATAGTCGAGAGCCTGTAATCTTGAAGGTCTCCTTGAATCTAGAGATCCCAAGAGCAAATTGCCTTACAGATAACAGTTGTCATAACTTCCTGTGAATGACCAACCATCCAAATTCTGGAAAGGGGAAAAAAACAACTTAAAATTATTTTCATCACAATTGGCATGAAACATCCCATTTCAGGGACATGTCACAGTCAACTTATCTTAGGAAAAGGTTTCTTATCTCCTGATCTTTCAGACAACTGGGCATAGGTCAAAATTTTTCCCTATTAAATAATTGAAAAACAGAGCCACAAGATCCTATCCACTGCAGATCAAATATGAGATCTGAGTCACTGTAATCCCTTCGGATTACGACTTGGAACCCCAAGCTGACCTGGCCACCCAGACATGACAGCAGAGGCTCTAACCTTGAGAAACACAAGGTAACATTTTAGCTCTGGATGGTGGCCAAAACATACCTGTGAACAGGATCAGGGAAGGGATGTGAAGGCAGAGGCTAATAGGGAAGAATGCACTCATAGTTAGATTAAACCAAGGGTATTGGTCTTCAAAGTGACTTGCTTCTTCATCTTAGCATACTGAGCTCAGCTAATCTGAGAAAGACACACACACACACACACACACACATACACGCAGAGATATATATTTATGGCCAGGCTGAACCCACTAATTAGAGAGCTTAGTATGAGGCAAAAGATGCACAGGCTCAAAGTCTAACATAACATATTCTTTCAAAAAAATTAAAACTGATGAGTTTTTTTTCCTTCTCTAACTGGCAGGTTGTTCAAATTCTGAGTCCACCTTTCTTTATCTGATAATCTGGGAATCATAAGACTTGTCCCACGACTTCAATGGATTTTTTTTTTTTTTAAAGAATGGCTAAAGTAGAAGACATGAAAAGGACTTAAAAGAGTATATTAAACAATCAAAATGTAAGGGGATATTATGAATTTTAAGCAAAACAATTCCCCAAAACAAAAGCCACCCCAACATTGGAAAGAAGCATCCTAATCATTAATTGGGCCATTAACTCCCAGCACAGATCCATCAAGTGTTAAAAATTTCCGTTTGCTGTTGGTGGGAATGCAAGCTGGTGCAACCACTCTGGAAAACAGCATGGAGGTTCCTCAAAATGTTGAAAATAGAACTACCCTATGACCCAGCAATTGCACTGCTGGGTGTTTACCCTAAAGATACAAACATAGTGATCCGAAGGGGCACGTGCACCCGAATGTTTATAGCAGCAATGTCTACAATAGCCAAACTATGGAAAGAACCTAGATGTCCATCAACAGACGAATGGATAAAGAAGATGTGGTATATATACACAATGGAATACTATGCAGCCATCAAAAGAAATGAAATCTTGCCATTTGCGACGACGTGGATGGAACTAGAGGGTATCATGCTTAGCGAAATAAGTCAATCAGAGAAAGACAACTATCATGTGATCTCCCTGATATGAGGGAGAGGAGATGCAACATGGGGGATTAAGGGGGTAGGAGAAGAGTAAATGAAACAAGATGGGATTGGGAGGGAGACAAACCATAAGTGACTCTTAATCTCACAAAACAAACTGAGGGTTGATTGGGGGAGGGGGGTTGGGAGGGAGGGGTGGAGTTATGGACATTGGGGAGGGATATGCTATGGTGAGTGCTGTGAAGTGTGTAAACCTGGCGATTCACAGACCTGTACCCCTGGGGATAAAAATATATTATGTTTATAAAAAATAAAATTTAAAAAAAAAATTTAAAAAAATATTTCCCTTTGCTTAACCACTCCTTTCTCTCTTACTCCCCTCTCGCTTTTCCTGATTCTCTCCCTTGCTTCTTTTCCATCACACTTTTTTTCCTTCCTTGCCTAGACTTCAAATGGTGTGAGGTGTAGCCAAGAGCCTCCAGGCAGCTCCAAAGCTGGGAGACAGAGACCCCATCAGCCAAGCCGAATGGCCTTCCCACCAGGAGGACACAACCTAACCACACAGCAGGGGGAGGGAGGCATCCTCTCCCAGGGTCCTCACGGTTGTCAACTGGATCCCACTCTCCACAGGCATGGGTGCCCCTGGACTAGACAAACAGACGGAGAGACGGAGACAGACTAAATAGCTTTGTCTTGCCAAACAACCATTTCCTGTCAAGTCACAAAGCCCAGTCGTCACAGAGGTAAAAGCTGAACTGGATGAAGAGACCTTCATTATTTTTTTGGAACGGAGGCGGGATCAAAAGACAGCTACTAGATTGTTAAACACCTAATTAGAGTCGAATTTCTGATATAGGCACTGGTCACCCGGAGAAAATACTGGATTCTCATTACTGACACAAGGGAACTCACTAATACTGTATTCTCCTCTGCACAGGATTCAAACTTGGGAATCCACACAAGAAATGGGCTCTTAGAGTGAAAAAGTCATAATTCAGACCCAGCAATTTCACTCCCAGGTACACACCTGGGAAGAAGTGAAAATGAGGATTCAAGCACATACTTATATCCCTATGTCCTTTGCAGCATTGTGCACGAGAGGGTTTTCACAAGCCAAGTGTCCATCCTCTGATGAACCAATAAACAAAATGAGGTATATACTAAAAATGGACAATTATTCAGTTGTGAAAAGGAAGGATGTTCCGACACCTACAAACAACAGGGATGACCCTTGAAAACACACTCAGTGAAGTAAGCCAGGCACAAAAGGCCAAGTGTTGTACGATTCCACTTATATGAAATATCTACAGTAGGCACATTCTTAGAGACAGAAAGTAGATCAGATGTTACCAGAGGCTGAGAAGGGGGAGGAATGGGGAGCTCTTGCTTTGTGATTACAGAGTTTCTGTTTGGAGTGATGAAAAGGTTTTGGAAGTAGGTAGGGGCCATGTTGTACAACACTGTAAATTAATGCCACTGAGTTGTAACGCTTGAGAATGGTTAAAATGGCAAATTTGGTTACATTTATTTTACCACAATAAAAAAAAATGTAAAGGTCATCATTCACATCTTCTTCAACTATCAATAGATGTGACTCCTAGACTTAGCTTTAGCAAGACAGTTAAAAGAAATAAATCTGAAAGCCATTCTTTCCGTAACTGAAAGTGCTTAATCTCACCTCCAAATGACACCTAAGTCCTTAACTAATCTCGTGCTTCCTTTTAACTGAATCATCTATCATACAGATTGTCACGACACACCTAGTCCTGAAATGCGTGAGATGTGCTGCCGACAGCTAGACTACACAGATGAGCTCCAATTATAGAATTATTATTGCTCACAATAATGCATGAAAAATCCATACAGAAAGAAAGGAAATGCATGACAGCCAGGGACCGACAGTGGGGAGGAGGAGGGGGAGGGTGGAGAATGACTGCCAGTGGGTGGGGGCTTCTCTCTGGGGGGATGAAATGTGCAGGAATTAGACAGTGGGGACGGCGGCACGACTCTGTAAAATACTAACCACCACTGAGTTGTGTATACTTTAAAGGGTGAATTTCACGGCACGTGAGTTATAGCTCCACAAAGATGTGATTTAAAAATAAAGAGACAAATATATTATGTGTGAAGTCCAAGGAGATCAGCTTGCAAGGATGGTCCCCTGAACTCCTCAGAATCTCGTTTGAGGATGGAGACTTTCCCAGGTGGGAACTACTACGAAGACATTCCAAGAACGCGTGATGAAGTGAGGCCACGCCAAGGAGTGGTCATCCCAAAGCCGAGACTGACCAGTCTAGGTCTTCCATGAAGGTCTAGAGAGGGATCCGAAAAGCCAAAGTGTGCCCAGGCAGAAACCATGGGCACAAACAAATAGCTAGAGGATGGGATTGTGAGGAAGGGTATGCCGAGGGACCATGAAGCAGCCACCAAAGAGGAACAAATGTTCAGCTGTTTATCCACTCCACGTGACCAGCCAAAGCCAGAGCTTCCACTGAGCAAATGCAGGCAAAGTGCCATTAGGCTAGCCCAAGGTAGTTTTTCCCAAAATGGTTGGGTAAGGTTCTTCTTTCTCCTCTTCCCCATATGGAGAAAGAACGAACAAAGGCTTTGAAAGTCAAACAGACCTGGATTTGATGCCAAGCTTCAATATTGTCTGGGTGATCTTGGCCACGATACACAAGACCTTAGGTCCTCAGTTTTCCTACCTGAAAAATATCAGTACCTGCCCCACAGGACTGATACAAGGACAAAATGATACTCAGTGCACGAAGCCCAAAGGACATTGCTGGAGACACACGAGACATTAAATGGTAGTTATCACTCCTGCCCCATTCTAAAATATACAAAGGAAGGAGTTATACTTCAATATAACTAATCTTTTAAAATAAAAATGAAAGCATGGATGATTCCACAGATCCAAGACCTGAGGCTGGGAAGGGACTCAGCGTGGGCAACAAGGTGCAAACTTAAATGCAAATTTTCCAGGACACTTTTTAATGATGAGATTATTTTTTTTTAGGAAACAAAAAGCTAATCTCTCACTTAAAATGTGAAAGTAAAGCCCTTTCCTATTGTGATGTGTCTCAGGGCTCTATGATTCCCTCTCTCTACAAACCTCTAGCACTTTTATTATATCAAAAAAAAACCTCATTGTTGTGTTGTTGTTGTTTCCTAAACCCAAGGTTTACATTCGAAGCAAAGTTTTATTTTCCAGGCAGTCTGTCCTTCTGTACTGAGGCATTGTGTTTAGGTTTGGGGAATTTGTGCCAGAAAGCAAGGAGATGTTTGTTTGCCCAGGTGGTGTCCTTCCTGCTCTCGGTGGCCCTATTTCCAGATATTTGGACCATCAGAGGACTTCCGACAAGTTTGGCTTTGGACGTTAGGCTGAAGGCAGCGCGCCCTGTGCCGTGGGTGGGAGAAGATGACGGCAGGCAGACGGCTGCTGGGCCTAAGGAAGCCCTGCGTCCCCAGGTCTTGACCCTCTGGTTGGAAACAGCAGTCCAGTGGTCCACAGCCTGGCATCCTATGGGCCTCACGTTGGTCCATGGTTGTGAAGAACACTGAAACACCAGGCTTATCAGAGCTGATTTTTCACTTCCTTGATTATTCTGGTATCAGCCAGACCACCTCAGCCTATTTCGTTTTGTTTTACGTTTCCATCCTTGAAATTCTGAATCATGCCAGCCTACAAAGTTGTCTGAATCGCTTTGAAAGTTGTTTCATGGTCCTGCTTTTTCAAACCCTAGTGGTCTGCCTTCTGATAAGAATGATTGATATCCACAGCATGATTTACACTTTCTCCCATACGGAACCTCGCAGCCACCCTGTGAAGCTGACCAGCTAAGGATTCTTATCTCCATTTTATAGATGAAAAAATGTCAGTCTTGATTCCTTCAAAACTCTCTGAGAAAAAGAGCAAGTCAAAGAATGTGACCCTGGTCATTTCTCTAGCTGTAGCCTTCTTTATTTTTATTTATTTTTCTTACTTTTGCTAACCAACATCTTTGAAAGGTTTCAGCCCAACATGGATTATTTTGGAAGGACACAAACAATGCAAGTGACTGAACATGACACAATGGTCACAAAGTAAACACAGCTTAATTGAGTAATCAAGCCAACATTTCTGCCCGCAGGCTATATGGGGAGAACATTCATTTGCTGCCTGGATTTTGGCGTGGTTCTCTAAAGGACAGGACACAAGATTATTTTATTTTCTTTTTAGCTAGGTTCAAGCAGGCAATACTGAGCATAGCCAAGTGGATTAAAAGAACCCCCTCCCCCTTGGCACTTTGGCAGCATGAATATTTCATGAGATTATCACAACACTATGTTCTGAAAGGGTGGTTTCCTCCAGGGATCTCAAAGGCCACATCTCTAAGGACAAGTCTAGCTCACGCCTCCATCTTAGAGCTAGAAACCAAGTCAGCCTCCAAGGCCTTCCAGTTGTCCATGTATACAATCATCAAACAAGGCAGCCAACAAGCACTTTGGGGATGATGGGAACAACAGAGGCAGGTCCTAGATGAACTCCTTTCCATGGGTTGAATTTAAACCCCTGGTCCTTATTTAAATGTCTCCTGGGAAGAGGGACGGGGGTCCTATGAGACCAACCCCAACAAGGAAGCATGGAGAAGCTTTTGTTCTTTCAACTCAGGTGGGGTCCATGGCAGTCTGTCCCCTGGCCAGCTGCTACCCACATGTGCCATGGTCTCTACCCTGCAGTTACTGTGTGTCCCTGGCCTGGCCAACCGCAAAGCTGGCCAGTCCACAAAGAACTGCCAACAATTCGCCAAGGGGAGTCCCATAGCACAGCCTCGCCTCTCATCCCCCTGCTCCCTCTTGGAAGCTACAACGAGCCTAGAGTGGAACAGAAAGGGAGCAAGCAAATAAAAACAGCTAGGAGCTATATCCGTCGGCAGACGGCATAGTGTTCTGAATTTTGTCAGAGCTCCTCATGGACGGGTATGAACTTTTACTCTATGGTCTGAGCAATTTATTTTTAAATCTTCCCAATGATAGATATCCCCACCCCACCCCCACTCTGCTTCCACCTCTAACATCTCAGGGATGATCTCAAGGCCAGTACAAAGGTGGGATTGGAGAGAGGTAGAATAGGAAAAGGGTGAAAGGTTGAGTAAGCAAAATTTTTCCAGAAACACTAAGCAGTGCCCTCTTACAGGGTTTGACACATACCAAGTGTGGTCACAAGAAAGTAGGCACAAAAAGAGCCTGAAGACCTTGTTCTTTGTCACATCCCTGCCTGAGCGACTGACTCTAGGAGCCTCTGTTTTCTCAACTGGAAACAGAGTTTGTCCTAAGGTTCCTTAAAATGCTCTGATCCTAGAAAGTAAATTCCCAAAGAGACATTACATTTATTCGATGTCTGTTTGACAAGCGCTTCAAAGTTCATGAATCTAGAACCACCCCCTCCCCACCCTCTCTCTCTCTGTCTCTCTCACACACGCACGCGGTGCCAGAAGACGTTTTTAAGTGAACGTGTTACGGAGAGCAATGGTTTGGTGGGGCTTTGGAAGGGGAGGAACTGAAGGGTTCTGGTTTCTTGCCAGTCAACCCACCCTTTCCTCATCCTCTGCTCCAAGCCAGATTTACTATTCCTTCCATTCCCTTGGTCTCTGGGGAAGTTAGGGTCTATTTTCAATCTCTCTTTGACTCCTGAGCTCCAAGCCCAAGCGGTTCTCCTTATGTCCCTTAAATCACCACTTGAATTTAATTCAGCTCCACAAGTAATAACCATGTTCCCCAAATTCCCATCCTCCCCCCAGACACCCTCCCCCCAGTCATCTGAGCCTCTTTCTGCATCCTTCTCCGGCCAGCCTGGCTCCCTGAAGCTCCCAGCCATTTCACAGCTCTGTTTAGGAGGCCCTCCTGAGCTTTCACCCACACGGCGCACAGGCTAGAATGGCCACAAGGCTCTCAGGGGTCCCAAGGCTCCTGGGAACCTGAGACTCCACTCCAGTTCCCTTCCTGCTGCCTCCAAGGGCTCCTAAGCCATAGACGGAAAGAAGCAAGCGTCGCTGCAGCATTTCAGACATGCATCTCCATTGGGTCAGTGCCACAATGAACGCACGAGCACCCTATCTGGGAATTAAGACACACAGAAGACCTCTCCCATGGTACCTGCCCTTTACGTTCCAACAATCACGGTCATTGCTTCAGCCCTCCATTTTGCTTTTCCTGCCAGGGGTTCAGTGAAAGCCTACGGACCGGCTTTGAAACAGCACTGAAAATCATTACATTTTCCCAGAGGGGTCCTGTCACTTTTACTTGTTTTATACAGTATCGAACCCTGAGGTACATGTAAACAGGTGTTTACTAAATTATTCTAATAATGACAGCCATGGCTTGGAGTGTTGTTTCATTATCAGAATGTTTAGCACTCATGTTGCTAAATATTTAGCCCCTGATATTTTGCAAAACAATTCCCCAGGCCTATTTTTTTTCATCAGTCTTCTGTTCTCCTCTCGTGCCCAACGTTCACTGAGGCAACAGTGAGGACGGGATCTCAAAACAGACTAAATCAGTGTGATTATTTTTGCCGGTTTGTCTTGTCGTTAAGTCTTCAGGTGTTTCTCCAAACAATCTATCCACTTTCGTTAGTCTGTGTTGGAAAATAAAACTGTCTCCTGCTTTTGAATGCTGAGCACGGGTTTCAGAGTTTGGCAAGGGGGCAGAGGGATGACACGGGCTGACCTGTCCTGACCACCTCACAAACGGCTGCCTCACTGGGCAGCGGGAATTACTGAAAAGGAAGAAGACCCTATGGGGCACTGAGTCACCCCTTCTTAACATGGTGGCAAGGGTTCCTCAGACCTCAGAGAGTTTGCCACAACAACTAAGAAAGCCAAGTGAAGTGAGGGCTGGAAACACCAGGAGCTAGAAAACATCACTGAAAATTAGAACAAATCTCAGTTACTGCCTAACCTGGGTCTCGGGAGCTTTTCTGCCATTACCCAGCAGGAGCCCAGCCAGACTCATAGACAGAAATCAGCTGTAAAGTGTACCCAGTTGTTTTCGTGTTTTTTTCCCTAATAAAGTTAGGAAAATGTCTTCTTGCCTTTGAGCCGGCAAGCTTTGTAACCCTATAGGTTAGGGTTTCCAAATCCCAAATTTCTGGTCACCTCATGCTCCACTGGGCTTGGGAAGTAATAGCCCCTCTGGTGACTGAACTGTCCATGGTAAATCAGGGAGAAAATTAATATATGGCCATAGCAAGTTGGGCTAATCGCCCAAAAGGCTCCCTCAAGGCTCAGTAGGATGCAGTCTGTGCAAGAGGTAAACAGAAGTCTGAGAGGTAAGAGTGTGTAAGAGTGGGAGAAATCCAAAGTGGGTTTACATTGCCCGAGGGTGGCAAGGTCACTGAGGGACTCAAGTCACCCGGTTGGGGGGGGGGGCTCTGGTGTATGTGGTAGCATGGGAACACACACTGGTCTTTGGGGTTCTCTGCACTGGAACAGGGATGGGCGTAATCAAAGCGTCACAGCACACGAAATTCTCTCCAAACCCTCCCAGTAACTTTCCCCACCAAACACAAGGGGAAAAAAATTGCCCCTTTCCTGACTCCTAAGCCCTGGAGCGCCACCTACTGGGAGAGGCAGAAAGCACATCCACCTTAGGTCTTCCTGCATCTGCACTCATTCCTTCATGGGGACATGCACTCACCTGTCATGTATTATGGGTCTGGAATGAGGGGGGACCGGTGCTAGGAGTGAAGACACAAAAATCAGCAGGGCCTTGAAATCCCCATTCAGTGTGTTTCGGTATAAGTCCAAGGTGTTATATACATAGAAGAACCCACCTAGGGCAGTTTTAAATCAAAGAAAAAATGGCAGGAAAAGTTCAAGTCATCACCAAGACTCTGAGAGATGGCTGAAGGGGCTAAGGGCTCACCACTTCATTTGCAAAGTACTATCCCTAGAACATCTACATGTAGAGAACACTTCTCCACTTCACATGAGGTAAAAATGTCCAAACAGTCTCAGGGGAGTTTATTTCTCTCCACAACTAGCTGGGTCCCCAAAGTGCATTAATCTTTTGTGTAATCTAAAATATATTTTCTTTATTCTCTCTCTGTGTGTGTGTGTGTGTGCGCGCGCACGCACGTGTACCCACTTCAATACTTTTACTGTGTGCTCAATGGAAATAATGACTAATTGGTTCTTGTGATATAGTCTATTATGTATTATCCCGCTACACTGGAAAGTATCAGAGCAATACTAGGCATGATATTCAGAGCCTCAACAGCCCTTTTCCTCCAGTTTCCTCCATGCGGTATCCAGAGAAAGAGAAGCTAATGTCATGCTTTCTATAACCTACACAAGCTGAGGGACAAGTGACATTGTTCTATGACCATATGTAAAGAATTAACTGTGATCACCATTATTATTATTACTTTATTATGAAGATTACTATTCCACTGTATTGCTAAATAGTTAAAAGAAAAGCACAGTGTGTCTTCCACTCCCAGAACACATGTTTCCCCCCTCTGCCTTGTCTCCAGCAGATAAGGGACATTCTGATGTTTTATTTGCTAAATGGTTGACTATTAAGAAACTCATTTGCTAGCTGGAGCCTGCAATGGAAAATCAGCCCAGAAAAGTGGGAGGTTGGCATGGGACCAGAGCAGATGGGGCACGAGAGGTGAGGCAAGGCCCACATGAGCCACTCCCAGCCTGAAACCCAGGGTCAAAAGCCAGGCCTTCAGCGAATCTTCAAGCTATTCCAGTGCGTTCATCACTGGTCTCCATACCCCATCCCTCAACACACACACACACACACACACACACACACACACACACACCACCAAAAAGCTGGGGAGAAAGGACCAATGCATTCAGTGCCTTCAAATCTGTCAGGAGGAGAAGAATGTAAAGCCCGCACTGGCAACTTTTTTGGTTCTCCACTCTTTGGTTCGTCACCATCACTGATCTGAGGTAATCATTTGGCTTCTCTTCTCTCTCTCTCTCTCCTGAAACTCAAGCCCCCACTTATGTCTCATCACCCCTTCAGTTATTAAACCACAGCAACCCCTTTCCTTGTAAATATTCATGCTTTTCCAGGTCGGCCTTCCCTACCTCCATCACCCTCCTTCTCTCCTGCAAAAAACCAATGCCAGCCACCAAGGAAAGGGGGATGGGGAATGGAGGGGAGACAGGGATCCTGTGCTTTTTCACCTGAGAACTGCATCCAGGAATGGAGGCAAAATTGCTCCCGTGAATTATATAATCACTGCAGCTTCAAGGGAGAGAACTGGAATTCAGGTTGCCATAGTGTTTGTTGGCATGTTGCTGGAAAAGCAGAGCTCCCGGCCACCGCTCCCTCGCTCCTATCCCTCCATCTTTCTCACAAACCTCTCCAGGGTCACTGCTCCTACTATTAACGTGTGATCCCTGCATATGTGTGAGGTGGGGGGAGGGGATGCAGGGGGACAAAGGGGCAAAAGAAAGGAAAGGGACTAAGAGGTGTTTCTCCTGCACTAAGAGGGCGACCTGGTAAACCAGTGAAGATTATTGTTATGTGAATAACAATTCTTACCACAGTATACTGCCATTGTTAGTGACAGTAAGGACAATACTACTGAGCTCTCCTCAAGGCTGCTCATGCTGAGTTGAGAACCTGGAAGGGAGATATCCATCCCCACTCTTCACAAATATCACCCTTTCCTTGTGTCTCTCATCCTCAAGCTCCTAATGCATCCACTGCTCCATCTGCTAGGAAGGGGACAGGGGGACAGGTGACAGATGGGGTCATGGCATAGAGAAATCCAGGGACAGAAGCTGCCCTTATGACAAAGCCCTGGCTCACCCAAGAACCCATGGCCTTGACAAAATTCTTTCTACCGATGGGTCAAAATCCACACACTGCCACCCCAGCTGGAAAGCAGAGAGGCAGCTAGCTCCAAAATCAGTTTCAGGTTGGACAGAGACCAGGCAGGTAGCTCTAAAGGACGGGGGCTCTGTCCCCAAATGGTGGAGATGGGGGCAGAAGGAGGAGGAGGCCGGAAAGAAGAGATATGGAGGCAACCCCTCCACCAGGCTGGGGTCCTCAGAGAATCACTAAAAGTCCCCCAGGAAGTAACAGGACCAACAGCGACAGGTAATCAGGAGGATGCAATTGACAGGAAGAGTGTAAACAGGGAGGCTTGGAAGACTGGGAGAGAAAAAGGGAAGACTACACCCAAAAGAGGCAGAGAAAGCCGTGGAGACAAGACAGAGATGAAGCTGGAGGCTGCCACACTCCAGCAAGACCATCCCTCCACACTCCATCATAACCTGAGCTGCTGAGCAATGCCAAAACATAATAACTTGTTAATGGGGGGGGGGGGAGAGAAAGTTTCCAAGAAGTGGGGAGTTACCTGAAAGCCTTTCCCCCTCACTGGGGGGAGTTGGTGACACTTGATGCCAAGGATGGAGATGCTGGGAAAACACTGGGCAATAGTGTGGAGCCGCGTGAGCTCGGCACACCCTTTCATTATTTCCTTAAAACATGAAAAAGCAAAGCCCACACACCGCCCGAATTCTAACTGCTTACACCCTCAGGTGCTAGCCCACATGTGGGTGCGAATCAGAATACACGGGGCGTGGGTGCACTTGGGGTCAATGGCAGGAGAGAGGTGGGTGGGTGTAGGTGAGCCGAGGGAGAGAGGGAGATGGGGAGAGGGAGACCCAGGGAAAGAGGGAGGGAGAAAGGAGAAAGGCAGCCGGGAGAGAGGAAGAGAGAGAGGGAGAGAAGGAGACGGGAAAGAGGGAGAGAGGCGCCGAGACTCACATCTGCATCCCGGGCCCCCACCCGCCACCTGGAGCGCGCTGCAGGAGAGAAGGGGCGCCGGCAGCGAGCGGGATGGCCGGCGGCGGCCCGGAGCGCGAGGCCGACCTGGGGCGGGGTGCGCGCGCGCGCTCCCAGCCGCGCCCCGAGCGAGGAGAGGGACCCCAGCCCCCCGGGCCCCTCGGCGCTGGCGCCGGCGCCCGCAACCCCCCTGCCCCCCTCCCGCCCCGCTAGCCGGGCAGTTGGGCTCTCCAGGCAAACGCGAGAAAGCGAGGCAGAGCAGACACTTGGGGAACTTTTCCCCCTCGCCTGGAAATTCATAGGAAACACATGCTCCGGAGAAGCCGGGCACGGGGAGGGGGAGGGGCGGGAATTTTCCGCTCCGGCTAGCGGGCGGCTCCCGCCCGGGTCCCTCCGGGCTCCCGGCCGCTCCGGCGAGACCGAGGCGCCCCGCCGCTGGGCGCCCTTCGCGGTCGCAGCCCGGGGCAACTCCGCAGGGATTGGCCGGGGGGCCGCGGGGAGCGCGCGGGGGAGAGCGGGAGAGGGGTGGAGAGGGCAGGGAGACCGGGCTGGAGCCCTGGCGAGGCGGCGGGGTCCAGCCTTACCTTGATGGTTTTCCTCTGGAATGTACATCCTCGTGTTCTCATTGACCATGGACCAAAAATTGTTTTAAAAAGGAGAAGAAGCCACGAAGAGGAAGAAATGGCAAAACACCCCCAAGCGGGTCTGGATTAAATCCCTCCTCCGAGGTCGGCTTTCGTGCAAAATTCAAGGAAGCCGTGGATCTGCAGTATTTCTTCTTCCCTTCTGATGATTACCTGATTCCCATTATTGCATCAAACACCAAAAACTGCTCCTTTCCACTACTGCCTCCTTTTGTGAAATTGTAATGCATCCTCAGTACATCCGGGCCCCTTCCAAGAATTTAGCACCGCACCTCTGGCGGCTACACCATTTGAAAAAAATCAATCGAGAGAGGCAGAGCAAGAAGAGGCGGAAAGGAGGGGAGTGGGGGAGCGGCGGACCCCCAGACGGGGGAGAGGGGGTCCGCCCAGGCCAGCAGGGGGCTGAAACGTCTCCGCCCGCTCGTGCCGAGTCGTCCCCGAGGCCCCCCGTCGGCTTTTCTCTGTCAAAAAGATCCAGCAACTCCTGAGGGCGAGCAGGCAGGAAGAGGCGCCGCCGCCGCCGCCGCCGCCGCTCCGGGCCGCGCCGCGCCGAGCGCCGTTCTGGCAGAGAGCTGTTTCTGCAGAGGCAGGGAGAGGGAGACACCGGGCGCGCGAGAGAGCGCCGCGCTCACTGCCGCCCAGCCCAGCCCCGCCGCGCCGCGCCCGCGCCCTCCCCTGCCCGCGCCCGCCCGCCCGGCGCGCTGGAGGCAGACGCGCTGAACGCTTCCAGATGTGGCGGCGGCGGCGGCGCGCGGGGAGCCGGGCGCACGGCGCAGGGCGCACGGCGCGGACTTGAGCCCGAAGTTGAGCACCCGCTCGGGCCCTCGGCCGCGCCGCGCGAGCCAGCCTGCTACCCACATGACGTCAAGGGGAGCCAGGCGAGGCGGCCGGCCGGCAGAGGGGCGGGGGTGTGGGGCCGCGCGGGGCGCCCCCGGGGGAGGGACGAGGGGCGCGGGCGGGCCGGGGTGCGGACACACCCCCTCGCGCCCGGCCGCGGGCACCGCGCCACCGCGCCCACCACCGCCGCCAAATACACACACACACACACACACACACACACACACACACCCTGCTCGCCCCGGCCCCCCGCCCTCGTTATCCTCGGCGGCACCCGCGCGTCCCTGCGCGGCCGACCAGGACGGGAAGGCCTCTGTGAGCGGAATTCCAAGAGGGGGGAATACAATCTGCCCAACTACCAGAGTCTCTTTGCAGATCGGGCCACCGAACAAAACAGCAAAATGAGCCGTGATTCCGTGATTCTGTTTGATCAATTATAATCAGAGCGGTTGTAGAAGTGACATGGAGACGCGAGGATGGGAAGAGGGGAGGGGAGAGAGAGAGAAAGGGCTGGAGAGGCGGGGCCTCGTAGGCTAGGCGGTGGTGCCCAGATGTCTGAACAGATTAATAGACCCAGGTTTTCTAATTCCTTGGAGGCAGCCGAGCACGTGTGCTACTAGGATATCCTTACCTACTTCTCTTAATTATTTCTGCCACTCCCGAAGGAATCTATTGAGCGCCTCTCCTTCCCAGAGAAGCAAACATTTCTCTCCACCACTGGGCAACCACAGCAAGTTCCAGGGCACCCCCTGCAGGCCCAGGCAGCTCTAGAGTGGGCCTTCGTCAGCCCTAGCCCTGGAGCCTACAGGTCCCTCGGGGAAGACCTGTACCTTCCTGTCCTCAGACCGCCTCGCCTCCCATTCACTCTCCTTCGTTGGGGATCCCATCTGTCCCCGTGCCTTCAAGCAACTGTCTATATCAAATTTGAATCTCCTGCAGAGACCTCTCTTCCTGAGCGCCAGGCCACACGGCCAACCTCAGTCTCCACTTGGGAGTCTGATAGACATCTCAAACCTGACATACTCAAGCACTGAATTCCTTATATTCTGTGCAAAATCTGCTCCTCCACAGCCTTCCCCATCTTGGTTGATGGGGCCAAACACCTGGAGTCATTTTTTACATCCCTTCCATTCTACCTTCAGATAGGTACAGAATGTGACCAGGTCTCAGTTTCTCTCCTGCTGCCCCCTCTCCCCCCAGGTCTGAGCCAACACCATCCTTCACCTGAGTTTCTGCTGTAGCTGATCTCCCTTCCCCTCCCCACCTTTGGAATATTCCTGATACAGTAGTCAAATAACTGCCCTCCTCTGTTCAAAACCCCCCAGTGGTTCCTATTGCACTTAGTGAAAGCCAAGTTCCTTAGAGTAGCTTACAAGGACCCCTATGAACAGCAGTGTACACCTTTCAGCTCCTACTGCTCTCCCAGCCATACTGGCCTCCTTGGTATTCACCAAGCACTGCAGGAATAATCTCTCGTACCTCCCACCACCCCCGTGTCTTCTCTTTCTGTGTCTCTCTGTCTCTGTCTCTGTCTCTCTCTCTCTCTCTCTCACACACACACACACACACACACCCTGAGCCCTTTGCTCCAGCTGCCCCACTGAGGAACACTCTTTCCGCAGATGTCCTCTTGGTGAACTCCTTTATTTCCTTCCAGACTTTGGGCAAATGTTACTTTCTCAATGAGGCTCATCCTAACCACCATATTTAGTATTGCAACCTGCCGAACACCCCCTTCCCATGGCCAATATCCCCCTTTCTCTACTTTTTCCATGGTATTTAATCCCTGTCTAACACACTGTGTAGCCTACTTTTTCATTAATTGTATTGTTCGTTGTCTGTATGCCCCCACTAAAATGTGAAACCCATGAGGACAGGGATCTTTGTATATTTTGTTCACTGTTGTATCTCAAGTGCATAGAACAATGTCTGGCAGACAGCAGTTACTTAATAAATAGGGGCCAAATGAATGAATGAATGAGCAGCCGAGATGGTTTAGCAGTGCTATAATTCATTGTATCAAAATGCCTCCCTCTGTCACCTGCTTGATAACAGAAACCTCACCACTCCAGCTTCAGTCCTCTGGCGAAAGTTTTTGGTCCCAGGTGAAAATGCAAATGCCACTGGGAAAGGCAATAAGCTTTATCAGTGATCTTCATCCTACAGTGAACGGTCTGGATTATACAAGTTCCTACCTTTAGAAAAGCAGTCTCGATTTAGAAACAGTCTAGATTTTGTTGGTTACAAGAGAAATCTGACTTCTTTACCATTCTGGTATTTTCATACTCAATTTTCAATCTAGTACAGAAGATTATAAATGACACAAAGCCAAATATCTCCTCTGTTTAGCTTTCAGATGCATTATAGTCCTGTGTTTCAGAGGCCTACATACCTGGTTATTTGTTTAATATTGAAATTGGTTTGCATCCCCTATACACACTGTATTACAGAAATACTAATAGCTAACACCTTTGAGCGATGTATACTGTGGTATGCTTCACAGGCCTTACTCATGCCATCCTCACTGCAGCCCCATAAAGTAGCTGTTATTATTAGCATCCCCATTTTATAAATATGGACACCGAGACTAAGAGACTTAAGTTTTATGTCCAGGGTTACCCAGCAGGAAAACTGTGGAGCCTGGGTTTAGCCCAGGAGTGTCTGACTCCACAAACATTCTCTCCTGGAAGGGATGTTTGTGGGTGATCTGGGGTGGGTAGAAGGATGAAGAGTTTAAAATGACAGTAAAATGACTGCAAAATGTGCTTCAGGGAATTCAGATAACAGAATAAAGTGTATGGGTGTTACGGGGGGCACATACTGGGTTTATAGCCAGGCTTTTCTAAAGGTAGGCACTGTATAAATCTAGCAAGTAAATATTACCTTCATGCTTCTTTAGTTTCATTTTTCACTTCTCTTTTCAGCTGTGAAATGTGTTCTTTCCTTTCCAGAAAAAGGTATTTCCTAAATATTTGGTCTTGCATTGTACACCCATATCTTGGCTTCTAACTTTGGAACACAGCCCTTGGTGATCTCTTTCAAGGTAACAAATTCTCAACATGACAAACGGAAACCATTCTGAATTCTGATTTGGGGATTTGGGAGGCGGTGGGAGGAGCAGATGAAGTCTTTCTTTCTCTTTGATTGCATGATCTGATTCTCCAGCAAAAGGTGCTCTCCTCTGCAAGAGTTCTTCATTTGTGCCACCCAGTCTATGTGCTGATATGTTTCTACATAGTATTATATTTGTATATATTCTGAATTCTGATTTGGGGATTTGGGAGGCGGTGGGAGGAGCGGATGAAGTCTTTCTTTCTCTTTGATTGCATGATCTGATTCTCCAGCAAAAGGTGCTCTCCTCTGCAAGAGTTCTTCATTTGTGCCACCCAGTCTATGTGCTGATATGTTTCTACATAGTATTATATTTGTATAT